>NW_026652286.1:37713289-38084253 GCF_009828535.3 Hylobates moloch
CTATATCTATATATCTATATCTATATATATATATAAGATTTGCCACTTAGCCATTTTTAAGTATTCAGTTCAGTGACATTAAGTACATTCTGAAATTCAGTTTTGTATGTAAAAATGTTCTCTCAGCCAAGCATGATGGCTCACACCTATAATCCAGCACTTTGGAAGCATAAGGCAGGAGCATCACTTGAGCTCAGGAGTTTGAAACCAGCTGGGCAACATAGGGAGACCCTGTCTCTACAAAAAGTAAAAAATTAACCTGGCGTGGTGGTGTGTGCCTGTGATTCCAGCCACTTGGGAGGCTGAGGTGGGAGGATCCCTTATGCCCAGAAAGTTGAGGCTGCAGTGCACTGTGATTGTGCCATTGCCCTGCAGCCTGGGCGACAGAGCAAGACCTTGTTTCAAAAACGGAAACAGAGTTCTCTTTTCTCAAAATATCAGCATTGTTGCTTATGAACAAAAGCAGTTTAGAGCCAATTGTGCTTTACTGCCAAGAGCGTTGAGCACCAAGCATTCTCCAAGCCTTAGAATCCTTGTTTGAGAGAGTGAGACAAGTAGAAAAACCAACATGAAAATTAGTGTCTTATTTCCAAAACGGATCTTCTTTTGAAAACTGACTTTTCATTTAAATATCATTTTTTAACTTTTCATCTAAGTGAGTATAATTTTTAATTGGATCACTATTTAAAACAATTTGAGCATGTCTTATTTGTCTTTGATTCACTCAGAAAGGAAATGCTCAAATAAAGTTGTGTTATGTATCTGGAGCTTAAGGAGCTTTTCAAAAATGAAATAAGTATTCCCTGCTTCATAATTTGTCTACTTTACTTTTAGAATGCTCTTAAAGTCTATTCTTTATTTGTAATTTGATTTTTTTAATTATATTTTATAATTAATTTTGAATTTGCATAAGTTATATTTAAGGTGATGTTCATCTTTTGTGAATTATGAACCTAGGAAATCCCTTCTGTTTGTTGATTTCAGTGTCTCGTTTTCTAGGGAACAAAGAAGGAAGAGATTGAAGGTGAAGCAGAGGTGTCTGGTTTAATTCAGCCTGCAGAAGTGTTTGCTCCCAAAAGCCTGGTGTTGGTATCCAGATTATATTATCCAGAAATTTTTAGGGTAAAGAACACATAGTTATCATTATTAATTTGCATTATTGTGGGAGTCTCTTGAGTGAACCATGGTACAAGTTCTTTGGATTGAAAATATTGTTAGATTGATTTAGGAGTTCATCTATGAAATACAGTTAGCGTGAACAGAAGAAATATTTTCATGTTGGATGAAATAAATACCTGAATAAGTTAATGTGACTACTACAACTTCTAAGGATATAGTGTTTGTTTTAAAATAGGTCCCACATTTATTGAATCCAGAATGTATACATCCTAAAGAAATAATTTGATTACCTGTAGTAAATGTAAATGCATGAGTGATTTAACAAATTCGTGTATGTATATTCACCTTATGAGGAATCAGGTTCAAGTAAATAGGGTGAGTGTTTGAGATTTCAAATAATTCTGATCATACTTCTGTCAAAATAGTCTTAAAATATTGCTTCCAGGTATCTTCTTGTTTTAGAAACACAGAATTTTCAAACGTAAGAGGAAATTTTTATTCATTTGTAGATATTTGTACTAAGATACAATTTCTGTAAAACTTTTCTAGAAATTGAGATTATTTGTGTTATAAAAGAATTAAATTAGTGCCAAGATTTCAATGACAATGGGTAACTCCAAGCAAATACTAAGTTTTCAGAGTCACAAATTTTGCTATACTGAAAGATTCATAAAGATTGCATTATGTCTATTTTACCACTTACCTCCTTCTGAACTCAGTGTTAATCTTACAATCTTGTCTCTGTTTTGCAATGCTTTCTTAAAATTCACGTGTTAAATTTTTCTGTAGAATAAGCATTCCGGATTTATAAGAACCACCAAACAAGATAAAATTTCTAAGTTTTTATCTTGAGATTTAGAGTTTAACAAACTAAGTTGAGGCAAAAACAATATTAGCCCTGCAGATTTGCTAGAGTAGTTATCAGAGCACAAACGTCTGTTTTACAAATTGTGGATTTCTGCTTTCTGTAAACTCATCTCAGAAGCTCATTTGGAGGTTCTGGTTCTAAGGAAAATTTAATAAACTTAATTTTTGCTGTTTAAAATGTATTCCATGTTCACTGTATAATATACTTTACTAGGTTCAAAGAGAAATTGTCCTAGAGCAGATGTCATAACAATTTATTTTTAATGCTTTTTCCATGAAATAATTACATGTATTTATCTTTTTGCAGGCTTGCCTGGGTTTGATCTATACCGTGTATGTGGACAGCCTGAATGTCTCCTTGGAAAGTCTAATTGCAAACCTTTGTGCCTGCCTTGTCCCAGCGGCTGGAGGGTCTCAGGTAAATAGAGTAGAAAGAGAGGTGGAGAAGGATTGTTCCTCTTCCCCTCTCCTCCAGTTAATTTAATTTATGGAGAAAGGGAAAGAAATAATTCTTTAAATATTTTTGTTTTAAGGAAGATCCTACTTTAGTTAAGCATTGTCCCCATGGTCTGCTTTCTAGATACTCAAGATTCCATTCTTTTCTTAGGTCATGAGGTTAATTTTAACACAGGGTTCATCTTTCACATAGCATAATTAGAAGTCATATTTTGTGTAACTTGAACTGCAGTTTGTATTTTCTTGGAAATATATTAAGTTGAACTTTTAAATGTGCTCTTTTACCTTTCTTACTCCTGTATATAGTTACACCTCATTTTTATTAACCTAAATTGAAAAATGTTGGAGTGAGAAAAATTAGAAATTAAGAAATTAGACATTAAGAAAACTCTCAACACAGTTCTTCGTTACATTGTAACTACTTATTAATAGATTCATTTATTCTGTATGTCTTGAGATTTTCATATTTGTCTCTAAAGTAGAAAAATAAGAATCTCTGCTGCTATGATTTATTTATTGTTTCTTGGTCAACCATACTTTTAAAAGAATAGATTTTTTCCTTAAACCCTAAAAATGAATAGTTGATAATTTATTTTGCTTATTCTGATATAATATTAGGGAAGAGGACAGCCTTCTAAAAATCACATTGTTTTCAGTCTGACGAAGATCCTGCTTATAGTGGGATTGGCATTTCTTTTTCTTGCCCTTCGCCTTTTTACTTCTCTTCTATCTTTCTCATTGTCTTTTGTCTTAAATTTTTTATCCTCCTTTTTTTTCTCTCTCTCTCTTGCTCTCTCTTCCTTCAATCTTCTACCTCTGCTCAAAGGGCAGAATATTAAATGTGAGTTTGGTCACAGATGGGTCTAAACTTGAATTGCTTTATGAGCATTTATTAAAGTTGTTGACTTTAACATTTCATTATTTTTTAGCCAGTTATGATTATCAATGATTTTTGTGTCTTATCTTTACTAGATTTTGAACTTTCAACCACTGAATTTCCTTATGCCACTTAAGTATACAAAGAACTTAAATGTTTTGGGGTATACATTGTTGCCCTTTATATCTGTTAATTGGATCTTATATGGTCGTTTGCTCTAAAAATGAACATCGAAGGTATTTTTATTTTTTTTAAAATGTCTGAAATTGTGTGTGTGTGTGTGTGTGTGTTTGTGTTTCTCCCATTCTACAGAAGCTGTTTTCTTTGGGTGCAGGAGATAGACAGCTGATCCAGACTCCTTTACATGATAGTCTTCCTGTCACGGGCACTAGTGTGGCTCTCCTGTTCCAGCAATTGGGTATGTCTTTTCTCCCATTTTCAATGTCATCTTGTAGAAGCCTATGATTAAAGAATTTATTTTAAGTCGACATCACCTCACATGAATCAAGAAAATATTTTTTAAACCATTAAATATTTTATATATAGGATATATATAATTTTGTGGGTCCTGATCTTACCTAGTGTTCATTCTTTTTAAAAATTTTAACCCAGGCCCCTTTTTTCCTTAGGTCAGTTAGACTTTTAGAAAGTAGATGAGATGGGTGTGGTAGCTCATGCCTGTAATCACGGTACTTTGGGAGGCCGAGGCAGGAGGATTGTTTGAGCCCAGGAATTTGAGAACAACCTGGACAACATAGTGAGACCCCATATCTACAGAAAAATTTTTAAAACATTAGCTGGGCATGTTGGTGCACACCTGAAATCTCAGCTACTAGGGAGGCTGAGGTAGGTGTATCACTTGAGCCCAAGAATTTAAGACTGCAGTGAGCTATGATGGTGCCACTGTACTCTAAAATAGAAAAAAGGAAAGTGGACATATTTTCTTTATGCTAAAAGATGAATAGATGATATGTTTTGCGTTTCCATAGATGAACTGCTTTTGTAGAAACCTTGTCAGATGGGACTGTGAGTCTCATTCTTCTCATCCCACCATTTATATGAGGACTTTATCTCCAATTTTTTAGCAGTGGCTAGGATGAAAGATTGGGAGGATTCTAGAAAGTGTCCACTGTGCATTGGACAGCTTTTACATTATTTAATAAAAATATAACTTAAAAATGAGGATATTTCAAACCAGGGCTGCCCAAAGATTCCTATTTACGTTACCTCTGACTTGTCCTTTGTATGTCCTGCCTATGAGTGTCCCACTCTCATTGTTCTCCATCTGTGTTTGTCTTTTCCTAGTTGTGCTGAAATCTTCCCTTCCCTAAGGTCCATACCCTGCCTCTTCATGGAATTCTTCATTTCTTGCACAGAAATTCTACCCTCCTGCTTCCCTCCTGTCTCTTGTTGAATTTTGCTTGTAGTTTTGCTTTTTATCTTACCACCCTTTTCATCAGTGTCCCTATCCATATTCTTCTGCTTTAACTTCAATCAGTGAAAGTTAGAAAGCCTTAGAGGAGATTAGTATAAATATAAATAGAATCTTCTAATATCTGAATTAAAATGAGTGGTGATATCAATTTCAAAGTAATTTTTCCAGCTACATTTGCCTCTTCTCACGCCAACTCTAAAATAATATCTCCCTTTGGTCAAAAGATACAAGACTTCAATTAGGAGAAATAAGTTCAAGATATCTACTCTGCAACATGGTGACTACAGTTAATAACAATGTATTGTATACTTGAACATCATTAAGAGAATGGATTTTAAGTGTTCTTACCACAAAAAAAGTATGTGAAGTAATGCATATATTAATTAGCTCAATTCAGCCTATCTGCAATGTGTACATATTTTAAAACATCATGTTGTACACTGTAAATATATAGTTTTTGTCAATTAAAAAAATTACATCTCCCTTCTAGTGCAAGTTTTTACTCATTGAGCATAGTTAAGCCTTAAAATATTTAAAGCTATTTTCTTTAATTTCATATTAAATAGATATTTAATGCATATCTATCTAATATGACGTACATAATCCCTTCCTGGTGGCATGTCTCCAAAGAACATCTTGTTGATTACATTCTCCCTCCACAAGCTTTTGGAAATTAACAAAAAATTTTTTTTTGGAGACAGGCTCTTAGTCGTCACGAAGGCTGGAATGCAGTGGCATGAACACAGCTCACTACAGCCCCCAACACCCTGGGCTCAAGCAGTCTTCCCTCCTTAGTCTCTTGAGTAGCTGGGATGATAGGCACATGCAATCATACCCAGTTAATTTTTAAAATTTTTTTTGTTTTATAGAGACAGGGTCTTGCCACATTGCCCAGGCTGTTCTCAGTCTCCTGGGCTCAAGCAGTCCTCCCACTTTGGCCTCCCACAGTGCTGGAATTATAGGCATGAGCCACTGCCCGCAGCCTGGAAGTAAATTTAGTAGATTCATGGACTACCTGCAGCTTGTCTGTGGTCCCTATTAACCATTGACTTAATTGATTTTAGCCAAGAACCATTCACCTGACCTTTTTTACTTTAAAAAAGATTGTATACCTCTAAAGGGTCAATCAAAGCAGAGGTTTACTATGAAAAGGTATAGAAGGATATGACACAAATGAAATTATTTCACATTTCCAAATGTGAACTTAATGAGTACCTTATAAACCTCTATGGTCTTAGTTTTACAATGAGTTGTGAGGGGGGAGGAGAGGAGGAGGTTGTAACCAGCATTTAGCGCCAAGGACCAGGGATATTAAACATCCTGCAGTTTGTGCGATGTTTAGATACCAGAAGCATTTTTACCCCCAATACCATTAGCATTCCCACTGGAAAAAACGAAAAAATACTACTGTAGATAAAGTATAAATTTCTAAAACCCAGAGCTCTCTTCCAGTAATGGTGGCCTGTGTAATTCAGAATAATCCTCTTAACAATGACAACTTGAAAAGATAAACAAATATAAAGAAGATCCGCTAGATCAGGCACAGTGGCTCATGCCTGTAATCCCAGCACTTTGGGAGGCCAAGGCAGGTGGATCACTTTAGGGCAGGTGTTCGAGACCAGCCTGGCCAACGCGCTGACACCCCGTCTCTACTAAAAATAGAAAACATTAGCAGAGCATGGTGGTGGGTGCCTGTAGTGCCAGCTACTCAGGAGGCTGAGGCATGAGAATCGCTTGAACCCAGGAGGAGGAGGTTGCAGTGAGCCAAGATCATGCCACTTCACTCCAGCCTGGGCAACAGAGTGAAACCCTGTCCCAAAATAAACAACTAAAATAAAATAAAAATAACATCTGCTTGAAGGCGTCAGAGCCAGTAAATAATTGCCAAGCCATGATCCAGGAGAAAATGAAGTGAGCCAGACATTTGGGACCATTTTTTCCTAAGGGCACTTGTTGATTTTGGAAGAAATGGCTGAGAAGCTGCTCAATACTATTGATATCTTATGAGGAAGAGGGAAAATTGGAATTTAAGTTTTAACAAGATGGATTTTTTTTTATGAAGCTCTCATAATTTGAGTTGAGACCATAAAAGGCCACAGCCTGGGAGTGGGTAAATCAGAAGTAGATTGGCTCCCTCGGGAACTACAATACAGCTAGAAATCACTTCAGTTTCTTGAGTTGGATTAAGGTAATCCTTGATGCTACTGCCTGTCCATCTCATAGAAGTAAAAGTATATCCTCCCTGAAACAAGATAACTACGTTCTAGACCTCCAATTTGTCTATGAGTTTTTATATACCTGTACTCAATCAAAAATAACCAGAAACGTGAGGACCAAAACTATATGAAAGAAATGCAAAAGAAACCATAGACAATATGAAAGAACCACAGGGGCTCTAGCAAATAGAGTTATCAGATGCAGTTATTAAAATAACTATATTTGAAATAGTGAAGGAAATAAATAGTCAAGACTGAGAATTTGGGAGTGACATTAACCAGATAGAGGAATAGGAAATTCCAGCCCTCCCTCCCTGACAGAAACACTGATTTAACAAAGATTTACTGACAAAAATCCCTACATGACAATTCCAGATTCTAGTTAAGAAATTACAGTACCTCAGACTTGCACAAAGCAGAGAATAGCAGCATTGAAATGTGTAAGTAGAGCAATTTTAGGTTACCTGTATCAGCCCCTTCCTCAACTCTCTCAGGCTTGGGGGTACAGGGAGGAGGGAAGAGTGGAGCTTGCATCCCAAATTCTGGCTGTTGAGCAAGCTGCCTAAGGGACTTGTTTCTGTGTGCCTCATTGGAAGCACAAGCAGGAGCTGACATAGTTTGGATGTCTGGGGTGGCTGAGAACAAAGAAGGGGTTTGGGGAGACGCTTGCTGTGACCTGCACAGCTTGGTGTGATTGGAAGAAGGCACACAACTTGAGGCTTATCAACCTTGGCGAGAAGCGGGAGGAGCATTTTGTGTTGAGACTTCAGAGTGCTTCTCTGAGTACTGGTAAAAATGTGAATGAATTAGACCTCTTATTCATGGCTAATAGAAATATGAAATGGTACCACTATCTTGGAACACAGTTTGACTATTTTTTTTAAAGTTTAAAAATGTTCATAAAAATATTTGTATGTGAATGTTCATAGCCATTTTATTTATGGTAGTGAAAAACTGGAGACAAACTCAGTGTCCACCAGTGGTAAAGAATAATAGATTATGGACATGGATGAAGCATCTGTGGTATGTTCATACAATGTAATACTACTAAGCTAAATGAAAAATGAATGGCTGATACACGCAACATAGATTAACCTGAAAATAATTATTTTGAATGAAAAATGTCAGAAAAATTATATACGGCATGATTCGATTTCTCTAAAGTTCTAAAAAATGTAGTCTAACCTGGCCGGGCGCGGTGGCTCACGCTTGTAATCCCAGCACTTTAGGAGGCCGAGGCGGGCGGATCACGAGGTCAGGAGATCGAGACCATGGTGAAACCCCGTCTCTACTAAAAATACAAAAAAAACACAACAAGGCTGAAAATGTAGTCTAATCTATGGTGATGGAAACAGGTCACTGGTTGTTTTGTGGATAGGAAGAGCGAGATTACAAAGGGACATGAGGAAACTTTCTGGATGATATTTGTGTATACAGTCTTGATTGTGGTGATGGTTTTATAAGTATGTACATAAGTCAAAATGTATCACATTCTTAAAAAAACTGAAAAACATATATTCACACCAAAACTTGTACACGAATGTTCATAGCAGCATTATTTATAAGAGTCAGAAAGTGGAAGCAATCCAAATGTCATTCAGCTGATGAATGGATAAACAAATTGTGATACATCTGCACAATGGAAAATTATTCAGCCATAAAATGGAATGAAGTATTGATACGTGCTACAACCTGGGTGAATCTTGGAAACATGTTAAGTAAAAGAAACCAGGCACAAAAACTGTATATTATATGATTGTGTTTATGTGGAATGTCCAGAATAGGCAAACACATAGAGGCAAAGCAGATTAGTGATTATGAGGGGCTCGAGGGATGGGGCCGTGAGAAATAACTGCCAGTGAGTGTGGGGTTTCTTTTGAGGAATGAAATTCTTCTACAATTGGATACTAATGATGCTTGTACAACCTCGTGACTACACTAAAAACTACTGAATTGTATACTTTAAAATGGGGAATTTATGGTATGAGAATTAAGAAAAAACGTTACTGTTAGAGGCTTGTTAAAAGAACTCAGGAGCCATCTTGAAGAGGCTCACAACTGATTTAAGATGATAGAATTTGAGCTTCAAAAATTACAATAATTGCAGTTGGTTGAAACCCAGCAAATATTTTAAGATCCATGAATTCATAATATTAAAAAGGGATTGTCACCTACCTCAGAATATGATAAAGAACAATTTATCTTGAAAACTTATCAATAAAGAAAAAATGATAACCAATAGTAGTTGAGGGCAATTATCTTTTTTAGAAAGTCTTCTAATTAATAAAGGTGAAAGAAATGATAGAAATAGAGTATCATTTTGCAATCCTCAATGAACCAAGATCTAAGTATCAACAGCTGTTACCACAAAAAGAAAAACAAGCAGGTATTATGTGCCTAACCTTACCAAACACTACTTATTGTTTTGCCAAAGGGATTAAACCTGAGTCTAATCACAGAAAATGTAGAAAATAGAGGAACACATTAAACTGCACCAAGAGAATGTAATTACCAAAATCCAGGCTGTTAGAAACTCTCTTAGTCAAATGTCCCAGGTTCTTTAACAATCTAGAGGTTCCTCAACCTTGAGATTGAAAGAGATTTAAAAGACATCCAACTTTTTAATAGAGTGAGACTAAGCTATAGTGTCTACGGATGTACTTTTGGGTGATAAAAACTGCCTATAGAAAAAAATCAGGAAAGTGGATAATATTAAATAAAAACATGGTTATTCTTGGCAGTAGAGAGGAGATTATGATGGGGGGGTACATAAAACGGGCTTCCAGGGGCTTTTACTTTTGCTGGCAAAGTTCTTTTTCTTGATGTGGGTGGTATTTTTAAGATAACTTATTAAGCCATACATTTGATTTGTGTGGTTTTCTCTATCTGTGTTTTATAATAAAAAGATTTTTTTAACTTGTAAAATTATTTATGTCCTTTATGTGCATACCTAATTTTTTTAAACCTTAAAAATATATATTTAAGCAAAATACAGATTTTATCCTTCTCACATAACAAAAAGTCTACATACAGGTAGGCAGTCCAGGGCTGATGTGTATTGATTCTGGAATATCTTCAGGGATGTTAGGGAAATTCTATCCTATGCTTTTCTCCCCTGTTTGTTTATAAGAAGTTTTTCCTAAAACTTACATGTCTTATTATTCTTGTGTACTATATATCTGGCATAATGCCTCAGGTACAAAAGGCATCAATGTTTATTGAATAAATGAAAGAATGCACTAGCTATGAGGAAGTGGTAATCATATTGTAGAAGATTTTTCTGTGGACTGATGAAGTGTGCCGGAATACATAATAATTGGTCATTTGAAGATCAAATTTTTATTATTTTATTTTACTCTAGTATTTTCAGCTTCATTATCTTTTGCTTGCATGTTGTAAATTCACTTTTTTCTGGGAAAGAATGGGGAAAAGATAAGGAAGCAAAGCAGAAAGAAAGATGCAGTGCAGTGTGCAGAGTTGTTGTTTCCAAAGCATATGGTGGTGATAATTCTATATAAAGGCATTCTCTTATCACCAGTCATTTTGTTTGGACTTTGTCAAAGGCCAATATTAGGCCATTATCAGAGTTCATGAGCTGGGTTGGCAGTAGTGGTTGTAGTGGATTTTACAAAGCACAGACAGGAAGCAGATAAGACTATAAGATCCTTTTGTAGCCTTGACTAGTTTTCCTGTGAAAGGTCTAAATGTAGTGATAGCATTTCCTTTGTTCTTCTCTCTAAGAATTGTTATGATAATGAATTTGTTTTTCACAGTTTAAAAGGTCTCTGTGTTTTTCTGAAATAATTATATGGACTCTGCCATTCCAAGCTTCACTCCCTACAATTTCCGTTAATCGCCTTCATCTCTTGTTGACTGTCTTTTGTTTATTTGGTTTTTGGGGTTTTTTTGGTTTTTTTGTTTTTTTTTTGGCAGCCTATGTGAACTATTTTTGTTTACCTGAGGATTAGTGTTTTCAGTGTACTAACAATGCTGGGATTTTTAATGTTAATAAGTTTGTATTCACAGGAACTGGTTTTTATAGACCCTGTGATATTTTAATCTAATCCATACCCGTTTAAACTTGAGTGTCCCTCCCTGCCCCAAATAATCTTGTAAAATGCTCTTGACATCTTTTGTCATGTCTGTTCATGTGTAATTTGGGTTTTACTAGAACGTGTTCTAGTTTTAGAATATGTATCCAACAGTTTTCACAGTATACTCTTTAATAGACATTTTTGAAAACTGACTAAAATGATCCTGGGCCATCAGCTATCCACACTTTGTTTCCACAGTTAAACCACATTAATCTTGTATTATTTGTGTTTGTACCTTTTTCTATGCATACTTTCTTTTTACTTGTCCATGTTTAACTTTGGCCAGTTTTTTATTAGCCATTGATGGGTCGATATGTCTCCATTGATGATCTCTGATATTAAATATAGGTTTTTTTTTAAAGTTCTTAAAGTTTTTGTTCAGTTTGTCTTACAAATATTATTCTTACTTTGTACATAAAAGTTATTAAAATGTTGACTGTAGCCATTCCTTGCTATTCAGCAAGTTGTTTCAGTTTTAAAATGCTTTAATGGAAAACCTTTGGTAGTCTCACTTTTGTCTTTCCCTGGAAAAACTTCTCTCTGTAATACTATGTGATTATTTTTGAAGTGATAATGTTACTGGCAGTGAACCCATAGGGGTCTGCAGCAAAAATTGTTGCCTCCTCAGAAGGGGGCCTTAGGCAGAGTGAGAGACCAAGGCAAGTTTTAGAGCAGGAGTGAAAGTTTATTAAAAAGCTTTAGAGCTAGAACAAAAGAAAGTAAAGTACACTTGGAATTGGGCCAAGCAGGCAACTTGAGAGAGCAAGTGCACGGTTTGGCTTTTTGACTTGGGATTTTATAGGTTGGCATGCTTCTGGGCAATTGCATTTCTCCTCCCCTGATTCTTCCCTTGAAGTAGGCTCTCTGCATACACAGTGGCCTGCTAGCACCTGGGAGGGGCTTCACGTGCAGTGTGTTTACTGGAGTTGTACACATGCTCACTTTAGGCATTTTTTCTTTACCAATCCAGTGTTCCTAGAGGAAGGTCATATAGCAGTTAAACTCTGCCATTTTGCCTCTTACTGCACCTGCGTGAGCCCACTCACCCAACTCCTGAGCTCTTATCAGGAAGCTGCTGATCACCAATTTCAGGTATTTCTATCTATTGGGAAACTGCCCTTCCCTGGCACCACTATGACCAATTATTATTTTAGAGAGAGAGTTTAACAACTTACCTGACCATCACCTGATGGTTGCCTGACATTACTGGTTGGGGTTGGGCAGGGGAAGGAGGTTCTCCTGCTCTGCTTATGTCTGTCTGAATATCTACTATAACAATAAGAACATTTGTAGGAGCCTTAAAAATAACTTACGTTCCTAAAACATAAAGATGAAAAGATGCCAGAGATAAAAATGAAAGCTTAGGATGTGTAAAAAATGTTTTCTTTAAAAAGAAAATACTGATTGGTAAATTGCTGAACCATCCAATTAATGCATCAATTGTAGGATAATTTTTGTCCTTTTTACTTAAATGATCAACATCTAGGGCCTCAGATCATGTTTCTGTCTTAGTTTTCTCAGCTTATTCATATAGCATTATTACTTGTCTTAATCTTATTCTCACTTACAAGGGGAAAAAATGAAGTAGTCTTTGTTTTCAATGTTTGACTTTGAAGGAAGCTTGCTTATTTTTCTCATATTAATCTGTCTTTTGTCATAAGGGTCTGTCCCAACAACAAACTTATCAGGGTTAAAAAAAAATTTAAAGAAAATATATTTCCTCTCCTATCATAAAAACATAGTTTGCAAATTTGAGTACACAAGATTTTAAACTATTACTAATAATGGCATCTTGTGCCCTCTTTTACTAATTTATTAGTAAAATTTATTTAATAATTTATTAATTATTTTTTGACAGTTGAATATCAGCTATGTTCTTTGGGGATTTGAAGCAAATTAAATCTTGCTAGCCCATTCTGGAGCACTTTTCTGAAGAAACTGCTTACCACGTGTACCATGTGCTTACCTTCAGAGGCCTAAGGATCTCTAACGAAAACTGTTCCAATGTAATTTCTTCTAATAAATGGCATGGAAGTCTATAATAAAGTTCCCATAATGCCCTCCTGCTTATATTATGGTAGAAGTATGTTTTTTTCACCAAATGTTTACAAAGCCATTATTATGTGCCAGCTCCTGAGTTAGTCACTGGGGACATAAAGATGAACAAATCACAGCTCTTATCCCAGATGTACTTTTAGCCTCATGGAAAAACAGGTATCGTTTTAAAACTATAGTAGAATATAATTAGTGCAATAATAGAGATACCAAGAGCAAACTCTTACTTGCTAGAAAAGTGGAATAAGGGCATTCTAGAAGGAGAAGCATATTTAGCAGTATAGGAAGTTATGAAAGGCCTTCATGGAATAGTAAGATGTTTGGTGAAGCCTGAGAACAGGGTTGTAGGAAGTAGTCAGAATGTTATTAAGAAACTGATTGCTTTTCATTTCAAAATTAAAGATTAAATATTTATGCTAGTTCTATAAAGAAACCATTGTAAAAATATCAAACACTGACAGTCATTGACCGATTGAGTCCTTGTTGACTGGTGTACTACGCTTGCTCAAATCACATGTGAAGAAAGTAGTTGCTACATGATATAATCTGAGGAAAGTTCAGAAAGATCCTGGTTCAAAACTGCCCTGTCCATTGTCCTTTTTTGGCACTTAGATGCTAATATTAAATAGCTCTATCTTTGCATTGAATTATCTATAAAGAATGTAAATGCTCCAAGGCAAGAGAGTCATTAGGTATCGTTCTTCCTTGTCACAAAGTTCTCTTGTGTAAAATTTCTGTTTGCTCTTTCAGCATTTTAGTGGTTAATATTTTTATAAAATATGGCTACTCCAACATTTAAGTATATAGCTTCCAAATGGTGGCAGGATGAAGTACCTTTTTTTTCCTGTGCTCTGTAACATCTGATACATAGCTCTATTATTTTACGTTTTAACGGTTTATTTACCAGTCTTTCATCTTCACTGAACTGTGAGCTCCTAAGAACCTGTCTCGTATTTCTTTATATCAGTCCCTAGAATTTTATGATTGATGATATATCTCAGTAGTTCAGTAATAATGTAATAGTGGCAGAAGGGAAGAAAAGGGAAAAGAAAGGAGGAAGTTTGAATTAAAAGAGTTGTTTCTGCCAGGACAGTTCCCTCTTATTTGTTCCTTGCATAATTCTCCAGTTATTCTCTATTCTTCTTCCCCACTGCTTGCTGCTCTACTCACAAGACTCCTTTTGCTTCCTAATTCTTAAATTTAGAATTAAAAGTAGATAAAAACCAAGTCAAGCAGAACAGACATAGCCTAGGAATTTGAGTCATTGGAGGTTGGAAAAATCTGATGTTATTACCTTAGAGCTAGAAAAACAATTAGAATGTTCAAGAAGGAAGAAAAGATGCTGTACCTTTTTACACAGTTTTGGTTGAGTTGGCCTTTTACGTATTTGAATTATTTTTAGTCATATGTATTTGGTAATTGACTTCTTATATTTAGTCTCCCACATTGCTACGCTCTATTTGTGTGTGTAAAATGTATTTAATTCATGTCATACTCAGAGGGTTGAGCCTGTGTTCATAAGGACTAAACTACACCTCCTTTCAGATGCCCAATTTACCACACTTTTTACTTTCTTACTTAGAATATTTGCCGTATCTATCATACATGGAAATAATGCTAAATTTGTAACAGATAGTAAACATTACCTCTCAGTGACAAATTTGAAACTGTATATAAAGTTTTAGTTAATCCATGAAGTTAGGGATATTGTCTTTATTCACTGCTATATTCTAGTGCCCGGAGTATAGTACACAATAAATATTGGTTCAGTGAATGAGAAATCTCCTTTTTCATGACTTACATTAAGCTGTGACCAGAACTATACTGTTTTCCCCATTGTGGGTTGACCAGAAAGAACTATGATAAATTGTGCAGGGCTTTTTGAACTATATTCTGTTTTGAAACATGGTCTTCAGTTCCACCGTTTACCCATTTGAAAGCTGAGACATAGTCTTCTATTTGTGTAACATATCATTATTATTCAGAGAATGGAGGAGTCTGGAGAAAGTTTTTTTTTTCTTTCCCCAAAAAAGAAACAAATACATTTGTTATCATGTGGTGCAATGAATTTTAGAACTCTAACCTCTCAAGAAAATTGAGATCAGGAAGCCATCTTTCAGAATGTTTTACTCTTTGAATAATCAACAGGATGTATATGTATCATTGTAGTGAAATCACTAGTAATTATCACTGGCATGTCTGTTGTTCATATTTTCTTCTCCTGTGTTATTGTGCAGCTTTGAATGGATGTTGGGCTACAGAAAATGAGACAATTCAAAGTTATATAGAAAATTGATTTTGACTTACAAAATTAAAAGAAACTGGATTTCTCAATAGCTATGTAACTGTGAACACAGCAACAAACACTGATACATAGGAATAAAAATCATTAATGTAATTTAAAATATTTGAGATTATTAATTATGTAAAACTTGCCAGGCACGGTGGCTCACACCTGTAATCTCAGCACTTTGGGAGGCCGAGGCGGGCAGATCACAAGGTCAGGAGATCGAGACCATCCTGGCTAACACGGTGAAACCCCATCTCTACTAAAAATACAAAAAATTAGCTGGGCGTGGTGGCAGGCACCTGTAGTCCCAGCTACTCGGGAGGCTGAGGCAGGAGAATGATGTGATCCCAGGAGGCAGAGCTTGCAGTGAGCTGAGATTGCACCACTGCACTCCAGACTGGGCGACAGAGTGAGACTCCATCTCAAAAATAATAATAATAATAATAATATAAAACTTAAGAAAGCATGTGACATTTAAGAATAAAGAATTTAAGTAGTACTTCAATTAGGCTTGGGTAAATTGTTTTGTATTATACTATTAATTTTCTGGATAATGAAAAACTTACCCTTTAAGCACTAGAATATTGTTCCTATCTCATTTCTACATTATGAGACATATATCCTCTCAGTAAATATAGTATAGCATTGCCTCCCTTGACAATATCAACTGATTGTTTTTACTAGTATGAGTAAGGTAAAGTTCCTTACAACTGCATGCCTCCCTTCTTCACAATTTATCTGATACTAAATAATACTGATTATGAATTTTATTTTCTGATGAACTACTTGTAAATCAGTTATCCTTTTTTTGTGGGATAGGGCAGAGTGTTCAGATGAGAGCAAAGTGGGGGCCGGGCATGGTGGCTCATGCCTGTAATCCCAGCACTTTGGGAGGCCGAGGCGGGTCGATCACCTGAGATCAGGAGTTCAAGACCAGCCTGGACAACAAGGTGGGACCCCATCTCTACTAAATATAGAAAAATTAGCTGGAGTGGTTGGGGGTGTCTGAGGCAGGAGAATTGCTGAACATGGGAGGCAGAGGTTGCAGTGAGCCGAAACCATGCCACTGCACTAAAGCCTGGTGACAGAGTGAGACTCCGTCTCAAAAAAAAAGCAAAGAGGAACAAGTTTTTCCCCAGAGTCTTCATTAAAAAAGACTAGACTTGACATGACATACAGATTCTTCATAAATTTGTCTTTGGCCAAATTACTTGTAGGTCTGTTAATGCCATTTGCTTCCTCACTCTTCTGTCAGCTTTGAATGCTATGCTTTTCTTTTCTCCTTAACTAATGCATCTCTGTCAAAATCTACCTCAAGGGTCAGTCCCTTTAGGAAGCTCCCACCCCAGGTGGACCCACGATAACCTCAGGAGTCATTAATAGGGTGGCAAAAGATTTACCTTCAGAGTAATACAGTATGACTGCTCATAGTCAACTTTGAAGATGGAGGGAAACCACAAGACAAAGAATGTGAGAAGTCACCAGAAGCTGGAAAATTTGATCACAGGACTTCCACAACAGTAAAATAATAAATTTGTCTTGTTTTAAGCCACCAAATTTGTGGTAATTTGTTACAGCAGCCATAAAAAACTAATACATCCACAGACTTTAAAAAGTATCACTTTTTATTTTAAATAGTTTGACTCACAAGAAATAACTAAATTCATCCGGAGTCCCTATGTATGCATTACCCACCTTCCTACAACAATATTTTACATAATCATAGTACATTATGGATACCAGGAACTGGCATTGATACAGTATTATTATTTTATTATTTTAGTATTATTATTATTATTATTGTTGAGACAGGGTACGTCTTGCTCTGCTGCCCAGGCTGGAGTGCAGTGGTGCAAACTCAGCTCACTGTAGCCTCGACCTCCCGGGCTCAGGCAGTCCTCCTACGTCAGCCTCCGCCCAAGTAGCTGAGACTATAGGCACGCACCACCATGCCTGGCTAATTTTTGTATTTTTTTGTAAAGACAGGATTTCACTATGTTACCCAGGCTGGTCTCGAACTCCTGGGCTCAAGCAATCTACCTACCTCAGCCTCCCAAAGTGCTGGGATTACAGGCATGAGCCACTGCACCAGGCCTGGTACAGTACTATTAATTGAGGGAGGGAATGACATGTCCCTAAGTGTATCTTCTTGTATTATTTTGACTTCTGGTAGCATATTTGTGTCTTACATATATTAAGAAAATCAGTTAGGATAAGAAGAAAGGAAAGAAAATATTACCTTAAAAGTAAAAGCATATGTAAACAAACTCCACTGTCATTCAAATAATGTAACCACACTGAAGAGGGAAAAAAAACTAAGTTACTTTAGTAACTTATGAGTATTTAACTGTACAAACTCACCTTTGGACAGTTTTGGGAACAGAATTGCAAACAAGTAGTGTACTCCATTTTTGTTTTTTTGTTTTTTTGTTTTTTTTTTTAGTTGAAATGGCTGAAACAATTCTGAAGCTCTTTTTTGTGTAATATAGGATTTAGCAAATGAATAAGTATGTTGATGTTATTAGGATCCAGGATTCTCAGTGGAAGAAGGAACATATAAATATAAATTGGGATAGTGAGGGATTCCCTGTGGGAATGGAATGGAATTGAAAGTAATGGCATAGACAGGATTTCTCAAATACATATGCATGTATATGTTCTCATGTATGTATGTATATGTATATATGTACATGCATATATTTCCTAGCTCCATCTATAGACAAAAGTGGCCTACAAGCAAAGTCACCCCAGTAGAAATGATCTAACACATGCCCTAACACCTAAAATTTTGGTCTTTGATACCATTTCTCACCAAAGGGAACCAGGACTCTTAGGAGAAATGGTTGGACTAGGGCTAGGACAGGGTAGGTACAATATGAGCCTGGAAAAAGAAAAGAGCTCTGTCTCAAGGACACAGGAACTAAGTTAAAGGGCTCCTACTGCATAAATCTAGGACATGTTTAGCACCAGAATAATTAAGGACAGTAGTGACTTATAGACTTTTAGGAAAAAGTAGATATTCATGAGTCCACACTGATAACAAATGAAGGAATGAATGAGCAAGTAAGTAGAGGAAAAGGAGGACTCTGCTATGTAGAATGCCAAGTGCTGACTGGGAAATACAGAGTGAGTGCTGCATTTGGAAAATTATAATCATTATAGTAAAGATCTATTCAGGCAGAAATTATCAGTAGATGCTAAATCTAGCCAGGCATTTTAGTGAGAGATGAGATATTTACGTGGTCTTAAAGTGTCTTGATACAGATTGCTTTTTAGTTGCAGGAAAAATAATAAGTATTCATTGGAGAAATTGGACAGCATTGGACAAAATTTAGGAGACAAAATTAACATCACCAAAGACAGTACAAAGAGTTTAGCAAATCCTTTCCCCCAAAGAACCAGTATAAAACTAGACAAAATTGTTGGATACAACGATTTCAGGGCTCTGGAAATTGACCAAAAGCAAATGACAAATTTAGAAACATTTATTCATGCTGGAACTTTGTGTAAAAACAGCAGGAGTCTGCAGCATTCTTATCTGGTGGTTGCCCCCTCTCCCCTACATCCCAGCTCTGTCAGTGAGACTGGTAGTGACAGAGTAGTGCTGGGTAGAAAACCAACTTTGCTACCAGATGGAGTGGAATTTATTTGGGATGGAGGGCTAAAACCCATGGCATCATTATCAGTAAAAGTATTGAACCCAGTAGGAGATGAAAGGAGAAAAACGTCAGATGCCTGTCTGAATTACAGTCATAGTTGGGGCTAGTGGCACATCAGCCAGAAATTTAACAGAGAAATTGTGGAGAGGAGAAAGTCTTAGAAGGACTAGACAATGTCTCTGTACATCCTTGGCTGCCTAGGAAACTATGCACATGTCTGAAACTGAAAGCATCCTTAAAATCTGGCTAAACTATGAACGTGCTTCAACCCATGCAAAATTGATCAGCAGTACATAGAAGCTTTATTGGCTCAAGGTATTTGAGTACAACCTCTGCCCAAATTATGGACTGACCAAGAGAACCATGCAAACCCAGGGATAACCCCTAGGAAGCCAAGCTAAACAATAAAAATAAAAATTTTTAAACCAGACATCAGCAGCCTAACATTACAAGCAGATTTTGCAGCTTAAAGCAGTGAGCACCCTCCCAAAGAAAAATAAAAGCTTTCAGGAAAAAAATATAATTCAAATGTAGTGCAGTATATTATTTATAATGTCCAGTTTTTACCAAAAAGTGAGAGGCCTTCAAACAGTGAAGTGTAACCCATACTCAGGGAAAAAAAAAAAAAATAGTGTTAACTGACTTTGAGCGCACATACTGGATTTAGCAGATAAGGACTTTAAATCAGCTATTATAAATATGCTAAAAGAATTAATGGTAGCCATATTGAAAGAATTAAGACAAAATATAATGGCAGTGGCTAAAAACCTAGGCAATTTCAGTAGTGAAGTAAAAACTGAAAAAGAGCCAGATAGATATTATAGATTGAACAGTATGATAACTGAAACAAGCCAGGCATTGTGGCTCATACCTGTAATCCCAGTACTTTGGGAGGCTGAGGCAGGAGGAACTCTTAAGCCCAGAAGTTCAGGACTGGCCTAAGAAACATAGTGAGAACTCATCTCTTCAAAATAAAAAACTAGCTGAGTGTGATGGTGCACCCCTTAGTCCCAGCTATGCAGGAAGCTGAGGTAGGAGGATCGCTTGAGCCCAGAAGGCTGGGGCTGCAGTGAGCTGTGATTATGCCACTGCACTACAGCCTGAGCAACAGAGTAAGATCCTTTCTCAAAATAAATAACTGAAACAAAAAATTCACTAGCTGAGCTTAACAGCACATTTGAGATGTCAGAAATAAAAATCAATAAAATTTGGTGAAAGACCAATAGAAATGATCCAATATAAAGAACATAGAGAAAAAGATTGAAATGAAAATAACAGATTCTCAGAGACCTTTGAGACAATAATAGCTTTTAGGTACAGAGCATCTCCATTGGATGAATATGGGGGTGATTAGAAAAACGTATTTGAAGAAATAGTGCTCAAAATCTTCCAAAATTTGTTGAAATCATTAACCTGTAGACCCAAGAAGCACAATGAAGCCCAGGTTAACAGTAAAAAAATCCCCATATAGACACAGCATGATTGTGAAACTGGTGAAAGGCAAACCCTTGAGAACAGCAAGAGAAAATAATTCATCAATATGAATCAATAGAACTATAATATTATTACAGTGGGTCTCTCAACAGAAAGAACGGGAGCCAGAAGGCACTGATGTGACATATTAAAAGCACTGAAAGAAAAAAATATCAAACAAGAATTCTGTCACTGGCAAAACTGTCTTTCAGAAACAAAGATAAAATGAAGGCATCTTCAAGTAAACAAAAACAGATTTATTGCTACTAGACCTGCTCTATAAGAAATACAAAAGGCTTTGGGAGGCCGAGGCGGGCGGATTACGAGGTCAGGAGATTGAGACCATCCTGGCTAATGCGGTGAAACCCCATCTCTACAAAAAATACAAAAAATTAGCCAGGCAAGGTGGCAGGCGCCTGTAGTCCTAGCTACTCGGGAGGCTGAGGCAAGAGAATGGCGTGAACCCCAGGGGGCAGAGCCTGCAGTGAGCCAAGATCGCACCACTGCACTCCAGCCTGGGCGACAGAAAGACTCCATCTCAAAAAAAAAAAAAAGAAATACAAAAGGAAGGCCTGGTGTGGTGGCTCATGCCTGAAATCCTAACACTTTGGGAGGCTGAGGTGGGTGGATCACTTGAGCCCAGGAGTTCACAACCAACATGGCAAAACCCCATGTTTACAAAGAAATACAAAAATTATCCAGATGTGGTGGCGTACACCTATGGTCCCAGCTACTTGAGAGGCTAAGGTGGAAGGATCATTTAAACCTGGGAGGCAGACGTTGCAGTGAGCCAAGATCGCACCACTATACTCCAGCCTGGGTGATCGAGTGAGACAGTGTCTCAAAAAAACAATAAAAAATAAAAACAAAAGGAAATCCTTAAGACTGCAGGAAAAAGAGACCAGTTAATAACTTGATTTCACATAAACAAACAACACTAGAAATGGCAAATCTGTGGGTAAATAGACTATGTGTGTATTTTTTTATTTCTTCTCTTAGTTTTTAAAAAAGCATAAAGAAATCACAAGTATTCCTATACACCACTAATAGACAAACAGCCAAATCATGAGTGAACTCCCATTCACAATTGTTACAAAGAGAATAAAATACCTAGGAATACAACTTACAAGAGATGTGAAGGACCTCTTCAAGGAGAACTACAAACCACTGCTCAAGGACATAGGAGAGGACAAAAACAAATGGAAAAACATTCCATGCTAATGGATAGGAAGAATCAATATCGTGAAAATTGCCATACTGCCCAAAGTAATTTATAGATTCGATGCTATCCCCATCAAGCTACCATTGACTTTTTTCACAAAATTAGAAAAAACTACTTTAAATTTCAAATGGAACCAAAAAAGAGCCTATATAGCCAAGACAGTCCTAAGCAAAAAGAACAAAGCTGGAGGCATCACACTACCTGATTTCAAACTATACTACAAGGCTACAGTAACCAAAACAGCATGGTACTGGTACCAAAACAGATACATAGACCAATGGGACAGAACAGAGGCCTCAGAAATAACACCGTACATCTACAACCATCTGATCTTTGACAAACCTGACAAAAACAAGCAATGAAGAAAGGATTCCCTGTTTAATAAATGGTGTTGGGAAAACTGGCTAGCCATATGCAGAAAACTGAAACTGGACCCCTTTCTTACACCTTTTAAAAAAATTAACTCAAGATGCCTTAAAGACTTAAATGTAAGACTTAAAACCATTAAAACCCTAGAAGAAAATCTAGGCAATACCATTCAGGACATAGGCATGGGCAAAGACTTCATGTCTAAAACACCAAAAGCAATGGCAACAAAAGCGAAAATAGACAAATGAGATCTAATTAAACTAAAGAGCTTCTGCACAGCAAAAGAAACTATCAGCAGAGTGACAGGCAACCTATAGAATGCAAGAAAATTTTTCCAATCTATCCATCTGACAAAGGGCTAATATCCAGAATCTACAAAAAACTCAAACAAATTTACAAGAAAAAAACCTCATCAAAAAGTGGGTGAAGGATATGAACAGACACTTCTCAAAGGAAGGCATTTATGCGTCCAGGAAACATGAAGCTCATCATCACTGGTCGTTAGAGAAATGCAAATCAAAACCACAATGAGATATCATCTCATTCCAGCTACAATGGCAGTCATTAAAAAAGGAAACAACAGATGCTGGAGAGGATGTGGAAAAATAGGAATTCTTTTACACTTTTGGTGGGAGTATAAATTAGTTCAACCATTGTGGAAGACAGTGTGATGATCCCTCAAGTATCTAGAACCAGAAATACCTTTTGACCCAGCAATCCCATTACTGGGTATATAGCCAAAGGATTATAAATCATTCTGTAAAGACACATGCACACGTATGTTTATTGCAGCACTGTTCACAATAGCAAAGACTTGAAACACACCCAAATTTCCATCAATGATAGACTGGATAAAGAAAATATGGCACATATACACCATGGAATACTATGCAGCCATAAAAAGGATGAGTTCATGTCCTTTGCAGGGACATGGATGAAGCTGGAAACCATCATTCTCAGCAAACTAATACAGGAACAGGAAACCAAACACTGCATGTTCTCACTCATAAGTAGGAGTTGAACAATGAGAACGCATGGACACAGGGAGGGGAACATCATACACCAGGGCCTGTCGGGGGGGTGGGGAGAGTAGGGAAGGGATAGCATTAGGAGAAATACCTAATGTAGATGACAGGTTGATGGGTGCAGCTATCCACCATGGCACATGTATACCTATTTGGCAAACCTGCACGTTCTGCACGTATATTCCAGAACTTAAAGTATAATAAATAAAAATATATAGAAAGCAATAATTTTAACTGTTTTGCAGTTGTAACATATTTAGATGTTATATATGACAATAGGAACATATCCAGACCTCTGGATTAATGAGACGGTCCATGGGCAGTTCATCCTTGTGTGTGGTTTCCTTGAGGTGTAAGATTGCAGTTGGAAAGGGGGGATGTCTGCCCTGGAGGAAAGGTTAACTGAGCCTCTAGTCTAAATAAAATATTTCTACCCAAAAGGGGTATGGGACATTCTAGCAACACTAAAAATGAATGAGAAAAGACAATTCCTCCAGATAGGCAGCACAAAGGAGAAGTAAACCTCCTGGTTATGGGCACCACATTTATCCCCATTATCTGGCAGGATTTGGAGGATAATTGCCCAGGAAAAGAGGTAAGCATTGAGTAGGCTGCTCCAGTGTCCAAAAGAAAACTTATAGTCCTACCTGCCACATGCAAAGCATTGCTTAACTCTGTCCCTTCAATAGTGATGTTTGATCTGGGAGCCAGCTGGACTGTAGGCCCCCCTCAGCTCAAGGCCAGGGATTCTCTCCTAGGAGCCCTCCAGCCCTCAGGGCAGTCCTATTTCCAGTTGCCAAGCTTGTGGTAGAGGGGGCAAGGCATGTAAGGCTTTTTCCCTCTGTCCCATTGATGCAGTTGGCCTTCCAGTGGCCTGGCTTCTCACACCAATGGCAATTATTTGGGAAGATATTCCTAGGACAAATTGGAGGGAGCTGGTGGACTTGTAAGACAGCCAATAGTTGGAGCTGCCACTTTTCCGTTTGCCTCTCCTTTTCCTGAGCCCTTTCTTCTTCGTTCTGGTCCGTGCTGTAAAAGACCAAGGCACCTGTTTTGAGAATGTCAGGCATAGGGGTATTGGGGCCCAGTGCTAGCTTTTGGAGTTTCCTCTGAATATCTGGGGCTGCCTGAGTTAGGAAACGGTACTGTAGGACCAGTTGCCCTTCTGATGTCTCTGGGTCTAGGTTAGTATGTTTCACTAGGGCCTCTTGTAGCCTCTCTAGGAAAGTGATGGGGTTTTCAAGAGGGCCTTGATCTATTAAGGCCATTGTATTATAGTTCACAGCCTTTGTTCTGCTAGCTTTTATCCCTTCTACCAGAGGAACATGTGGTTTCTTCCCCATATACCTCCCTGAGTATTGTAATCCCAATTGGAATCAACCTGGGGAACTGTGATGGCTCCTACAGGGTAGCCACCCGGGTCAGTCATATGCATTGGATTTGCAAATTGTTGGGCCACCTCCATAATGGAATCACTTTCTCCCTTAGACAGAATTTGCCCTAGTATGACTGAGAAATCCCTCCAAGTGAGTTCAAATGTTAATCCCAGTTTACAGAACCCTTTGATGTATTTGTCAGGGTCCTCCATAAACTTCCCTAGTTCTGTTGTAATTTGGCTCAGGCCTTACTAGTGAATAGAGTCTGGTTTCTAGTGGGTCCACTGGGGCTACTGATCTCTTGAAGGGGGCGTGACCTAAGAGGGTGGTGTCCAGAGGATAGCCCTGGATATGGAGGGGCTCCAGGCCTGGGAGACTTGAATATAATGAGGTAGAAGGGACAGTAGGGTTTGAGCCATCATCTTTTGCTCCTCTGGGGCTTGAAACCAGGGTAAACCCAATAAGGAGTGTCCCGAACCAGCCAGAGCGGGCTGCCTGACTATGGCAGCTATCATCACTAGATCCATTTTACAAGCCCAACAAAGGTCAGGGTTGTTTCATAGGGCTATGAAGGCCTGTACATAGGGGATTTCTATCCATATTTCCTGCCGGTGGCAAAGTAAATCTAGTTGATAGATCATATTAAAATTTTGGTTTTCTGTCCAAGATTCCTGGTCTTTGAGTTTGTATTCAATTCAGGCTGTGTTACAGAAAAATATTAGCCTTTCCCTTTTTAGGGTTTTGGAGTCAAACTTTTCCCAGTTCTTGAGAATGCGTCTGAGGGGTGTGTCCTGTGGTATGAAGATGCAGTTACCCATCTGTGAAGAGAGAATAGATGAGAAAAAAAGAAAAAAGAAAGCGTCTTCTCTTCCTATTATCCTGAATAGGACGACCCCCATTTGTCCTTAGGGTTCTGGAATGAGCTGATGTTACCATGTACCCTTAAACTTCGGTACCCTCTTTTCACAGAGGAGATACCAGAGAGAACAGAGAGCCCTCTCCTGTTCATCCGTGGGGTTCCAGAATGAACTGGTCTTGCCATGTACCCTTAACCTTGCCTTAATCTCTGTTACAATGATAATCTATTAACCCGGGACCAGCCTTCGTCTCTGTCCTATGGGTCTCTTGTGCCGACGGTCTTGGGCCATCCTGTATTCTTGCCTCCATGACCTTCCAGTGACTCTCACTTGGACCATTCTAGCAACAAAATGATTATCCCTTTTCTCAGATTCCCATTTCCTTTGTTCTCTAACTAGACAAGAAGTTTGTTTTTCAGCTAACTGCTGCAAGGGGGCTGAACTTCCCTCCCTTCAAATATGACCTTGAAGGTCTTGATGAATATTGAGAAGGTCATGGAATTGATTAGAGAAATGGAAGCTCCAGGAGAAAGTGGGAGGAAGCCAGAAGAATAATCATGGAAAGCCTTCTTATGCTTCCAAAAACAGCATCCCTTGGATTTGAGAGAGCAACGTTTATTTGTCTTCTTAACATAAAGTGGTAACCTCTGGAGGACTTAGGGCTTGATGTAGGAACTCACAAATGGGAAAGGAAGAATTTCCCCTCCTCCCGAAGGGGTGCTAACTCAAAAAAAGCAAGTAGATTGGGTCCTTAAAGGGCTCCTATGCGGGTGGAAAACTACTTCAAAAGCCACTGGAAAACTCAGCCCTGGACCGTAACAGGAACAAAAAGCATATGGTAAGTCATAAGGAGCTGACTGGCGATCCAGTTAGTGTCTGTCCTGGCAGTGTGCCAACAGACAGGAAGGATTAGAGGTCATCTGAGCTGGTAAGGTAAAAACTAGTGTAAGTCTCTAGATATCCACAAGGCAGCCCATGTTTTTGCTGCTGCGCAAATTCAGCAAGAGCAGAGGGTGTACGAATGACAGTTACATGGCATGCAAAGTGAAAGCAGAATAGGCTGACTTGCCTCGAAGTGGACGGTCCAGAGGGTGTACAAGGCCATTTCAGAATACACACAGAGAAAACAGGAGAATAGGTGGTGTGGGTTTTTGGGAAAGAGCCAATTTGAGTTGAAAAAGCAGAGGAAACCCCAGACATTGCATGGTTTTAGGCTTTAGCCCTACCACTCTCATGAACCTCTTGTCTAGGAGAGCCATTGTGTCTCAGGTCAAGGATCTTACCTGGGAAGGACTCCAAGGTCCTTCCTACCCCTGTGAGCAGGCGCTGAGAGATGAGCTTGGGGAACAGAGCCACTGTGGCCGAGAAGAATTGTTCTGGGGGTTGGTTAGTAAGCAGAAGAATAAAAAGAGCAAACGAAACTGTGTACAGGGGTTAAACACCACCAGCCAAAGAAGTTGAGGCATAGAGATGTCTTACCACTGAGGAAGCATATTCGAGTCACGTGGCACCAAAGTATGTTAACATTAGGGAATGTATCCAAATCACAGCACCAAAGTATGTTACTGGCAGCAAATCCATAGAGGTCTGCAGCAACCTCAATTCTTGCTTCCTCAGAAGCAACCAAGGAGCATAAGGCAGAGTGAGAGACCAAGGCAAATTTTAGAGCAGGAGTGAAAGTTTATTTAAAAGCATTAGAGCAGGAATGAAAGGAAGTAAAGTACACCTGGAAGAGGGCCAAGCAGATGACTTGAGAGATCAAGTGCACTGTTTGAGCTTTGATTCGGGATTTTATATGTTGTCATGTGTCTGGCATCTTGCATCTCCCCTCCCCGGATTCTTCCCTTGGGGTGGGCACACCGCATGCACAAAGGCCTGTCAGCATTTGGTAGGAGGCACATGTGCAGTGTGTTTACTGGAATTGTATGCATGCTCACTGGAGGCTTTCTTCCTTTACCAGTCCAAATGTTCCTAGAGGGTCATATACCAGTTAAACTCTGCCATTTTGCCTCTTACTACAGAGGTGTGAGCCCACTCGCCACCTCCTGAGATTTTATCAGGAAGCTGCTGATCACCAGTTTCAGATGTTTCTGTCTATTGGAAGACTGCCTTTCCGTGGCATCAGCTATGACCAATTTTTATTTTAGAGAGACAGTTTGATAATCACCTGACCATCACCTGATGGTTATCCGACATTCCTGGTGGTGGCGTGGGGGTGGGGGATCCTCTCCTTCCCTGCTCATGTCTGGCTAGCTACCTGCTATAACAATGAGACATCAATAAATATGCATAAGATGTACATTGGTTCGGTCTGGAAAGGCGGGACAGCTCAAAGCAAGGGAGGGGGCTTCCAGGTCATAGGTATATAAGAGACAAAAGGTTGCATTCTTTTGAGTCTCTGATTAACCTTTTACTGAATACACAATTTACATGTGAGAGGAAGATAGAGGAATAGTCACTTCAGCTTTAGTCTGGTTTAGTGAAACAATAGGGCAGAGGAAGCAATCAGATATGCATTTGTCTCACTGGAATACAGGGATGACTTTGAGTTTTGTCTGTCCTTTGTCCACAAGGAATTTCCTTGTGGGCAAATTGTGAGGGAGGTATGGGAGGTATGTAGTGTTTTGTTTTTTTTTTTAATTTTTGTAGCTATCTTATTTAGGAATAAAATGGAGGTAGGTTTTCCTGGTGCAGTTCCTAGCTTGACTTCCCTTTGGCTTGGTGGTTTGGGGGTCCTGAGATTTATTTTCTTTTCACAGCTATATAATCGTTGTGCACCTTACTACCCTCAGTCAGTATTATACTTGGGAGAGTTAGTCATGATGATACATATAATACTAGCTCATTCATTTCCACTGTTGTTTAAGTGTACCAAAACCTTAGTGGGTTTTTAAAATTCATGTTAAATCTAAAAGAATATTTTTTGTAAAATTTGTAACATTTATTCTTGTGGATTTAATATGAATTTTAAAAACCGCTTGAAAATTGTATTTAGATTTCTTTAATCATTATTTAGTTTTTTACATTATTCTAGAAACTATCTGGAGGGTAGATTTGAAGGGAATAAGGACTGTATTAGGAAAATCACTTGTGAAACTATTACATTAGTCAAAATGAATGAAGATTAAAATCTGAACTAAAAATTCTGATGTATCACATGAGATAAGTTGGAAATGATAAGAGGGAATAGCAATTAATAATAGACTAAGGAAATTTGCATGTCACAAGAAGAAATAAGCTATGATAAAGGGAAAATATAGTATTTTACCTTGAGAAAACAAATGGGGACTCTTGCTTTACTGGGTGTGTATGATTAAAGTTGAAGTGATATAAAGAAAGATAATTTGGTTCAGTAATAAACAGGAGAAAATAAATGATATATTTATTTAACTTCAATTTCATAAGTATGTATATTGTATTTTCTAGAGTTGCCACTAAAAAAAATAGAAAAAGAGTTTATAAATACCATACTAACAGAGGAGATGAAAGAAGAGACAGGAGAAATTGAAAAGAAAGAAAAAAAGATAGAAAAAACAAAAACCAGGCCGGGAGTGGTGGCTCACGCCTGTAATCCCAGCACTTTGGGAGGCCAAGGTGGGCAGATCACCAGGTCAGGAGAGCAAGACTATCCTGGCTAAAATGGTGAAACCCTGTCTCTACTACAAATAGAAAAAATTAGCTGGGCATGGTGGCGGGCACCTGTAATCCCAGCTACGCAGGAGGCTGAGGCAGGAGAATGTCATGAACCCGGGAGGCGGAGCTTGCAGTGAGCTGAGATCGTGCCACTGCACTCCAGACTGGATGACAGAGCAAGGCTCCGTCTCAAAAAAAAAAAAGAAAAGAAAAAGAAAAAGCATAAAATAAGATACCACATGTATCTCTATATATAGTGTATGTCTCAATAATTACAATAAGTATAGATGGATTAAGTGAACTAGTTAAAAGACAAAGGTTGTCAGACTGGATTAGAAATATTTCAGTTACAGACAGTCTGTGATTTATGTTCAATTTAAGATTTTTCAACTTTACAATGGGTTTATTAGGACGTAACCCTATCATTAAATTGCGGAGCATTTGTGTATGCCGTTTACAAGAAGTAGAGAAAGGTTGAAATTAAAAGATGAGAAAAGATATAGTAGGCAAATTTCAACAACAACAAAGCTGGTGCGGTATTATTAACGTCAGACAAATAGACTCTGCAGGGGTTAGTTTTTTAGAACAATGCTAGCATTCTAAAACAGGAACCTAAATACAGGCCTTAGAGATGAAATTGAAAAGAAGGTAATAGTGTTCCCAAACAACTAATATGTTCAATGAGTACTACCTGATTTGAAGAATAAAGGCAAAACTGAAAGTTTGGGAAAACAAATACTCATAGATTATATGGAATTTACAGTTTAACCAAGTATTTTCCTTCAGAGAGTCCGAAATTACTGGCTTTTTCTTTCCGTGTATACTGTCTATGATTGTTGACAACACATATAAAATTAAATGCATTTGTAAGTCCTTGCTCTTATATTTTCAGGAATTCAAAATGTCCTCAGCCTGTTTTGTGCAGTCCTCACAGAAAATAAGGTTCTCTTCCATTCTGCAAGTTTCCAGAGACTTAGCGATGCTTGTAGAGCCCTGGAATCTTTAATGTTTCCTCTTAAATATAGGTGAGGTTTTCATTTGTTAATTTTATTTATTCCTAAACTACATATCACTTACTGTTGATAAGTCACAATGTTATGGCACAATGGTTTTGAACCACATAGGGATATTTCACAAAGTTATGCTGTTATATGAGTCATAGTTCTGATAAAATCTAGTCTAGAATTTGAGACTTTCCAAGTTGTCCATTACTGAATGTTGATTAGTGTAAAAATATTTAATTTGAATAGTACTGTCAGCAACTTTTAGTTGTCTTTTAACACAATTGGCATAAATGTCTAGTCAATGCTATTTGATATTAAAGAATTATTAATTTTTAGAAGTTATAATGATAGAGATTATATTAATAAAAAGCTCTTATCTTCCTTAGATACCCACTGAAGTATTATATGGGTAAACAATATGACATCTGAGATTTGCTTGAAAATAATACAGTAGAGAGAAAAAAAGTGGGTAGAAATATATATGTAGCCATGCACTGGTAATTCTCAAAGTTGACAATTACTGCAGGGCTTCGTTATAATTTTTTCCTCTGTTTTTTTATGGGATATGTTAAAATTTTTTTCCTAATAAAAACTAAAAAACAAAAAAATCTAAACAGTGATGACTAATAGTGCTGTAACTAGAATATTATACCTCTAATACACTGTTTAATCGATTGATAATCATAACATCTGGGAAATTAGTTCATATAAACTAGATAAAATTTTAGACTCTCTCCAGAATTTCTTTAAAAAATTTTTTTGGCCGGGCGCAGTGGCTCACACCTGTAATCCCAGCACTTTGGTAGGCCGAGGTGGGCAGATCACGAGGTCAAGAGATCGAGACCATCCTGGCTAACGCGGTGAAACCCCGTCTCTACTAAAAAAATAGAAAAAATTAGCTGGGCATGGTGGCAGGCACCTATAGTCTCAGCTATTCGGGAGGCTGAGGCAGGAGAATGGCGTGAACCCAGGAGGCAGAGCTTGCAGTGAGCCGAGATCGCACCACTGCACTCCAGCCTGGGCGACAGCGTGAGACTCCGTCTCAAAAAAAAAAAAAATTTTTTTTAATTTAGGTGCTTTTCTTAACTTTTTAGATAACATAGAGAATTATTGCCCCCCCCTTTTTTTTGCCATTCTTATTGAATGCAAAAATCAAGTATAGAAAGTGTTGAATGCTTGTTTTACATAGATAAATCATTGCCTCATATTGAGAGGGGAGGCCCTATCAGAGAGTCAGTGTTACTGTCTAATGTCTGGTTTCTATGTAAGGAAAAATGCTTTCAAACAGTATTAGAAGACCTAAAGAGACTGCTTGCCTAGAAGAAACAAAGGTTAAGGAAGCAGGCTTGGATTCCATTTACTTTATGTCTTATATCTGATTGTATCTTTCACATGAAGATTTTTAAATCGTTTTTTCCAAAATTTTAGTATTAAAAAGCATGAAAACATTATTGATAATTTCTAAACATAGGTAATATAAAACTTACGCAGCATAAACATGAAAGAAAATATGTTTATGTTAAAGAAAAATATATTTGACCATATTTTTATTATTTCCAGTTATCCTTATATCCCTATTCTCCCGGCTCAGCTACTGGAAGTTCTAAGTTCCCCAACACCTTTCATTATTGGAGTACATTCTATCTTTAAAACTGATATCCATGAACTTGTAAGTATTCATCTTTAAAGTTTCCAGTTTTGAGTCCAGAAGTTTATCATATTTCTTTGGGTCCTATAACATTTCAACTAATCACTATTTTCAGATCTGTAGCATTTCCAATAGAAAAGATTGGATAGAAGAAAAATATCATTGAAAAGTCTGTATATTAATTTTGCCATATAGCAAGTATAGGAGGCTTTATAAAGGAATTTATTAATATTTTTAAATATCCCTCTTTTGGTACATTGTTTATCTTTATTATTCATCTTACGTATGACAAAAGATAAATTAATATTCTATTTATACTTTTGATATTAGTGCATAATTGATTTATATTTTGAAGTGAGATGTGTCTTGATACCAAATTCCTGATAACTAACAAAGCAGAAAGCATATGCAAAAGAGGGAAGAGTTTTAGTGGAACAGAAGTTTGGTATGAGCTTCCACAAAATTTTTGTATTCTTAATGCCATATGAATAGAAATACCGAAGAAGCAAAAGTATACTCTGTATTCAAGCCAGTTCTGGAATAATTCATTTAGTTCTGTGTATCACACTTTATGAGGGACTGTAACAAAATAAAGCACATCAGAAAAGGACATCCAGGATTATCAAGTATTTAGAAACTATGTTCTGTAAGGGCCTAAGGAAATTTTCTCAGGTAATAATCTGATGCTATTTGATAGGTAAAGGTAAGTATTTAAGTTACTGTCATAGAAGAAGGGTTGAGATTCATTTTTTGTAACTCTAAAAGGCTGAAATAAAATCAGTGGATGAAGTGGCTATAGAAACAGATTTCTGTCCAGTAAAAGTGTTTCCAACAATTAGAACTGCCTGGTTATAGAATGGATTTCCTTATGTGAGATGAGGAGTGTACTCTCAAGCACTGTAAGTAGAGTGTAAGGAAAAGATTACGTGACACTTTTCAGGGAGTCTGAGAAAAATTCTTTACTGTAAAGTTAGGCTGCATAACATCTGTGATCCACAGATCCCTAAGATTTTGTAATTCTACTTCTGTTTTAGTTTTAAATGCCAGCAAAGAAGTAATTACAGTTGTAACCAAATCAGAGGTGTCGTTTAAACTAAAAAAATATTATTCAACATTATAATTATAAGCAGGACTTTCATTCGTATAGTCATCATTCTTTCTAACTATATGTTGATACTTAGTTCCTATTTAATTTTGGTATCACCATATAAATATATGTATAAATCAATAAACATTTAATAAAACCTAATTAATACTAATTAGAAGCATATCCACCTGGTTTGTAGATAATTTTATTTCTGCTAAATATAAACAGTCACTGGAGGCTGGGCACGGTGGCCCACACCTGTAATCCTAGCACTTTGGGAGGCCAAGGCAGGCGGATCACCTGAGGTCAGGAGTTTGAGACCACCTTGGCCAACATGGAGAAACCCTGTCTCTACTAAAACTACAAAAAATTACTGGGTGTGGTGGTGCATGCCTGCAATCCCAGCTATTCGGGAGGCTGAGGCAGGAGAATCACTTGAACCTGGGAGGTGGAGGTTGCAGTGAGTCAAGATTGCACCACTATACTCCAGCCTGGGCAAGAGTAAGACTCCGTCTCAAAAATAAATAAATGAATACATACATACATACATACGTACATACATACACACATACGTACATACATACATACGTACATACATACGTACGTACATACATACGTACATACATACATACGTACATACATACATACATACGTACATACATACATACATACGTACATACATACATACATACATACATACGTACATACATACAGTCACTGGAAGTAGGACAAACCAAGTGTTGCCAAATGCAAATTTCTTAAAATCGTAATCAATAAATTAGAATGAAGTATAATATTGTCAATACAACAACTTCACTCATTTTGGTTGTTTTCTCTTACACTTTTATGTAAGTTATTTTTAAATAGACTTTTGTAAAATGCTAAAAATCAGCTTTTTCTAAGTGGCTAAACAGCACCCTTTTGATGTATACTAATTGTTAATTCTTGTAATAAATGCCAATCTTTTTAGAATATTACTAAACTACTTGAATAAAGTGTCTAAAATGCAATCCTCTGTGCTTGCTGCAGCAGCATATATAGTAAAATCAGAACAAAATGCAATGGCTCAAACAAAATAAAGTGTTATTGAACACTCATGCAGCAGTCCATAGAGGTGTTCCATTATGCCAGACCAGTTTGCTCTATGAAGTCATTCAAGATCCAAGCTTCCATCCTTCTTGTTTCTCCAACAGAATCCTCCCAGGCATTGTCATCATGCGTGTGCTGAAAGCTGGTTTGCTGCCAGTTAATAATTTCAGTCTAAGGGAAAAGGAAAGATAGCATAGGAGAGCTTTACATATCCCCTATCTTGAAGGACAGGAAAACACATGTCACTTCTCATGTTTTATTGGCAGAATCTTAGCCACATGCCACACCTAATTTCAAAGGAAACTAGGAAATACAGGGTAGCTGGGAACTTGTTAGCTCAGAATTCTATTACTATGGACAAACAAGAGTCTCTTCCACATCTGATTCTTCTCGTTTTGAATTAGTCAAGGGAAAAATAATTTGCTTAACAACATATGTATTTTGGTAATTATAGGTTAATTTTTTTTATCTCTTTCAGTTAGATGTAATCATAGCAGATTTGGATGGAGGCACTATTAAAATTCCTGAATGTATTCACCTCTCTTCCCTCCCAGAACCACTTCTACATCAGACTCAATCAGCTCTTTCTTTGGTATGACATATTTTTGTAATAGTAACTTTCTCTTTATTTAAATCTGAAGCTAAGATAGCTGAAATTAAAAATGTTTGTCAATGCAGTTTGTTACTTTAATTTAAAGAGAGCTATATATTTGAAACATGAACATAATCTCATACAGTATTTAGAATTCTTCATTTACTAGGTAGTTATCTAAAGCATATATTTTGGATCCTAACTGAATATTTGTTCTACATTCCTTCCTTCATTCAGCATACAGGACCTAGTACTGTCCTACGTATTGGAAATTCACCTTTGAAAACAAGGCTTTGCCTTGAAATCCCTGATACCCTAAGATCCCCCATTAGATGTTGGCTTCTCTTCTCTAATCTCCCTATTGGCATCTCATTCCTCTTTGGTACCTACAAAACACTGTAATATTGTCTTGCCAATACTTTCAGGTTATTACAGAAAGATGTGTCGTATTGATACATAAAACGTCCAACATTCCATTCTTTTTTTTTGAGACGGAGTCTCGCTCTGTCGCCCAGGCTGGAGTGCAGTGGTGCGATCTTGGCTCACTGCAAGCTCCGCCTCCCGGGTTCACGCCATTTTCCTGCCTCAGCCTCCCGAGTAGCTGGGACTGCAGGTGCCTGCCACCATGCCCGGCTAATATTTGTATTTTTAGTAGAGACGGAGTTTCACTGTGTTAGCCAGGATGGTCTCGATTTCCTGATCTCGTGATCCGCCTGCCTCAGCCTCCCAAAGTGCTGGGATTACAGGCGTGAGCCACTGTGCCCAGCCCAACATTCCATTCTTAATGCCATATGAATAGAAATACCAAAGAAGGAGAAGTATACCCTACATTCTAGCCAAATAAAGCTTTAAAAATCATGTGGCTTAGTTTTTCTCATTGAAACAAATTTAAATTTTTTTTGCAGTTATTTTACCTTAGCTGAATTTTGAAAACAGTATTTTGTTTTCAAAACTGATAGCCTTTTAGGTGCTTATCATCAGAAAATTGAACTGTAGAAATTCTGCATTGCTTTTCAAGATATCACTAGAACTAAGGCCTTAATATTCTACTTTAAGAATATTTTATTCTGGGCTATTTAAAACATTTTTTCCCTCTTAAATAGAAACTTAGAAGCCTAGGATTACCAGGAGGGATTTTATTCTCAGAAAACTTTCAAATTTGTGTTAGTCTTTTTGTTGTCATGGTGGTAACTATGAAATGGGAACAGTTAGAGAAGACTGACTTTTCCTAATATAATTTGTAATCTGAAATACAAGATGTGATAGAGTGCAAAAGACACTAGTGTGGGATACAGGATACCTGAATTCCAGTCTGTGTTCTGCCACTTGGTATTATTGAGAATCACATTTTTATCTCTAGGCTGTCTCCTGGTCTTTACCTGTAGGATGAATGTTTTTACAGAGATGACTAGGTGATTGTTTGCCAAAATGAAGCATGGTGATGATTTGGGGTAATATGTGGTCAACCTTTTTTATTTTAATAATTATGTTTTTATTATAATGTGTACTGAAAATAGCATATAGAACCTGTCATTGCTCAACTATCATGTAAGAAAATACTAGGTTTAAGAAGGTGAGTTTGGCAGGATGCAGTGGCTCATGCCTGTAATCCTAGCACTTTGGGAGGCCAAGGTGGGCAGATCATGAGGTCAGGAGTTCGAGACCAGCCTGACCAACATCGTGAAACCCCCATCTTTACTAAAAATACAAAAATTAGCTGGGCGTGGTGGCGCATGCCTGTAATCCCAGCTACTCAGGAGGCTGAGGCAGGAGAATAGCATGAACCTGGGAGGCAGAGGTTGCAGTGAGCCAAGATTGCACCACTGCACTCCAGCCTGGGTGACAGAGCTCGACTCCATCTCAAAAAACAAAATAAACAAAAAAAGAAGGTGAGTTGATTTAAAGACAATTTAAAGAAAAATATTAACTATATAATTGCATAGATGGTATATAGATATAGCAAAAGCTGAGAAGGTGGTATTTGAATGACTGAAGAAAGTTTAATGTTTCTAGAATTCCTATAGTGATTAAATCTTATGTGTGGTTACTTACTAGTGATATGAATAGTTATTTAGGGGTTAAGTAGCAAAATTTACAAAGATTAAGATTGTACGACTTAAGCCAATGGCTCCTGGTAAGGGTTCTGCTGCATACTCGTATACCTAAACCTGCAACACCCATGCCACCAAATTTGATCAATGTGTAAGATTCCTTTTTGGTAAAACTGAGTATACATATTGTTACAGTTACTAAGCACAATGGTGGATTAGGTGCTACTTAATGTACTGTGAATAAGAAATAGGAGCATAGGGCCGGGTGCGGTGGCTCATGCGTGTAATCCCAACACTTTGGAAGGCTGAGGAGGGTGGATCATCTGAGGTCAGGAGTTTGAGACCAGCCTGACCAACATGATGAAACCCCGTCTCTACCAAAAAAAAGAAAAGACAAAAAATTAGCCGGGTGTGGTGGTGCACACCTGTAATCCCAGCTACTCAGGAGGCTGAGACAGGAGGCTCACTTGAACCCAGGAGGCAGAGGTCACAGTGAGCCGAGATCACGCCATTGCACTCCAGCCTGGGCAACAAGAGCAAAACTCTGTCTCAAAAAGAAAAAAAAAGAAAGAAAAGAAAAGAAAAAAAGAAATAGGAGCATAAGGTATTGTCAAACTAAACCAAAAAGAGACTAGATTTCATGGATGATTGGGAGCATCGACACACAAGTATATAAGCTTTGTTTCACTAGTAAATAATTATAATTATTTAAATGCTGACATTTTCATCTTAATGTCTCAATAATAGATTTCATTGATATTATGATATTTTACATAACAAAATTTTTTTGCTTTAGATTTTACACCCAGATTTGGAAGTAGCAGATCATGCTTTTCCTCCTCCACGAACAGCTTTATCACACTCAAAAATGCTGGTAAGAAGTTTAATATTTAAATTTAATGCTGTTAAAGAGAGCTGTACTTTTATTTGTAGGGTTATTAAAGAAGCTAAGTGAAGTTAGAGTTAGATGGACAGCAGAGTAAAAAGTGCCCCAAATTAGAAATTAAGAGACTTGCCACTGACTGTCCTTATGTCCTGCTCAAGGAGGAGCCACAGGGAAGTGCACTGGGCAAGAGGTCACTAGGGCTAAGATTGTTGCCCTGAGGAGGCATGAGTTAAGTGTAGGACAGAAAATCAGAGCCTAGATTATAGCCTGGAAAACTGTGCCAAGCATCAAATTGAAACGGCCAGGCAAGGATTAAAAACAAAAGAGATGCTTACAAGAATGGATATAAAGAATGTTGGTTATAGGAGAGAATCAAGTTTGAAGAGTGTGTGGATGAAAATAGTTCCAATTAGAAGCCATAAAAGGTTACGTATATAACAGAGGCCCCTTTTTAATTTTGCTCAGTGCATTTCTTAGCAGTGGGCTTTGTAGCCAATAAGGAACCTCAGGGAGCCAAACACATATACTTAAGCATTCTTGACCTTCATTTCCAGGTCAATTAAGTAAGGCATTGACTAACAGAATCTGTAAGTTTCCTTACAGTTCTAAACTGTGATTCCAATAAAAGCTGGATTAAATACAATCTTGAGAGTTTTTTCTTCTTATATTTGGTTGTGACTGTAATTGTTTTGGTGGATATAAAAATCAAAGGACTTGGCAATATATGCCCTTTTCACCTTTTTGACTCGATATTTCATTTGTTTTTAAAAAGTTAAATTACCTAACATTTCTTCTTATATTTTTAGGATAAAGAGGTGCGAGCAGTTTTCCTTAGATTATTTGCACAACTCTTCCAAGGATATAGATCCTGCCTGCAACTTATAAGAATTCATGCAGAGCCAGTAATACATTTCCACAAGGTAAGATAGAGTACTATATTGTATCTGTCCAAAAAATATATTCTAATTTAATAAAACTACTTGTTTTTTTTCCTAGCCATTTATTTTGACCTTGATTTATCAAATGTGATTATTTAAAATCTCTGTGTGGTTAGATATCAGTTCTTAATAATAATATGGAACTCACATAATGTCTTAGAATATGTTAACTTTAAATCAATTTTTCTTTTAAAATTGAATGTTAATTTCTGATTTCTTCTCCTGACATGTAGACAGATTCATTTTTATTCTTTTCAATATATGTAGCATTTCAGAATAACTCTCTTTGAGAGAAATATATTTTATGACAACACATATGTATACATGAAGGGATTTATATAGGCTTTGATCTTTTTATTGTATTTCTGTTTTGACCATTTGTCCATTACCAAGTGACAAATTATTATTTCACATTTTCTTTTTTCACAGACATCATTCTTGGGGCAGCGTGGTTTGGTCGAGAATGATTTCCTCACTAAAGTACTCAACGGAATGGCATTTGCAGGTTTTGTTTCAGAAAGAGGTCCTCCTTATAGATCTTGTGATCTCTTTGATGAGGTATAGTTCTTATTAAATGAAGGCATTATTTATAGACATAATTAGACTAGCAGTTAAAAGTAAAAAGTAACATTTTTCATATTTATATAGTCAAATATGAATTAGGTATTAAATAATCCCAATGTTATTTATTATGCTTATCAAATCTCGATATTTTAATGTGGATTATAAAAATTACAAAAAATTATGATGCCTTGGAAATACATACAATTTTTGAACAACTGAATTTTAAATAATTGAACAATGTATACTACTCACGTGATGGGTGCACCAAAATCTCAGAATTCACCACTATGTAATTCATCCATGTAACCGAAAACCACTCATACTCCAAAAGCTACTCATATTTTAAAATATTACATTTTAAAAAATAGTTGTTTAAAATATTTTTGAAAATTTAACAGTGATTGTATAAATAGAAGTCTTATTTTTAAAGGCCCTAATACAGTAATTCTTTTGTCAGTGTTTTAGGGAGAAAGATCTAATTTGAAGCTAAGATAGCTGAAATTACTTCAAACTGGAGTTACATTTAGTCTATCAGAATCATAGAGCCATAGTTTAAGTTTGTGGCATTCTCACTAATCAATTATCAACATTTCTCTACCTGTCTTAGGAGACATTAAATCTATGGAAAACAGATTTTTGTCTCTATCTTCAAGGAATTAGCCATATAAAGGGAGAAATAGGGCAGATGTGACTCAAAATAAGGATGCTGTTTTGCATTTATTGTGCTCTTTTTTAAAAGCATCTTTCCTTTTATCATTTAACTCTATATTCACAGCAGCCCACTCTGGTGGATAGAACAAGAATATTATTCTCATTTCAGTTTTTGAAAGAGTACTGTATTAGAACCAAAAATGTAAAAAGTTTCTTGAAATCTATAAAAGAACAACACTCCTAGAACCCAAGATATTGGAGAATCGTGGTAGTGGTCATGTTTTGCTTCTGGTGATTTTCTTTTATATAGAGAAGGTAGGAATCAATGTCTTAAATATCTTTGGTTCAGAGGAGAAGGATCTTTTATTTTTTGTAAAGATATTGAAGTATTCACAGGTAAGAATTTTTAAAGAAGAGGCACATGTTTTAGTTCTGTGTAGAATATGTTTACTGCATCAGATGCTTTAATTAAAAACACAAAGCATATTAAGATTTAGGAAACATCCTGAGGTGGACAATTTCTTCTAATCAATTATTGGTCATTGATTCTCTAATACTACCATATAATATGATTGGTTATTGATTCTACTAACATATCAGCCTTTAGATTCTGTACTAAGTAATTCATAACATAATATTTTATGGGATTAAAATAGATGCTCTCCAAGGTCTTTTCTAGCACCTACATTTTGTTAGTCTTTGAAGCTTTATGAATAGTAACATTGGTTTATATACTCTTTCTTTTCTATTCAAATTTATCTTCCTCTGACAGCTTCATCACAACTAAAAAGCAAGATTAGTTACTTGCAGAAAACTTGCTTGCCACAGCCTCTATTTTTGTAGGTCTTTCCCTTGCTTGGAGTGCCCTCCTCTGTTCTTCATACTCTGCTCTTATCTCACCATCTCTTCCAAACTCTCCCAAAGTCGTTGACTCTGAGAGCCACTCGACTGCATTAGGCTTCATTTTATGTCTCTAACTTTATATGGTAACTTATTTTTTATTCATTTATTGTTTGTACAAATATACTCTAGATTGGAAACAATGATAAGGCAAGGACTCTGTCCGAGGTTGCTATTAGGTCACCTGTTAGTGTTCATCCAGTTCTGTTTGGCCTACAGTGGTGACTTTGGGTGTCTTACTTATGTTAGTTGACTGCCAGTTAATCATATGTATATATCAGTCAAGAGCCTAAGAAAAATGAGCCATCAGAACTAAATAATTTCTCATTCTACCCTCTTTGGTGGTTTGCATGGGAATGCTTTGGTTGAAAAATAGCATTTGCTCCTGGAAAAGTGATCCTTGTTTTCATTTAACCTAAGGCAGCCTACCACAATGGGGTGTTATGGGGGTTTTGAGAGGCAGCTTGCATTGTGCATGGCCTTGTCCTCACACTTCCATCAGACGGATGTCTTAGAATGAAAAGAATGTTTGCCCTTGACAATCTTTCTTTATCCTGGCCTAGAATAGGTAAGCCATAGTTTTATACGCCTATGCAGTGAATCTATTAGTTCCTAGAAGAATCCTATATTGTACCTTTTTATTTTTGTCGTCCATCTATTTACCCTCCCACAATTTTTTTTTCCTGTCAGCCTTCTTTTCTTTACCCTAAGTATACAAACTCACACAGTTCTCCCAGTAAATTAGTTAATAAAGAGATAGTTTGAGAACTAGAAGGAGTCTAAGGGTCATCTTGTTCTTCCATCTTATTTTAGAGATGAGAAAACTGAAGCTCAGGAGTTTAAGTGCCTTGTCCCAGATCACACACTGTCAGCAGAGCTAGGACTAGAGTCTGAGCATCCTGACTTGAACATTTGGTTCATGTTTTGTGAGTTAAGGAAATGTTTAGACACTTTCTGACTGTCTGAATTTCCCTGACTGAGGCCTGTGAAATGACAGGGTCTCTCTGAGTTCCAGAAATGACTTTTCCCTAGAAGAAATAGGGCCCTAAATCCTCAGGGAGGGACCACTAGACAATTCAAGGGTTTGATTGACCCTGTAACCCCAGAATGGAGGTGAAACCCCAAAACCTAAAATATTTTGTTTTAAAAATAATGTATATGTTGGATTTTTTTGGCTTGCAAATTGTATGAAATTATCACAGTTTTTGAATTTGGCATGTTTTGGAATTGATGTTTTGCCATTTGATTCTTTTTCCTAGTTGGTAGCCTTTGAAGTAGAGAGAATTAAAGTTGAAGAAAATAACCCAGTGAAGATGATAAAGCATGTCAGAGAACTTGCTGAGCAACTATTCAAAAATGTAAGTAAGTGTATTTATTTAGACAGTCATTAATTTTATTTATTTATTTATTTTTCCATAAGTTATTGGGGTACAGGTGGTACGTGGTTACCTGAGTGAGTTCTTTAGTGTTGATTTGTGAGATTTTGGTGCACTCATCACCCGAGCGTATATACTGCACCATATTTGTAGTCTTTTATCCCTCGCCTCCCTCCCACTCTTCACCCCAAGTCCCCAAAATTTATTGTATCATTCTTATGCCTTTGCGTCCTCATAGCTTAGCTCCCACGTATCAGGGAGAACATACAATGTTTGGTTTTCCATCCCTGAGTTACATCACTTAGAATAATAGTCTCCTATCTCATCTGGGTTACTGCAAATGCTGTTAATTCATTCCTTTTCATGGCTGCGCAGTATTCCATTGTGTATGTGTGTGTGTATATGTGTATGTGTATGTATGCATATGTGTATATATATATTTGGCACAGTTTCTTTATCCACTCATTGATGGACATTTGGGTTACTTCCATGATTTTGCAATTGTGAATTGTGCTGCTATAAACATGCATGTGCAAGTGTCTTTTTCGAATAATGACTTCTTTTCCTCTGGGTAAACCCCATAGTGTGATTGCTGGATCAAATGGTAGTTCTACTTTTAGTTCTTTAAGGAATCTCCACATCATTTTCCACAGTAGCTGTACTAGTTTACATTCCCACCAGCAATGTAGAAGTGTTCCCTGTTCACCACATCCACTCCAACATCTACTGTTTTTTTATCTTTTGATTATGGCCATTCTTGCAGAAGTAAGATGGTATCGCGCTGTGGCTTTGATTTGCATTTCCCTGATCATTAGTGATGTTGAGCATTTTTTCATATGTTTGTTGGCCATTTGTATATCTTCTTTTGAGAATTGTCTATTCATGTCCTTAGCCCACTTTTGGATGGGATTGTTTTTTTTCTTACTGATTTGTTTGAGTTTGTTGTAGATTCTGGATAGTAGTCTTTTGTCAGATACATAGATTGTGAAGATCTTCTCCCACTCTGTGGGTTGTCTCTTTACTCTGCTAACTGTGCCTTTTGCTGTGCAAAAGCTCATTAATTAGGTCCCAGTTATTTATCTTTGTTTTTATTGCATTTGCTTTTGGGTTCTTGGTCATGAAATCCTTGCCTAAGCCAATGTCTAGAAGGGTTTTTCCAATGTTCTAGAATTCTTACAGTTTCAGGTCCTAGGTTTTAAGTCCTTAATCCATATTGAGTTGATTTTTGTATAATGTGAGAGATGAGGATCCAGTTTCGTTCTCCTGCATGTGGCTAACCAATTATCCCAGCACCATCTGTTGAAAAGGATGTCCTTTCCCCGCTTTATGTTTTTGTTTGCTTTGTCAAAGATCAGTTGGCTGTAAGTATTTGGGTTTATTTCTGGGTTCTCTATTCTGTTCCATTGGTCTATGTTTTTATACCAGTACCATGCTGTTTTGATGACTATGGCCTTATAGTATAGTTTGAAATCAGGTAGTGTGATGCCTCCAAATTTGTTCTTTTTGCTTAGTCTTGCTTTGGCTATGCGGGCTCTTTTTTGGTTCCATATGAATTTTAGAATTGTTTTTTTCTAATTCTGTGAAGAATGATGATGGTATTCCGATGGGGGTTGCATTGAATTTGTAGATTGCTTTCAGTGGTATGGTCATTTTCACAATATTGGTTCTACCCATCCATGAGCATGGGATGTGTTTCCATTTGTTTGCATCGTCTGTGATTTTTTTCAGCAGTGTTTTGTAGTTTTCCATGTAGTGGTCTTTCAACTCCTTTGTTAAATATATTACTAAGTATTTTAACTTTTTTACAGCTATTGTAAATGGGTTGAGTTCTTGATTTGGTTCTCTGCTTGGTCACTGTTTGTTTATAGAAGAGCTTCTGATTTGTGTACATTAATCTTGTATCCAGAAACTTTGCTGAATTCTTTTATCAGTTCTAAGAGCTTTCTAGAGGAGTCCTTAGGGTTTTCAAGGTAAATGATTATACCGTCAGCAAACAGTGACAGTTTTACTTCTTCTTTACCGATTTAGATGCCCTTTATTTCTTTCTCTTGTCTGATTGTTCTGGCTAGGACTTCCAGTACTATGTTGAAAAGGAGTGGTGAGAATGGGCATCCTTGTCTTGTTCCAGTTCTCAGAGGGAATGCTTTCAACTTTTCCCAATTCAGTATTGTGTTGACTGTGGGTTTGTTATAGATGGCTTTTATTACATTAAGGTATGTCCCTCATATGCCAGTTTTGCTGAGAGTTTTAATCATAAAGGGATGCTAAATTTTGTCTAGTGCTTTGTCTGCATCTATTGAAATGATTATGTGATTTTTGTTTTCAATTTTGTTTATGTGGTATATCACATTTATTGACTTGTATGTTAAACTATCCCTGCATCCCTGGTATGAAACCCACTTGATCATGGTGGATTATCTTTTTGATATGTTGTTGGATTTGGTTAGCTAGTATTTTGTTAAGGATTTTAGCATCTGTGTTCATCAAGGATATCAGTATGTAGTTTTCTTTTTTGATTATGTCCTTTCCTGGTTTGGGTATTAGGGTGATGCTGGCTTCATAGAATAAATTAGGGAGCGTTCCTTCTTTCTGTATCTTGTGGAATAGTGCCAAAAGGATTGGTACCAGTGTTTCATTGAATGTCTGGTAGAATTCTGCTGTGAATCCATCTGGTCCTCGACTTTTTTTGTTGGTAATTTTTTAATTACCATTTCAATTTTGCTGCTTGTTATCGGTCTGTTCAGGGTATCTAATTCTTCCTGATTTAAGCTAGGAGGGTTGTATTTTTCCAGGAATGTATCAGTCTCTTCTAGGTTTTCTAGTTTATGTGTAAAGGTGTTGCCTTGAATGATCCTTTGTATTTCAGTGGTGCAGGTGTAATATCTCCAGTTTCATTTCTTAGTGAGATTATTTGGATTTTCTGTCTTCTTTTCTTGGTTAATCTTGCTAATAGTCTATCAATTTTATTTATCTTTTCAAAGAACCAGCTTTTTGTTTCATTTATCTTTTGTAATTTTTTTTGTTTCAATTTCATTTAGTTCTGCTCTGATCTTGGTTATGTCCTTTCTTCTGCTGGGTTTAGATTTGGTTTGTTCTTGTTTCTCTAGTTCCTTGAGGTATGACCTTAGATTGTCTGTGCTCTTTCAGACTTTTTGATGTAGGCATTTAGGGCTATGAACTTTCCTCTTAGCACTGCCTTTGCTGTATCCCAGAGGTTCTGATAGGTTGTGTCATTATTGTCATTCAGCTGGAAGAATTTTTTAATTTCCATCTTGATTTCGTTTTTGACTGAATGCTCATTCAGGAGAAGGTTATTTAAATTCTATGTATTTGCATGGTTTTGAAGGTTCCTTTTGGCGTCGATTTCCTGTTTTATTACACTGTGGTTTGAAAGAGTGCTTGATAAAATTTCAGTTTTCTTAAATTTATTGAGGCTTGTTTTATGTCCTATGATATGGTCTATCTTGGAGAAAGTTCCATGTGCTGTTGAATAGAATGGGTATTCTGCGGTAGTTGGATGAAATGTTCTGTATATATCCGTTAAGTCCATTTGTTCCAAGATATAGTTTAAATCCATTGTTTCTTTGTTGACTTTCTGTCTTGATGACCTGTCTAATGCTGTCAGTGGAGTATTGAAGTCCCCCACTATTATTGTGTTGCTGTCTATCTCATTTCTTAGGTCTATTAGTAATTGTTTTATAAATTTGGGAGCTCCAGTATTAGGTGCATATATGTTTAGGATTGTGATATTTTCCTGCTGGAGAAGGCCTTTAGCATTACATACTGTGCCCCTTTGTCTTTTTTAACCACTGTTGCTTTACAGTTTGTTTTGTCTGATATAAGAATAGCTACCCAGCCAGGCGTGGTGTCACACACCTGTAATCCCAGCACTTTGGGAGGCCAAGGCAGGAGGATCACCTGACGTCAGGAGTTTGAGACCAGCCTTGCCAACATGGTGAAACCCTGTCTCTTATTAAAAATACAAAAATTCGCCAGGCATGGTGATGAGTGCCTGTAATCACAGCTACTTGGGAAGCTGAGGCAGGAAAATCACTTGAACCTGAGAGGCAGAGGTTGCAGTAAGCCAAGATCGCACCACTGTATGCCAGCCTGAATGTCAGAGCAGGACTCTATCTCAAACAAAACAAAACAAAACAAAAAACAACTAAAAAGAATAGCTACCCCTGCTCGCTTTTGGCGTCCATTTGCATGAAATGCCTTTTTCCACCCCTTTACCTTAAGTTTATGTGAGTCCTTATGTGTTAGGTGTGAGTCTCCTGAAGGCAGCAGATAGTTGATTGGTGAGTTCTTATCCATTCTTCAGTTCTGTATCTTTTAAGTGGAGCATTCAGGTCATTTCCATTCAATGACATTCAATGTTAGTATTGAAATGTGAGGTACTGTTGCTTTCATCATGCTCTTTGTTGCCTGTGGGCTTTGGTTTTGATTTTTGTTTTTGCTTTTTAACTTGTATTTTTGTTTTATAGGTCCTGTATGATTTATGCTTTAAAGAGGTTCTGTTTTGATGTGTTTCCAGGATTTGTTTCAAGATTTAGAGCTCCTTTTAGCAGTTCTTGTAGTGGTGGTTTGGTAATGGCAAATTCTTTCAGCATTTGTTTGTCTGAAAAATGACTGTATCTTTCTTTCGTATATGATGTTTAGTTTCACTGGATACAAAATTTTTGGCCGATAATTGTTTTGTTTGAGGAGGCTGAAGATAGGGCTCCAATCTCTTCTAGTTTGTAGAGTTTCTGCTGAGAAATCTGCTGTTACTCTGATAGGTTTTTCTTTATAGGTTACCTGTTGCTTCTGTCTCATAGCTCTTAAGATTCTTTCCTTCGTCTTAACTTTGAATAACCTGATGACAATGTGCCTAGGCGAAGATCTTTTTGCAATGAATTTCCAGGTGTTCTTTGTGCTTCTTGTATTTGGATGTCTAGGTCTCCTGGAAGGCCAGAGAAGTTTTCCTCAATTATTCCCCCAAATACATTTTCCAGGCTTTTAGAATTATCTTCTTCCTCAGATACAGTGATTATTCTTAGGTTTGGTCATTTAACATAATCCCAGACTTCTTGGAGGCTTTGTTCATATTGTCTTACTCTTTTTTCTTGGTCTTTGTTGGATTAGGTTAATTCAAAGACCTTGTCTTCCAGCTCTGAATTTCTTTCTTCTACTTGTTCAGTTCTATTGCTGAACTTTCCAGAGCATTTCCCATTTCTAAAAGTGTGTCCAAAGTTTCCTGAATTTTTTATTGTTTTCTCTTTAAGCTGTCTATTTCTATGAATATTTCTCCATTCACTTCTTGTATCATTTTTTGGATTTCCTTGCATTGGGCTTCGCCTTTCTCTGCTCCCTCCCTGATTAGCTTAGTAACTAACCTCCTGAGTTCTTTTTCAGGTAATCGGGGATTTCTTCTTGGTTTGGATCCATTACTAGTGAACTAGTGTGATTTTTTGGGGGGATGTTGAAGAGCCTTGTTTTGTCATATTACCAGGGTTGGTTTTCTGGTTCCTTCTTATTTGGGTAAGCTCTGTCAGAGGGAAGGTCTAGGGCTGAAGGCCGTTGTTCAGATTATTTTGTCCCACAGAGTGTTCCCTTGGTGTAGTACTCTCTCCTTCTTTTCCTATGGATGTGACTCCCTGTGAGCCAAACTGCAGTGATTGTTGTCTCTCTTCTGGATCTAGCCACCCAGCAAGGCTACCCGGCTCCAGGCTGCTGGTACTGGGGATTGTCTGCACAAGAGTCCTGTGATGTGAACAGTCTATGGGTCTCTCAGCTGTGGATACCAGTGCCTGTTCCGGTGGAGGTGGCGGAGGGTGCATTGAACTCCATGAGGGCCCATAGCTTTGGTGGTTTAATGCTCTGTTTCTGTGCTGGTTGGCCTCCTGTCAGGAGGTGGTGCCTTCCACAAAGCATCAGGTGTAGTAGTGTGGAGAGGGACCAGCGGTGGGCAGAGCCCTTGAACTCCCAAGATTATATGCCCTTTGTCTTCTGCTACCAGGGTGGATAGGGAAGGACCATCAGGCTGGGACTGAGCTAGGCCTGAGCTCAGATTCTCTTTGGGCGGGTCTTGATGTGGCTGCTGTGGGGGATGGGGGTGAGGTTCTCAGGTCACTGGAGTTGTGTACCTAGGGAGATTATGGCTCCCTCTGCTGAGTCATGCAAGTTGTCAGGAAAGTGGGGGAAAGCCAGCAGTCACAGGCCTCACCCAGCTCCTACGCAAACAGAAGGGCCAGTTTCTCTCCCACTGTGCCCCCCAGTAGCCCTGAGTCTGTTTCCAGGCGGAGGGCAAGACGGGCTGCCAGACTGGCTTGAAAACTTGCCCGAGGCTATCCGCCTCCCAGCTGTGAAAGAAAAGTGCTTTAGTTCTTCCCCTGCCTGTGAAGTCTGCAACCTGGATTTGCAGCCCCCCACTACCCCCCGGGCTTCTCACCCCATTCAAATAGTTACAAAGTCAGCTAGAGAATTACTTCTGCCTGTGGAGTTTTACCCGCTGCTCCTCTGGCCACCCTCCCGAGGGATCCCTGTGGTGCCAGGCAGGAATGGGCTGCTTTGGGACCCAGCAAGCTCCCAGGGCCTTTCTGCTGCTTTCTCTACCGCTGTGTTTCGCTTGGTTCTCTAACTTGACTCAGCTTTAGGTAAAGTCGGAAACTTCGCCCACAAACAGACCTTCAGCTTCTCCGGGGTGTGTGTTCGGGAGAGGAGGGTCTCCCTTTCCCACTTACGCAGTTGGGGCACTGACAGTATTTGGGGTGTCTCCGGAATCCCACAGGAGCAGTTCACTTCCTTCCGAGGATCTGTGGGTCCTCTCCAGATTGCTGGTTTGTTCTTGCGGTTGATCTGGAGCTGAAACTCACAATGCAAGCCTCCACATGCTGCTCTGTCTGGAGCTGCAATCTAGTCCTGCCTCCCATCTGCCATGATCCTCTCTATTTAGACAGTCATTAATTTTAAAAATATACTGTTAAATAAAGTATTTTGTTCACAGAACTAGAAAGCTTCCTCTTTCTGTGATAGTTTTTTTGCTCTGGATTGTAAATTAGGAGATATTACAGTTGGTACTGTATATCAAAATAGACCACATTTTTCAAAGTAATTTTCCTGTCAGTCAGTGTATTATGAAAACATGTTAGTCACAATTTTTTCCAGTTTGTCGTTTGCCCTCATTATGGTTTTCATTTGGGTCTCTTGTAAGACATAAAGATTAGACTCACTGGAGACCAGAACCACCTCAGACAGAACTGACCAGTGTCCTCTGCTTTGGCTTGGCACCACGGTTGTCAGCTGGTCAGGAGTTGCATTGTTTTGAACAGAGGGAGCAAAAAGCTAAAAGAAAAAAAGCAAATTGGCAAGTGACCACAGAAACACAAGGATGAAAATATTCCATGGATAGAGGAAATGCAATAAATTAAAAGGATTCAGATATGGTAAAGTGTGAAATAACTATTTGAACACCAGGAAAGAAAAGAGCATAAAATGAGAGATTATATTCATACAGAAAAATGGATTTGGGCTAATGAGTGTTCCTTATTTCTCCTGCTGTGAAATTTTGAGTCCTAAGAAAAGTACAGTAAGCGGGAACTATAGTTCTCCAGGGAAAAGTTGAGGGAAGATGTAATTTTTTTTATTACGATTAGGTCCTGACTTTAGTAAACAAAAAAATATTCTGGAAGACAGAAATGTAACATTCTATACTGTTTCTAATCTAAACATTGTCAAAGTAGAAATTTTCTTTTAATTTGTGGTTCTAACATATACTTTATCTGTATAGCAAATAACTTCTGCAAAGACAACTCAACCGATCTAAATTTAGAGCCATATCATTGATTTAAATATAATATTGGCATCCAAAGATTAAAATATAATAATGGTTATACATTTTCTCATTAGTCTTTTCATAAGGGAAATATAGAATTGAACATTAAAATCTTACTAATAAGATGGTGGTTATTGGTTTTATATCTCTTGAAAAAATAAGAGAAATTAAATTATAAATAAAGTAAACTTTTGTTTTTGCCTATTTCAAACGTTTTTTAAATAATTCCAACTTTTATTTTAGATTTAGGGGGCACATGTGCAGATTTGTTTGCTGGGCTTAGTGTGTGATGCTGAGGTTTAGGGTACGATTGATGCCATCACCCAGGCACTGAGCAGAGTACCCAGTAGTCACTTTTCATCCCTTTCCCTACTCCTTTCCTCCCCTGTCTAGTAGTCCTCGGTGTCTATTGTTGCCAGCTTTAATGAGTACCACTTATTTAGCTTTTGGGGAAGATGTATTTTTAAGGAAATAGTGAAGAAGAATTCAGGGTCAGTATCTTGACTCACAACAGGTATTGTTTAATTTAGTGATTTGACTAGATGGACCTTTTTGGACACTGGATTATTAGTCAGTGCTTTGTCACATTCATTTTAAATTTAAGAACCAATTGGATAAAAGCAGGGATACTAAAACATTCGTTTCCTTTTTTTTTTTTTTTGAGACGGAGTCTCGCTCTGTTGCCTAGGCTAGAGTGCAGTGGCGCAATCTTGGCTCGCTGCAAGCTCCGCCTCCCGGGTTCACGCCATTCTCCTGCCTCAGCCTCTCCGAGTAACTGGGAGTACAGGCGCCCACCACCACGCCCGGCTAATTTTTTGTAGTTTTAGTTAGTAGAGACAGGGTTTCACCGTGGTGTCAATCCCCTGACCTCATGATCCGCCCGCCTCAGCCTCCCAAAGTGCTGGGATTACAGGCGTGAGCCACCGTGCCCAGCTCGTTTCTTTATGTTATTCCATTATTTCTGAGTTTTAAGTTCTACATTTAGAATATGATATTTCTTTGAGGGAATAAATACTTTTTTGAAAGAACAAAGTAAAGTTCAGAGGTTTCATATTAAAACAAAAAAATCCATCTTTTATGAATTATGCTTATCTAAATTTTGGTAAATAGAAAATTCTTGCCAGGCGCGATGGCTCACGCGTGTAATCCCAGCACTTTGGGAGGCCGAGGCGGGTGGATCACGAGGTCAGGAGATCGAGACCACGGTGAAACCCCATCTCTACTAAAAATACAAAAAATTAGCTGGGCACCGCTGTCAGGCTCCTGTAGTCCCAGTAACTCAGGAGGCTGAGGCAGGAGAATGGCGTGAACCTAGGAGGCGGAGCTTGCAGTAAACCGAGATCTCGCCACTGCTCTCCAGCCTGGGCAACAGAGTGAGACAACGTCTCAAAAAAAAAAAAAAAAATTCTTAAGTTCTGTGTTATCGATTGCTAGTGGTTCATTATAAATTCTGGAAATAGATATGGTCTGCCAGTAATATTAAGGGAACAGTAATATTACTAACACATGCAGAAATCATTAGCCATAACATTTCTTGTGCCTGTTAAAAGATGAATTTAGGCTGAGTGTGATGGCTCATGCCTGTGATCTCAGCACTTTGGGAGGCCGAGGCAGGAGGATCGCTTGGGGCTAGGAGTTCAAGACCAGCTTGGGTAATATAGTGAGACTCCATCTCTACAAATTTTTTTTTTTTTTTTTTTTTTTTAATTACAAGAGGCTGGGTATGGTGGCTCATGCCTGTAATCCCAGCATTTGGGAGGCTGAGGCGGGCAGATCACTTGAGGTCAGGAGTTCAAGACCAGCCTATCCAACGTGGTGAAATGCCGTCTCTACTAAAAATACAAAAATTATCCGGTCATGGTGGCACATGCCTCTAATCCCAACCATTTGGGAGGCTGAGGCAGGAGAACTGCTTGAACCTGGGAGGTAGAGGTTGCAGTGAGCTGAGATCACGCCACTGCATCCAGCCTAGGTGACAGAGCAAGACTCTGTCTTGGAAAAAAAAAAAAAAAATTACATGTGGTGATGGACACCTGTAGTCCTGCCTGTTCAGGAGACTGAGGTGGGAGGATTGCTTGACCCCAGGAGTTCAGCCAAGGAGTTTGAGACTGCAGTAAGTTATGATTGAGCCACCGTACTCCAGCCTGGGCAACAGAGCAAGACCCTGTCTCAAAAAAAAAAAAAAAAAAAGATGAATTTAATTTCAATTTTAAATTACTTAACACAGAAGTACTTTAATTGACTGTTACTTGTAGATTATTAGCTTCTTTACTAAGAAGCAATATTTTCAGATTTCTAAATACATCACACATTAAATCATAATATTGGTTTAGCAAAAGTATAAATAAATTATTTTTCTGGCAACTTGCATGCCAAGATCTGTTACTTGAATTTATTGACTGATCACATTTTTAGTTATTTATAACTATGCCTGATACAATAAATGTGTTTCCTGATTAGTATACTAAAACTTAAAAAAGAAATCTGGTAGAATTCTGTTAGAAGGAAAACTTGTGTGCTCGTCTTTGCCACTTACAGTGGCTGTGTAGAAGTAATTACAGCATGATCATATGAGAAATTTCTTTTGACCTATTATGATAATAATAAATATTGGGTTCATATATAAATATACTGCTTTTCTTTCCGTGCCCAGTTGATGATGCAGGAGATGGCCCACTTTGGCTTTCAGAATCTTCAGTGTCTGCATGAGAGCACAGTTAGCTATATTGTGCCAGGCATAGGATTAAGCACTTTACATACAATTATCTCTCATCCTCATAACGACAATGTAAGGCAGGTGTCATTATCCCCATTTTAATGGGGCTAATTGGCTCAGAATCATATGACTCTTGAGTGATTAAATCCAGATTTTAAATTAGGAATTTTCATCTCTTCATTTCCTAAGCCTGTGTTCTTTCACTGTAAGGCTGGATCGTCTCCAATTGGAAAAAATGATGTTTCCAGTAGTTGACTTTACATGTTGTTCTTTTTGTTTGTTTGAGACAAGGTCTCACTGTGTTGCCCAGGCTGGAGTGCAGTGGCACAATCTCTGCTCACTGCAGCCTCGACCTCCTGGGCTCCAGCAATCCTCCTACCTCAGCCCCCTGAGTAGCTGGGACTACAGACATATGCCACCACACCCAGCTAATTCGTTTGTATTTTTTGGTAGAGATGGAGTTTCACTGTGTTGCCCAGGCTGATCTGGAAGTCCTGGGCTCAAGGGATCCACTCGCCTCGGCCCAGGAGGTCGAGGCTTGAGCCCAGAAGGTTGAGGCTGCATTGAGCCGAAATCCTGCCACCACACTTCAGCCTTTGTGATAAAGTGAGACCCTGTCTCAAAAACAAAAACAAAAACAATCAAACAAACAAAAACACAGACAATCCCTATCCTTTAAAATTGACACTTTAAAAGTGATCATCATGAAGTATTATTATTAAGAGATTATATTACTAGGTAAGAGCCCTTCAAATGTCTTCTACATTTCATGGGCCTTATTGGAAATTTTTTTCACAATCTAATTATATTTCATTTAATTTAATAAATTCTATTCGTTAAGTACCTATTAGTGCCAGGCATTTTCTAGGTACATAATTCTCCTAATATCCTTCAGAAGAGGATACACAGACATGACAAGTAAGAATTTGTGACTATCCCAGTGGATTGTCATTAGGTTGTCTGAGATTCCTTCTAGTGGTAAAATTCTGAAGTCCATGATGATAAAATCATCATTCATGAAGTAAATACTTTATAAAGTTAAAAAGCAGAACATGACAGTAAAGTTACTTTCTTAGGTTATGCAGGAAATTGGGGGAAGGGAGGCAGGATGGTGTCAATGCGAGGAAAATAATCCGCATGGTTCTATTTTTAAGTAGTCAGTTGTTGTTTTTTTTAATCACATTTCTAAAATTCCCTTTTGGTAAATAAGAACCAACCATCTAATTTGACTCTTTCCTTATTGTTGGGTTGGAATTGAGACCTGGTGATTCCATTCAGATGTTTGTAAATACTTTATTGCACTGAAGTCTGGTATGTGTATCTAGGCCCTCTTTTCATTTCCCTTTGAAGCACCTCAAAAAATACCTTAATTTTCTGTCTCTTCTCACCACTCCTTTATGTTGCTTTTTAGTGAGGTTTTAGGAATGTGAGTAAGATGAATTGTAACTGAGCTTAGCTGCTCTTTTAGCTTTCTGGAGCTTCCCAAATAATTAAGAAATGCATTTGGTGACTTTGGCGGAATGGGTTAGGTGGAAGGAAGGAGAAGGAAACCACTAAACCCACTAGAGACAAACAGTGTAAGCATTGGTAACAAAGATTATTGTAAAAAAGATATTGTAACAGAGATTATCGGCAACACATCTATGCAGCTTCTTTCCATTCCCAATTGATAATGTAGGGGTTGGCCTATTTTTTTGGCTTTCAGAATCTTCAGTGTCTGCATGAGAACACATTTAACTACTTCCCTGCCCTATCCCTATGATTCTTTTTTTTCTTAAAGAGACAGGGTCGTGCCCTGTCACCCAGAAAGGAGTGCAGTGGCTTGATCATAGCTCATTGCAACCTTGACCTCCCAGGTTCAAGCAATCCTCCTGCTTCAGCCTTCCTAGTAGCTGGGACTATAGGCACACACCACCATGCCTAGCTAATTTTTTGTAATTTTTTTGTAGAGACAGGGTCTCACTATGTTGCCCAGGATGGTCTTGAACTCCTAGCCTCAAGCAGTCCTCCTATCTCAGCCTCTTAAAATATTGGGATTACAGGGGTAAGCCAATGCCCCTGGCCTCTATGATTCTTGATATGCACATATAAAGGACCACTAATAAATGTTTTCACAAAGTGAGAACATTAAGATAGGCCAAGCCAAGAACTTTATAAAACTTCTACTTCAGGGCATTAAAAAACCAGTTGGGTGGGGCGCAGTGGCTCACGCTTGTAATCCCAGCACTTTGGGAGGCTGAGGCAGGCGGATCACGAGGTCAGGAGATCGAGACCACGGTGAAACCCCGTCTCTACTAAAAATACAAAAAAATTAGCCAGGCATGGTGGCGGGCGCCTGTGGTCCCAGCTACTCGGAGAGGCTGAGGCAGGAGAATGGCATGAACCCAGGAGGTGGAGGTTGCAGTGAGCTGAGATCACGCCACTGCACTCTAGCCTGGGCGACAGAGCGAGACTCCGTCTCAAAAAAAAAACAACAACAATAACAACAAAACGAAAGAAATCTGTTGGACATGTGTTTTATTGTTTTACATAGTACAGTTTTTCTAATTTGTTTTGCATCTGCGATAGTATAAAAATATTTGCTAGATATGTAATTTGACAATTTTTGTTTTGTTGTTTTTTGCTTTTTATTTTAGAGGTGGTATCTCACTTTGTTGCCCAGGCTGAAGTACAGTGGCTATTCACGGGCATAAACATAGTGCACTACAGCCTCAAACTTGTGGGCTCAAGCAATCCTCCCACCTCACGCTCCCAAGTAGCTGGGACTACAGACGCTTACCACCATACCTGGCTTTGTCTGACAGTTTTAGTAAAAGTTAAAGGAAATATTAAAGAACCTAAAATTCTGTGTAAAATAATATCAGATTTCTAGGCTGGGCGCAGTGGCTCACGCCTGTAATCCCAGCACTTTGGGAGGCTGAGGCGGGCGGATCATGAGGTCAGGAGTTCGAGACCAGCCTGGCCAACATGGTGAAACACCGTCTCTACTAAAGATACAAAAAATTAGCCGGGCGTGGTGGCATGTGCCTGTAATCCCAGCTACTCGGGAGGCTGAGGCAGGAGAATCGCTTGAACCTGGGAGGCAGAGGTTGCAGTGAGCTGAGATCATGTCATTACACTCCAGGCTGGGCAACAAGACAAAAAAAAAAGAATAATAATATGAGATTTCTAATTGTGCCTTATGGATATTTCATTGCCCAGCATTGAACCAAATAGATGTTAGAATCCTAAAGGGAGAACAAAACTCAGATACAAGAAATAACTAGTCCAAGTCAAATAAAATCTACACCCTTTACATTTCTGCAAAATGTTAATTTCACTACCAGGCAAATGTCATCTACACTAATGATATTTATACTGTTTGCCAACTGTGAATAAAGGAATTTTTTAATTATAGGAAGGAAGTAAAATATTGTGATTACCTTTAGAGAGTCAAGACATAGACATAAACGACTTATATAGATTATGATGATGAAATGAAGCCCTACCCCCAAAGCATAGGCTTCAAATTGAACCCCCTCTCCCGTCCTATCTGATTTCTTTGTTTACTTTAAGTCAGGTTTATCATGATCTAATTTTTATATACAGTAAAATGTATACTTTTTAATCTACAGTTATGAGTTTTGACAAATGCATGAAGTCATACAACCACTGGCACCACAATAAGTACGTAGAGTATTTCTATCACCCCCCAAAGTTCCTTAATGCTCCTTTATAGTCACATCTTCCGACCACCTCAAACACTTGGCAACCACTGATCAATTTTTTTGTCTGTATAGTTTTGCCTTTTCCATAATGGCATTATGCAGTTTTTTGAGTTTAGCTTCATTCACTTAGCACAGTGCATTTCAGATTCAATCATGTTGCTTCATACAGTTGTTTATTCCTTTTTCTGAGTGGTAATCCACTTTATGGATGGACTAAAGTTTTATTTACCTGTTGACCAACTGAAAGACAATTTTAGCAATAATGAATAAAACCACCCCAAACATTTGCATAAGTTTTTGTGTAAATATAAGTTTTCATTTCTCTTGTATGAATACCTAGGAGTGGGAGGCTGGAATATATGGTAATACAATATTTAACTGTATAGGAAACTGCCGAACTGTTTTCTCAAGTGTCTACGTTATTTTGTATTCTCACCAGCAGTATATTAGCATTCCATTTGCGCCACATCTTTACTAACACTTGGTATTGTCAGTTGGTTTCTTTTGTTTTTTGGTTTTTTTTTTTTTTGAGTCAGAGTTTCGCTGTTGTTACCCAGGCTAGAGTGCCATGGCACAATCTCGACTCACCACAACCTCTGCCTCCTGGATTCAAGCGATTCTCCTGCCTCAGCCTCCCAAGTAGCTGGGATTACAGGCCTGCACTACCACACCTGGCTAATTTTATATTTTTGGTAGAGTCGGGGTTTCTCCATGTTGGTCAGGCTGGTCTCGAATTCCCATGATCCACCCACCTCGGCCTCGCAAAGTGCTGGGATTACAGGCATGAGCCACTGCGCCCGGCTGGTTTCTTTCTTTTCTTTTTTTTTTTGGGGGGGGGGGGGGGCGGTGGGAGGCGGGGGTCTTGTTTTAGCCTTTCCAACAGGTATGTGGCAGTATCTCATTGTGATTCTAATTTGTATTTCAGCAGGTGAGTGAGAGTGTAGGACTGTTAGCTGGTCACTGTATGTTGCCTTCGTACTTGTGACAAGAGTGCTTGTCTTAGAATAGGAAATCTCTATCTGGAGTCATGAATTAGAGCAGTGGTTCTCAACAGCAGCAACCCTTCCACCCTACTTCATGAAATTGGTCTGGAGACATTTTTGGTGGTCACAGTTGGAGGGACTGTGCTACTGTCATCTAGTGGATAAAGGCCAAAGATACTTCTAAACATCTTACAATACACAAGACACCTACTCTTTACCGCAAATAATTGTCAAGCCCAAATGTCAATTAGTGCATAGGTTGAGAAACCCTGACTTAGGGCAACCAGCATATCAGATATTAAAGTCATCTACCAAATGTATTTGTATTAAGGATAAGACATTCAATTGAATGTCTCAGTCATCTCACAAGGATGTGATCCTTGAAAGTCTTATGAAGTTGGAAAATTGAGGATGAGTCATTCCATCAATGTCATGTACACTACCAGGCAACTCTAAAGAGTCCAGTTACATTTTGACAGTGTTTAACAATTTACTCCAGTGACAGTATTGCCATCAACTGTATTAGAAAAAAAATTGTGTAACTTGCTATCCCACATAGCTCTAAGTATAATTTGTGCACATTAAATAATTTCAAGTACTTGAATTAATCTGGGAAGCTTGGTAAGCTATAACAATATCATATTGATTTGTCATTCAATACTGAGACCAATGCATAGGAAAAATTTTCTTTTTCCCAAGGTAGCTTTTCCCTACTTTGAATTTCCAGTGGGGTTTGGGGCTTTTGTTGTGCCTTGCTTTGCTTTTATTTGAAATTAGTTTCAAGCCTTGTATTCTGTAACCCCTAGGCATATTCTCACTTAGCCTACCAAAGCTGGGGGGTTTGGGGGAGTGCTGCAGACCAGATGATATGTATATATGTCACTTTTTCATGTCTGAGAAAAATCATTCTACCTCGAATTACTAAAGTATACTCTTAAAGCAGGATTTTAGAGACCATTCCTTGAAAATCATTATCCAAATTCAAAATGTAGAAGACAGTGCATTCTGCCAAACTCTTTTCAGTAGTTTATTTTGGTTACTTTGGAAAAAAATGTTGCCAGGTTCACTGTAAGTGTTTAGTTGTCTAGCCCTTGTTTATTGCTTTACATTTGCATTTCTCTGGAATCAAAGAGGAAAATTTGGCTGCTGCTTTGTACTGTCGGAAAATAATGGATTTTCTTATTTCAACAAGGAGATTCAACACAAAATTGGGCTGTAGCTTTTAATGAGCTTGGTGACGTTCAAGGGACCAGTCCAAACACATTTGTGTTACAAGTAAGAGCAGATGTTTTTAAGTATATGCAGAATACAGTGAGCCCTACCCTAAACCTCCTTTCATTGCTGTTGTGTTCTCAAAAGTCATTTTGTGACCAAGTTAGGTTCAAGGTAGCAAATGTGGTCCTTTACATTTATCATGCTGCCCGTTAGAGGGCAGCAGTATACAGACTCAGGAGCCAGAAAACCAAATATTACTATATTCTGGGGCATGAGTCTTTTTCGAATCTTCTAAACACAGCTAAATATATCATAATTTAACAAAATTAATCCCTACCCTAAATTTTGGTGTAGAATATCTATACAATTACAGATATTCAACTTTAAACTTTGTTTTAACATGATCTTTTAAATGCTTGTAATTCTAAATTGTGTATGGATTTGGTTTACAACATTTCTAATTGCTTCTGGGAAAACTGTTAATAACTTATAGCAACATCTTTTTTACATAAATGTTTTCTATTTAAAACTTATTGGAGGGCTGGGCGTGGTGGCTCACGCCTGTAATCCCAGCACTTTGGGAGGCCGAGGCTGGTGGATCACGAGGTCAGGAGTTCCAGACCAGCCTGACCAACATAGTGAAACCCCATCTCTACTAAAAATACAAAAGAATTAGCCAGGTGTGGTGGTGCACACCTGTAATCCCAGCTACTTGGGAGGCTGAGGCAGAAGAATCACTTGAACCCGGGAGGCAGAGGTTCCAGTGAGCAGAGATCACGCCACTGCACCCCAGCCTGGACAACAAAGTGAAACTCTGTCTCAAAAACAAACAAAAAACATATTGGATACTACTACTATAATTACTAAAATATAAGTAGTTGGTAATGTGATGGAAATCTTGGGAGAAAGAGATGGCTTTAGTTATAGAAGCATGGTACCATGCCATAGAATATGCAGAGAATAAGAGAATAAATATTTTTAAATGAATGTAGCCAAAATTTTTGGAAAACAGACTTTAGCTTCATTCTGGGGTGGTGTGTGTGTGTGTGTGTGTGTGTGTTCTAACAGCTTTACTGTAACAGCCCGTTCAATACTCATAAGAACCTTATGAAGTAGGTACTATATTATTATCTTCCTTACAGATGTGAAAACTACAACACAAGGGGTAAGTGAATTGACACTGCACCAGGTCACACTACTAGTAAGTGGCCAAGCTAGAGTTTGAAATGAGGCATTCTGAAATCAGAGATCATGAACTAAAAATACTTTGTTATACTACCTCTCATTGAATTGTCTAACCTTTCCCCCTGAATTGTCATGCCACCTATCTCTATCATATTTTCTCACATAGTCCTGTTTGGGGGCTCTCTATTCTATTCCATTTGTCCTTTTAACCCTTCACTAATAACAGTTGTTGTACTGTATTAATTATTAAAGGTTTATGTAAGTTTTGATATCTGGAAATCTTAACTCTCCCACATAACTCTTCTTCAGAATTTCCTTGACTATTTTTGGTCTTTGTATGTCCCTATAAAGTTTAGGATGAACTTACCAAATTATAGGACCAACTCTTTAGAGATTTGACTAGAAGTGATATGTGCATCCTTCTTTTTCTTTTTTTTTTTTTTTTCCTTTCTTGAGACAAGGGCTCACTCTGTCACCTAGGCTGGAGTGTGGTGGTGCAATCATAGCTCACCATGGCCTCCATTTCCCAGGCTTAAACTATCCTCTTCCCTCAGTCCCCTGAGTAGCTGGGACTATGGGCAGACACCACCATGCCTGGCTAATTTTTTATTTTTTGTAGAAATGGGGTCTCACTATGTTGCCCAGACTGGTCTTGAACTCCTGGACCAAAGTGATCTGCCCACTCCGAACTCCCAAAGTGCTGAGATTACATAAGCATAAGACACTGTGCCTGATCAATGCATCCTGCTTTTTCTAAACCACCCCAAGTCATTTTTGGAAAAAGACAGAAGACAGATAATATAACAATAGTGAAAAATATATATATATATATAACTAGAAAAAATACTGGTGTTACTAAGATTATTTCTACTTTTATTTTTCCAAGTTTTAAATTTTATTATAAATATTTACTTCATGGGAAATATATTTAGAGTTTTAATTTTTATTATAAAGAAAGTATAAATAGAAACCAAAGTAATGAATATACTTTAAATAATTCAGACCTCAAGATCCACATGAATTACCTGGCCAGCCTGAAAAAAAGATATCTACCCAATATGTTTTAGAGAATTGATATTTATTATTTTTGGGAAGACAGTATATGAGTAAGAGTCATGCCTAAAGAACAGAGAAGAACAAAAATACTACTTTTTGAAAAGGGCAGTTTTAGACACTACAGGCCAGTGACATTGGTGTTAAGTCCAGAAAGAATTGTAAAACAGTTTTCAACATTTGGTGTAGAAAGAGTGATTACTAAGAGTTGGACTAAGGATTTACTTACTTATTTTTCCCTGTCTTTGCTAGATATGGGGGGAAATACAGAGCATGTATGAGAGCTGCTTTGGCAAGAACAGATTTTAAATCTGATTTCACCTTCTGAGGAGCCTTATATAAGATAAGCTTAATTATATAACTTAGGCAAAGTTGTTTGTCCTGCATCACATAATAAGGATTAGAGCAAGAACTGGAACCCATGTGTTTTGACACTTACGGCAGTGGGAGGAAGCAATGTGTTTCTATTATATTGCTGAGACATACTAACTATATCATCTGCCTTAGCCCAACATTTTCTTTATCTAGGTCTGGGCCATATAACCAAAAAGAACTGTGGGGAGCAGCCCTAAGAAGTGATGGCAGTTGGCCATTTTAACTGTCAAGAGGATGTATGGGAGGCCGAGGCAGGTGGATCACGAGGTCAGGAGATCAAGACCATCCTGGCTAACACAGTGAAACCCCGTCTCTACTAAAAATACAAAAAATTAGCCGGGCGTGGTGGTGGGCGCCTGTTGTCCCAGCTCCTCGGGAGGCTGAGGCAGGAGAATGGTGTGAACCCAGGAGGCGGAGCTTGCAGTGAGCCGAGATCACGCCACTGCACTCCAGCCTGGGCGACAGAGCAAGACTCCATCAAAAAAAAAATAGGATATATGGGATAGTATTGAGTTTAATCTACAGCATCAATAACATAGGTTCAGTGGGAATAAGGAATTTTCTGGTTGCAAAGAGTAAGTGTTAGAATTGGTCAAGAATAGTTGTAAAGCAGCCTTCCCTAGAGAACTTTATAAAAGAATGGATTCCATTCTACCTGGAGTGTTTGAGATCTAATCCTGCTTAACTAGATGACTAAAAAGTTCATGCCAACCCCAAGAGTCTACAAAAATATTAGCTGACACATTTAATTCAATTCTTGCAATCCTTATGTGTGTTCAGCATTGTGTCCCCCTCATTAAGATGCAGTGGGAAGAGCTTTAGAGTGCCTGCTATGTGCCAGGCAGTTTCTAGACGCAGTAGGTATACATCTACCCTCATGGAGCTTTATTTTATGGAGAGAAGGATAGACAATAAACAAGTTAAATAAAATATAAAGTATGTGAGAGAGTGGTAAGTGATATAGAGAAAAATATAACAGGGATAGGGAGTGTGTTGGGGGAGAGAGTATAATTTTAGATAAGGTGATTGGGAAAGGTGGCTTTTGAGCTAAGAAATGCAAGAAAGGAAGGAGGATGCTGTACAGATTCATGGGGCACAGGCAGTCCAGGCAGAGAGAACAGTTAAGTGCAAAGGCTTTGAGTCAGGAACAAGAAGTTCTGTGTGTCTAGAGCAGGAAAAAATGAAAGAAATCATGGCAGGACACAACATATAGAAAGGCCAGATCTTGTAGGGCGTTGTTAAGTTGTTTTAAGAACTTTGGGTTTTATTGTGAGTGAGATGACAAGCCATTGGAATGAACAGAACGGTTATGTGATGAACTGACATACTCTTAACTAGATCACGTAGTCTGCAGTGTTGAATGAAGGAGTACAGGTGGAAGCAGGGAGACTGGGAGACTGTTGTACTGCTGTAACGTGAGGTGTTGACTTGAACCAAAGTGTTGTGAAACTGGCCAAGTTGTAAACATTTTAAAGGTGTAAAGTCCACAAGATCTGCAGAGGAATGGATAGTTGGGTGTTAGAGAATGGCATTAAAGGTAACTCTAAGCTTTTTGTCTAAATGGTTGGAAAAAATAAATGTGCCATTTACTGATGTGAGGAAGACTGAAGAAAGCAGGGATAGAGGTGGGTGAAGATTAAGGGCTCCATTCTGGACATAGGTTTAGAATTTTTTTAAAAATCCAAGTGAAAATATTGTATAGAGAGTTAAACATGTGGGTATGAGGTTTAGGAGAAAGCTTGTTTAAAGAAAAAAACTTGTGAATTGTTGGTATTTGTATGGTTTAAAGATAGGAGACTGGAAGTGATCACCAAGGAATGAGTGTTAATAGAAAAAATACCCAAGGACTGAGCCCTGAGATATTCACATTGTTAAGAGATTAGGGAGATGAGAAATAGATGAGAAATAGACAAAGATGTAGCAAGAAGACCTAGAAACCAAGTAAAGAAATTGTTCATGGAAGAGGAGGACAGATGCCCAGGTGTATCAGATGCTGGTGATAGAGCATGTAAGAAGAAGTAAGATTTTGGTACTTCATGTTTTATGGCGTATATATGGATGTATGTATAACCACCCAGCTTGTGTCCCTGTAAGCTCCCACTCCTTTCCTGGTGATCTGCCATTGTTATTTTAACTTGGAGTAATTTTACCTATGTCTGATATTACAGGAGAATCCAAATCCTCATATGGCATTCCAGAAAGTTCCGCGGCCAACAGAAGGATCCCACTTGCGAGTTCATATTCTTCCTTTCCCAAAGATTAATGAAGCCCGGGTTCAGGAATTAATACAGGAAAATCTTGCTAAGAACCAGAATGCACCTCCTGCCACACGAGTAGAAAAGAAATGTGTTGTGCCAGCAGGTCCACCTGTTGGTATGTATTTGTCTGTCTGTTTTAAAAGTAAACTTTTTATAAAGATGTAAGACGCAAAAAGGAAAACTGTGCAATTTGATGAATTTTCACAAAGTGAACAAACTCCTGTAGCTAGAATCAGAGCATTATCCATACTCAGAAACTCTGTTTCATTCACTGCCTCCCAAAAAGGGTAATCATAACCCAAACACTGCCACTATAGAATCGTTTCCTTTTTTAATAACAGCTTTATTGAGATATGTTACATACTGTAAATTCACCAATATAAAATGTGCGATTCCATGATTTTTAGTATATTTACAGACTCATTCAACCATCATTACTATTTAATTTGAGTATATATATATATATATATATAGAGAGAGAGAGAGAGAGAGAGAGAGAGAGAGATGGAGTTTTGCTCTTGTTGCCCAGGCTGGAGTACGATGGTGTGATCTCGGCTCACCGCAACTTCTGCCTCCTGGGTTCAAGCAATTCTCTTACCTCAATCTCCTGAGTAGCTGGGATTACAGGCATGCGCCACCTCGCCCAGCTAATTTTGTATTTTTAGTAGAGACAGAGTTTCTCCATGTTAGTCAGGCTGGTCTCGAACTCCCGACCTCAGGTGATCCGCCCACCTTGGCCTCCCAAAGTGCTGGGATTACAGGCATGAGCCACTGCGCCTGGCAAGAATGTTTTTATAACCTAAATAGAAACCTCACACCTATTAGCAGTCACTCCCCATTTCGTCCCCAAACCACCTTCTCCCCAGCCTTATACAGTAATCTACTTTCTGTCTCATAGCTTTGCCTATTCTGGACATTTTATATAAATAGAATTATACAAAATGTAATCTTTTATGACTGGCTTCTTTCATTTAGCATAATATTTCCAACATACATCTACACTGTAGCATGTATCAGTATTTCCTTTTTTGTTTGTTTTTTTTTTTTTTGAGATGGAGTCTCGCTCTGTCAGCCAGGCTGGAGTGCAGTGGTGCGATCTCCGCTCACTGCAAGCTCCGCCTCCTGGGCTCACGCCATTCTCCTGCCTCAGTCTCTTGAGTAACTGGGACTACAGGCGCCCGCCACCAGGCCCAGCTAATTTTTTGTATTTTTAGTAGAGACGGGGTTTCACTGTGTTAGCCAGGATGGTCTCGACCTCCTGACCTCATGATCTGCCCGCCTCAGTCTCCCAAAGTGCTGGGATTACAGGCGTGAGCCACTGCACCAGGCCTCGTTTATTTTTAAATGTCTGAATAATACTCTGTTGTTTGGATATGTATCATGTTGGTTATTTATCCATCAGTTGATGGATATTTGAGTTGATTCTACATTTTGGCTACTATGAATAATGCTGCTGTGAACATTTATGTGCAAGATTTTGTGTAGATATGTTTTCAGTTTTCTTGGATGTATACTTAGGATTGGAATTGCTGGGTCATGTGGTAATTCAATGTTTAATGTTTTGAGGAGCTGCCAAACCATTTTCCAAAGCAGTTGTGCCATTTTAGATTTCTTTCGTTCTAATTTCAGCCACTGATACTGAACATTTTTTCATGTGCTATTGGTCATTTCACTGTCTCTTTGCCCATGTTGAAATCGGGCTATTTGCCTTTTTATTATTGAGTTGTAAACATACTCTGTATATTCTATATATAAGTCCCCTACCAGATATATTATTTGCAAATTTTTCCCCATTCTGTGAGTTGTCTTCCTTTACTAACTTTTGTCTCTTTTTTTCAGCTATTGAGGAAAAAATATTAAAGTCTCCCATTATAATAGCAGAATTCCCCGTTTCTCAGTTTTTCCTGTTTTTCTTGATATATTTTGAAGTTGGTTAATTAGATGCGTGTATAAAATGTGAATTAGGTTGGATTCTCCAAAGGAAAAAAATTCCAGATAGTAAACATATTTATTACAAGAAAATATGTTTTCTGGCTGGGCGTGGTGGCTCACGCCCATAATCCCAGCACTTTGGGAAGCCAAGGTGGGCGATCACTTCAGGTCAGGAGTTCAAGACCAGCCTGGCCAACATGGTGAAACTCCATCTCTACTAAAAATACAAAAAATTAGCCAGGCATGGTGGTATGCGCCTGTAGTCCCAGCTACTTGGGAGGCTAAGGCAGGAGAATCACTTAAACCCAGGAGGCAGAGGTTGCAGTGAGCCAAGATCACACCACTGTACTCCAGCCTTGGTGACAGAGCAAGACTCTGTCTCACAAAAAAAAAAAAAGAAAAAGAAAATGTGTTTTTTTTCTAATAACTCAGCCTAAAGAAAATTTAAAATACTGCTAAAGATATTTTAGAATTAAAAGTTTATAAACATAAACATGTTGCTCTCTCAATAAAGTATGTTATTAATTGGAGATTGTTAAGTTTTCTATTCTAATATAGATAGATTTTCAGTTTATGCCACCAACCTATGTGTGTGGGAAGCACCAGAGCCCACAATTGTGAATGAGCATTTCAGAGAGAAAAGTCATGTGAAATAATCAGTTTAACCAGAAAATTAATGTTACATGATTAAAAATGATTTGAAGAAAACTGGTAAAATTCAAGTAAGGTCTATAGTCTCATTCATTGTATTATGTCAGTTGTTTTCCTGATTCTAATAAAGCATAATTATGAAAGATGTCACCATAGGAGGAAGCTAGGTGATAAGTACAAGGATCTTCTTTGTATTACGTTTGCAGCTTATTGTGAGCATATAATTAGTTTTATTAAAAAGTTTAAGGCTGGGCGCGGTGGCTCATGCCTGTAATTCCAGCACTTTGGGAGGCCAAGGTGGGCATATCACATGAGGTCGGGAGTTCAAGACCAGCCTGAGCAACATAGAGAAATGTCGTCTCTACTAAAAATACAAAATTAGCCAGGTGCGGTAGCGCATGCCTGTAATCCCAGCTACCTGGGAGGCTGAGGCAGGAGAATCACTTGAACCTGGGAGGCAGCCGAGATCGCACCATTGCACTCCAGCCTGGGCAACAAGAGTGAAACTCCATCTCAAAAAAAAAAAGAAAAAAAAGTTTAAAACATTATTTGAAGAATATAGGTTTTGTATTGATGAGATGAAAGGAATACTAATGAGTAAAATATGATAGTCTTTCTTCTTAGGTATGGGAAAAGGTGAAGGGATTGTGCCTTTAGAATCCAAAGAGTAGCCATAAAATATAAGTAGTCTTTTTGGCTTGAGAACCGTTGATACTGTTCTCACTTATAAATGGGAGCTAAATAATGTGTACACATGGACATCAAGTGTGGAATAAGACATTGGTGACTCGGAAGGCTGGGAGGGTGGGAAGGGAGTGAGGGATGAGAAATTACTTGATGGCTACAATATACATCATTTTGGTTGATGGATACACTAAAAGCCCGGACTTCACCACTGTGCAGTATGTCCATGTGACAAGGCTGCACTTGTACCCCTTAAATTTATACAAAAAAAGAACTATTGATACTACCTCATTTAAACAAATGGCATAGTATAGTTCTTTGTGAAAGTATAAATTTTATATAAATACTACATTCATTTATATCCTTCTAATATTATTTTAATAAGTTAAATTTATTTAGGTAACTAGCTTAGTAGCCTAGGTAATACACTAGAATTGTCTAACCCTATGGTAAAAGGTGAAAGGTGCTAGGTTTGCATGACTAAAAAGTGACTTTCTTAAGCCAGTATAACAGTTCATTGATCATGATCATTTCTCTTTTTTTTGCACTACTTCTTTCTTTCAAGTCCCCTCTACTCAAATGTGTAATACCTAATATTTTGTGGAATGCAGTTTTTCTTTGGCAATATCTTAGAAATGTTAACAATATTACTAGTTGTAAACAAAGTTTAAAATAGATGTTTGCCTTTGTTTAATGTAATTTTACTTTGCAATGTGAATTAGTTTGCATAAAAGTTAAGTGCCTCATTAGAATCTATCCTGTGAAATTATTAATCAGCTAGCCTGATACTTCAACACTGGAACATGTAATCAAAATAATGATATGGAATACTTTCAATGCTCTGTAATAAGGGAAAAAATAAGGAGTAGGTCATATCAACAGTTTTTGTTTGTTTTCTAATAAGAGATGTGGTCTCACTCTGTCACCCAGCTACTGTTCAGTAGTGCTATCCTAGCTCACTGCAGCCTTGGACTCCTGGGCTCAAGTGATCCTCCCACCTCAGCCTCCCGAGTCACTGGGATTACAGTGCAAGACACCATGCCCGGCTAATTTTTGTATTTTTTGTAGAGAAGGGTCTTGCTATGTTGCCCAGGCTTGTCTCAAACCTCTGGACTCAAGGGATCATCCCACCTCAGCCTCCCAAATTGCTGGGATTATGGGCGTGAGCCTCCACGCCCAACCTACAGGCTTAAAGTAATAGTCTCTTTGCTTTTGTAATTACCAAAGAAGTTTAATTTATTTGTGCTTTCTTTATATTCTTTTACTAGTTTCGATAATGGACAAGGTGACGACAGTTTTCAACAGTGCACAGAGACTAGAAGTTGTCAGAAACTGTATCTCATTCATATTTGAAAATAAAATTTTGGAAACTGAAAAGGTAATAAAATGTCATCTTTCCCAAGTAAGCATTTATCATTTCCCTTTCAGATTTACATGCCGAGGTTACCAGCTTCTCTCTTCTTTAATTCTATCCCTTTTCCTAATAAAGTATCCTCTCATTGTTTGGATCATTTCAAATGAATAGTGTCTAAGATTTAAAGCTGTTGGGCCAAGCTTAATTATATGACCACCAGAAATATATTCGTAGTAATTTTTTCTCTCAAACTTTTAAACATTGTTCACAAAACACTATTTTGGCATATTACTTAGAAACTTAACATTTTATTTATTTTATTTTTGTTTTTGGAGACAGAGTCTTGCTCTGTCACCCAGGCTGGAGTACTGTGGCATGATCTTGGCTCACTGCAGCCTCTATCTCCCAGATTCAAGCGATTCTCCTGCCTCAGCCTCCCAAGTAGCTGGGAATACAGGCACACACCACTGCACCCGGCTCATTTTTGTATTTTTAGTAGAGATGGAGTTTCACCATGTTGGCCAGACTGGTCTCGAACTCCTGCCCTCAAGTGATCCAGCCACCTCAGCCTCCCAAAGTGCTGGGATTGCATGTAGGAGCCAACATGCTTGGCCAAAACTTAACATTTTAATATAATTTTATGTATTGCAAAGAATCTAGTTAGAATATGTAATGGATTATAGGAACTGTAATATTGAACTTAAATGTGCCTCCTTAGAGCATGTTTTCTTGCCTTCTTCAATGAAACATGCTGAACATACTGTAACCCTTTCTTACTGACTCATTGTCATAGTTCTGAATATCTATTTTCAGGGGTTGGTAAAGCATGTAGAAATGTTTACCTTTACACTAACTGACCCAGTGCTCTTTACATTTTGTGCTTTTTGGTTTCTATGTTTTCTTACTGTTGGAGTCTTTCACTTCTCTTGCTTTCAACTTTCACATCCTATTTCTTATACCTGCTTTTAGTGATATCATGCCCTCCTACTTACTTCTTATTTTCTCCTTTGTTCTGATTTTTTAGCTAAATAAGCTTATTATTATTATATATGAAGTGAATTAACTAAGTCCTACATGGTGAACTGAAGGAGGCATCTTTATGGATGTGCCTGTTGTAAAGCGAAAAGAGTTTTAATGCATACACCTAGAGATACCTATTTTTGCAACTCTGAGTCCTTTTTCTTTCCTTTTTTAAGATATTTAAATGAGAAGAGATTGTAGAACTTTTCAGTTATAAATTAAAGCTGAATAGTGATTAAGCAGCCAACCAGTTTAAAAGTATGAAATCACTTGTATTTCTTATTGTTTTAATTTTTCTTTCTGTTCTTGCTATGGAAAAATGACTAGTTATAGAAAGAAGATGTCTTACATATCTATGGCTTTGACTCATGATCTGAAGCAACAGTCAATTTGGTAACCAAAGTTTTGTTAAGTTGAAGAAAAAAAGTGAAATTAAGTGTTTTTCAATTTATCACATAATTATCTTATATTTCTTGCTGGTTTACATATGATAACCACAAATCTATTTTATAATTGGTCTTAACAATAAATCACCTCTTCCCTAGGAGTTTAATTTTACTAATAACTATGTTAAATAAATTACAGGATGCATTTGAATTTTCAGGATGATTGTTTGAAAGTTATTGTTTCCCCCAGTGGTACCATTTGGTCATTTGTACCTCTCTTGTCCTCAGACCCTTCCTGCTGCACTCAGAGCCCTTAAAGGAAAGGCAGCGAGACAGTGTCTCACTGATGAATTGGGTTTGCATGTCCAGCAAAACCGGGCAATATTAGACCATCAACAGTTTGACTACATAATAAGGATGATGAATTGTACTCTGCAGGTAATTTGTAGTTCTTTCAGATTATTCCTCTCATTTGAGAATACTTTTCATTTCTCCAGAATATTTTGTAATTACCAATATATCAGTTCTTGAGCCTACCACAGCTAATAGGATGAAGCGTCAGTATCTATATCATTTTTGTCAAATACTTTTTTATTACTTGGCATAAATATTAAGAGTTTTTGTTCTTTCTTTGTCTTCTCTTTGAAAATGCTAGATTATTTTACTAGTTTTGTAATATAAGCAAGTTCTTTGAAAATGAAAAGTCATCTTTAAAGCATTCAGTTATATATTACTTAATGTCTATAGTCACATCAGCCCTTTTCAGTCAGTTTTCAGTTGTCCAAGCAGAGGACAATGAATGGTGGATAATCCAAATGATAAGTGAATTACTTAATTAAGTATTTAAGTGCTTTGTGTTTGTAAAGCACAACAACAAAATTTCCACTTGGCTTCAAAATATGTGTATGATCTTTCAGAAACAAACTTCCCACAAAACAGTGAAGACAATTTAGGAGAAGCTAATAATCTTGTTTCCTCATCCTGCCTCCCTTGTTAGAGAGTCTATGACATTGGCATTCTGTTGAGAGGTAATATAAAGTTCCTTTCTCAAACCTTTTGCACAAGGTGGAAATGTAATTAAATATTAAGACTTCAAAGATCATCTGTGGGACTCCAGAAAAAGTAAATAAATGCACGTGAAATATCGGTACATTGGAAAGCAAGAATTATAGGATATAATTAATCAAATTTATGAATGAAACAAGGCCTAAATAAATGAGAAAATATACCATTTGCACGGAATGGAAGACTTAATATGTTAAAGATATCAATTCTCCCCAAAACAATCTACAGAGACAATGCAATTCCTATCAGAACCTTAAATAGAAGAATAAAAGCCTTAAAATTATCAATATACTCCTAAAGAAAAACAACAAAGCATAGCAATTTACCTTGTCGGGTATCAAAAATTTAGTTTAAGATTATATTATTTGGCCAGGCGCAGTGGCTGATGCCTGTAATCCCACCACTTTGGGAGGCCGAAGTGGGCAGACCACAAGGTCAGGAGTTCGAGACCAGCCTGGCCAGCATGGTGAAACCCCATCTCTACTAAAAATACAAAAATTAGCCAGGCTTGGTGGCAGGCGCCTGTAATCCCAGCTACTCAGGAGGCTGAGGCAGGAGAATCACTTGAAACCAGAAGGCGGAGGTTGCAGTGAGCTGAGATCGTGCCGCTGCACTCCAGTCTGGGTGAAAGAGCGAAACTCTGTCTCAAAGAATAATAATAATTATTATTATTCTTTAAGACAGTGTAGAATTGGCACACTCATAAACAAACTGACCAACAGAATAAAATAGAAAGCCCAGAAACGAATGCACACATATATGGAAACATGATTTATGGCAAAATTGGCACCAGCAGTGAAAGATGAGCAGTGAAAAGATGAGCAGTTCAATTAATAGTGCTGGGACATGTACACATAACATACCATTGATACAAAAAATGCATACATACTTCCCACCACACACAAGAATCATTTCCACATGTATTAAAAACTTAAATATGAAGAGCCAAAAAAAGCTAATCTATAAAGCTTGAAAGTTTTCAAACATAATACAGGAAATATCCTTATGACTTTGGGGTAGGGAAAGATTTGTTAAACTAGTCACAACTAGTGCCAATGTTAAAAGATTGATACATTTGACTACATTAAAATTAAGAACTTCTGTTCATTAAAAGATACCATAAAGAGAGTGAAAACATAAACCTCAGAGAGAGAAGTTAATGCTCAGATTACAAGAGCTATAAGCCAGGCATGGTGGTGTGCATCTATAGTCCCAGCTACTCAGGTAGCTGAGATAGGAGAATCACGTGAGCCCAGGAGTTAGGCTGCAGTACACTGTAATTGCACCTATGAATAGCCACTGAACTCCAGCCTAGACAACTTATCAAGACCCCATCCCTTTAAAAAAGAAAAACACCCTACAAATCAATATTTTTTCAAAAAGACAACCTAACTTGAAAATGAGCAAAGATGTAAGTATCTTAAAAGGCAGAGCCGAGAATGGGAGAAGAGCAGAGTTCCTGAGCAGCACAGTGGCCTCCCCTCCTCTGTCCTCACCTCACTCTCACAGCCTACCTTTACCTACCCGCCTGCTCAGTGCCCAGAACACCTTCCACCATGACCACCTCAGCAAGCTCCCACTTAAGCAGAGGCATCAAGCAGTTGTACATGTCCCTGCCTCAGGGTGAGAAAGTCCAGGCCATGTGTATCTGAATCGATGGTACTGAAGCAAGACTGCACTGCAAGTGAGCCCAAGTGTGTGGAAGAGTTACCTGAGTAAAATTTTGATGGCTCTAGTACTTTGAAGGCTCCAACAGTGACATGTATCTCGTGCCTGCTGCCATGTTTTGGGACCCCTTCCACAAGGACCTCCACAAGCTGGTGTTCTGTGAAGTTTTCAAGTGCAATCGAAAGCCTGCAGAGACCAATTTGAAGCACACCTGTAAACGGATAATGGACATGGTGAGCAACCAGCACTCCTGGTTTGGCATGGAGCAGGAATATATAACCTCATGGGGACAGATGGGCACCCCTTTGTTTGGCCTTCCAGGGGATTCCCTGAGCCCCAGGGTCCATCTTAACTGTAGTATGGGAGCAGACAAAGCCTATGGCAGGGACATTGTGGAGGCTCATTACCAGGCCTGCTTGTATTCTGGAGTCAAGATTGCAGGGACTAATGCTGAGGTCATGTCTGCCTCGTGGGAATTCCAAATCAGACCCTGTAAAGGAATCAGCGTGGAAGATCATCTCTGGGTGACCTGTTTCATCTTGCATCGTGTATGTGAAGACTTTGGAGTGATAGCAACCTTTGATCCTAAGCCCATTCCTGGGAACTGGAATGGTGCAGGCCGCCATACCAACATTAGCACCAAGGCCATGCGGGAGGAGAATGGTCTGAAGTACATCGAAGAGGCCATCAAGAAATTAAGCAAGTGACAGCAGTACCACATCCTCATTTGTGCCAGGCCTGGCACCTAATTGGATTCCATGAAGCTTCCAACATCAACGACTTTTCTGCTCGTATAGCTCATCATAGTGTCAGCATACACATTCCCCAGACTGTTGGCCAGGAGGAGAAGGGTTACTTTGAAGATCGTTGCCTCTGTGCCGACTGTGACCCATTTTCGGTGACAGAAGCCCTCATCTGCCTGTGTCTTCTCAAACCAGAGTTGAGCCCTTCCAGTACAAAAACTAAGTGAACTAGACCTCCAGCTGTCAAGCCCCTCCTAGTTCTTCATCCGACTCCAACTCTTCCCCTCTCCCAGTTGTCCTAATTGTAACTGAAAGGATGGAATATGAAGGTTTTTTTTAATTCCTTGTGCCCAGTTAATCTTGCTTTCTTTGTTTGGCTGGGATAAAGGGATCAAATTATTAATTTCTTTACATCTTTACCCTCCTTTTTTTTTCCCTGTCACTGAAGCTTTTTAGTACATTAGTGGGGAGGTGGGTGGTGAAACATAACCACTGCTTCCATTTAATGGGGTATGCCTGTTCAGTAAGCATAGCTATCAGAACAGACTGCATGTTTGAAGGAGGGGAATTTTTTCTTTGAGGTACCTGAGAGGGGAAGACCTGACTTATTCTGGTTAGGTTAGGATTTCCCTTTGTGGTAGAAATGTTTCTTAAAAGGTTATAACCAACTTTCTACTAAAAGTAGGGATTAAGAGAGAAGGTAGGGGTTGGGGATCAGGGAGGAGAATGCTCTTGGTCTCCTGCTTGTGTGGGACTAGCCTAGCTTGGGGTGAAATGCCCTCCTCTGAACACAAAGCTCAGTATAAACTGATGGATATCCCTACCTTAAAAGAAGAAAAGGTTCTTTTTGCTTGGTCCTCTATTTATCACACAAAACAGAGTAGTATTTTTATATTTGAATGTAAAAACAAGGGTCGGGTGCGGTGGCTCACGCCTGTAATCCCAGCACTTTGGGAGGCCAAGGCAGGTGGATCACGAGGTCAGGAGATTGAGACCATCCTGGCCAACATGGCAAAACCCTGACTCTACTAAAAATACAAAAAATTAGCCGGGCATGGTGGCAGGCGTCTGTAGTCCCGGCTACTTGGGAGGCTGAGGCAGGAGAATCGCTTGAACCCAGGAGGTGGAGGTTGCAGTGAGCCGAGATCACGCCACTGCACTCCAGCCTGGGCGACAGAGCAAGACTCTGTCTCAAAAAAAAAAAAGTAAAAACAAAAAGATTATATATATATATATAGTTTTGTGGCTTATGTGTGTTTTGCTAAGGGAAAAACAACATACAGGTCACGGGGTACCAAATTTGAAGCAAATAGTCTAGACAGAAATCAAGTAGCCCCTTTTGAGTAAGGAGTGAGGGAAGTGGTGCTTGGAAAGTTGTTGATTTGCGGTTAGTCCCTCATGACCACTCTAGGGTTTCTGTGCCCTGCCCACCCTCTGGAGAAGACAAATACTGGTCAGTTAACAGATGACATGTTACTAGCAGTCACTTGATCCCCATGGCTTTGGTTTAAAAGACATATACTTGTCCACATGGGTTTAGAGGTAAGAGTTAGCTGGTCAACTTGAGCATGTTACTGACAGAGGGAATATTGGGGTTATTTTCTGGTGAGAATAACATGTCACTAAAGCAGGACTTTTGATATATTAAATTTTTAAAAAACAAAATAGAAGTTTAGATTTTAATCAAATCTGTAGAGTTTCTAAGTAATTTTTACAGAATTGCTTGTTTGCTTTAACTGTCTCCTTCTACCTCTGCTTTTGGAGGATATGGGGACAAGGCTAGAGTCAAAACACTTGAAATTTTGTATCCCAGTGTCTTTTCTCCCAGTGTGAAATATTCCATTCTTTTGTTAAGACTACTGAGGAGTTATTTTTTTCTTTTGTAATAAGAAACAAACCCCACCTTTATCTCTACATTTCCCCTACCATTCTCTGGTTTTTGTGTTTGCTTCAGGGGGCCAGCTGTGGTTTTCTCTTGCCATGATGACTTCTAATCGCCATGTACAGTATGCTCAAAGTCAAACAACTCCTTACTATAAACAAATTTTGTAACTGCCCAGAGCAGCACTTATAAATCAGCCTAACATAAGATCTCCAAAAAAAAAAAAAAAAGATTTAAGGAAACCCACTTGGATGATAAGTATATAACAAGATGATCTGTGTCAATAATTAAAGAAATGCAAATTAAAACTATAAGGAGAGCCTTTTACACTCACTATTTGGCAAGAATTAAAAAGTCTGATAATTATCAAACAAATGTATGGAACAAATAGAGTGTATAAACTCTGCTAGTGAACGTGTAAGTTGGTATAGCTACTTTAGAAAATTTAATAAGATCTGAGAAATAAGATTATTTGTCATTATCTTATAAAGCTGCATATGAAGCATACTCTATCACCTAGTGATTTCATTCCTAGAGGAGCTCTTGCCCACATACATCAAGAGACATGTACAAAAATGTTAATGGCAAGATTGTTCAAAATAGCAGAAAACTTGAAATGACTCATATGCCAACCAACACTAGAATGGATAACTTATATCTTCTTACACTAGAATAGTATATATCAGAGAAAATAAATGAACTGCAGTTACAGGGGATAATGTAGATGAATCTTAAAGGAGATAATTCTGTACAAAAATAAAAAGACAATTCAGCACTGTCATGAGTTACAGAAAAATAAAAAGGAGAAAAAAAAGGACAATTCAACTATAATATGGTTCCACTTTACAAAATTCAAGTGCATGTTATATACTATTTAAGGATATTTAATCTAATGATACAAACATACGTGGTAAAAGTATTTTTTTTAAACTAAGGTAATAAGAAACAAAATATTTAAGAAAATTACCTCGTTCTTCATAACCTTATAGCTTATGCATATTAAGGTACTGACTGCTGTTAGATTTTTTACAGGACATATTTATCTTCTCAAACTCACTTCAAACATTTTGTAGATTGTATAAGTTAATTGACAAGTTAGGGGATGATTCACTTTTACTGGATATACATTCTTTATGAGACAGTAGATATAATACTTTAGAACACTGTTCAGCTACTAAATAGAAACAAGTAGATCTATATATGTACTGATACGGAAAAATTTCTTATATATTGCTAAGTAGGCAAAAGGGAAGTTACATAAAGCAGATATGAATCTATTTTTGACCTAAAATTATATGTATGTATGTATGTATGTATGTATATATGTATGTATATGATAGTAAAAATCTGGAAGGATATTTACACTAAACCCTGTTAAGATTATCCTGATAAGAGAGATACCAATGATTAACTCTGGGATGTGGATTAGAAGAGTTTTGATTTCCATTTTAAACCCTTCTCTGCTTGAAACATACACATATAACTACATTATATAAGATACATAACAAGCATGTATTACTTTTATAATTTGAAAAAAGTCCTCAGTTTTTTAGAAAGGAAATTTTAGCATCCTATGAGAAGAACTTGCCCTAAAAAAAAAGGCCCTGTCTTTTGTTACTTTATTACAGTTACTTTGTTACCATTATTATAGAGGATAAAGGAATATAATTAACAGATTAAGGTCTCTAGAAGTCCTAAAGTCAGGTAATTTCCTGATTCCCCAATAATTGGTATTAAAATTACAAAAACCATTTTGGAGTTTTTTGCTATTAGTACTTTCTGTGCTGTTTATTAGCTGAAGAACTGTTAAGGCTTTCTGTAAACTTAATGTTAGAATTTGCAAATTATGGCACTTATAGAATAGCAGATACCCTTAGGCTACAAATATTTTTCATTTGAATAATCATATTTCTAGGAACAAAAAGACATGGAGTTTTTTTTGCAGCTTTCAAATACAGTTGATTTACTCAGGAGTTGTTTGAAAAAAAAACAAATACATTTGGATTCAGGGACACTTAATATTTTATAATTCACTATTTCATGTATACATAAAAAGAGATCCTGTGTTTCATCAAGCACATGCTGTTGTTGAACATTATATGGAGGCCCTTCGCAGTAATGAATGGGCTTACATGTGATGTTCTTACTTTAATGTGTTATTTGTTTAATGTGTCACCCGCTTGGGATTTGTTAGTATTTATATTCTTGATGCAACAACATACTTATCAACAGGGATTTAACATGACATCCTGAACATTTTTTTACAAAAGCATAGAGTTTCAAGGCAGAGTGGCCAAACATCTGTGTTGATGTTTTAAGAAAGAAACATTAACTAAATGAACTAATTTTTAGGTAGTGATTCAAAAACTTTGGTAATTTTTACTTTTCATGACCTAGAAGTTATTCTTCTGTCTTTACTGTCCACAAAGGAAAATTAAATGGAACATGAGTACTGCCAAAAGGCTGTTTATCAGGTTATTTCAATGCCAATGTAATTTTTTACAGCACTGTTTCATAGAGGTTATAGACTATTCCTACCTATCATTTCATTTCAAAGAACTGGCCATATTTTGGTATTTTTTGAAACTGAGATTACTAAAAATCTCTCCAAAAATATCATGGCCTTAACTTTTTATTTTGTCAAATATACAATTAAAGCTTTTTATGTGTCTGCATCCTAGCTAAGATCTTTTAAAAATAAATTATAATTTTAAAACCCAGTGAAGTCTTCTATGTCCAGCATTATGTTAAATTGCATATACTATGAGGAATCTTCTCACTAACATAGAAATAGATCTCAGAAAATTGCAAACAAATATAAACCATTATTTTGGTACATTGTTTCTCCTAAGAAGAAAAGAAAATCTCTAATGTATACCTCTTTATACTCTGAAGAAAAGGACAAATAGAGAAAACCAAGCCCTGAGCAGTTAGCAGTTGGGACAGTCAGATTTGTGAGTACACCCTTGGCCTCTATAAGTCTTGGCCATCTGGTTGAACCGGAAAGTTTTGTGTCAAGCTGGAACACTGGAAAAAGAATAAAGTAATCCTTATTCACTTAGAATAATACTCTCCAGTATCATCCAGGTTGCTGTGAATACCATTAATTCATTCCTTTTTATGGCTGAGTAGTATTCCATCATATATATCTGCCACGGTTTCTTTTTTTTCTTTTTCCTTTCTTTTGAGTCTCGCTCTATCGCCCAGGCTGGAATGCAGTGGCGTGATCTCGGCTTACTGCAACCTCTGCCTCCCAGGTTTAAGCAATTCTCTACCTCAGCCTCCCAAGTAGCTGGGATTACAGGTGCACGCCACCACGCCTGGCTAATCTTTGTATTTTTAGTAGAGATGGAGTCTCACCATCTTGGCCAGGCTGGTCTTGAACTCCTGACCTTGTGATCCACCTGTCTCAGCCTCCCAAAGTGCTGGGATTACAGGCGTGAGCCACCGTGCCCAACCCAATATGCCACAGTTTCTTTATCCACTCATTGACTGATGGGCATTTGGGTTGGCTCTGCGTTTTTGCAATTGCAAATTGTGCTGCTAGAAACATGCATGGGCAAGAATCTTTTTGGTATGACTTCTTTTCCTCTGGGTAGATACATTACTGGATCAAATGGTAGTTCTACTTTTACTTCTTGAAGGAATCTCCACACTGTTTTCCACAGTGGTTGTACTAGCTTACATTCCCACCAGCAGTGTAGAAGTGTTCCCTGTTCACTGCATCCACACGAACATCTATTATTTTTTTATTATGGCCGTTCTTGCAGGAATAGGGTGGTATCATATTGTGGTTTTGATATACAGGAAAGAGCCTGTGTTTTTGAAAACTGAAGAATATTTCCATATTAGTGAGGATAGTGTAGAAATGTGATTGGAGAAGAGATGAGAACAGTAGATGGAGTAACCTATGGTTAAAGTAGGCAGATTGCATATGTACATTAATCTCTGCTACCACCCAAAACCCCATTAAAACAAAAGTAAACCACTTTAAAAAAATACATAAACCCACAGGCAAAACAGGAGACAACAGCAACATCTTAGAAACTAGAAAGCTGATAAATGAGTGATCTTTACTTAGCAGACCCAAGAAAGCCTTTTCCCAAGTAGCAGCGGGAAAAGTCTTGAAGCAGCCCAGTTTACAAAACCCCAAAAGGCTCAGGAATTAGTAACATCATGTATCTCTGCGAGCAGAAGGACAAGGTGAGGCTAAAACATAAAAATAGAGGATTGGCTGAAAGCTGCTTAAGATTCTGTTGGATTCCCCTCCCAGTTCCTTTTTTAATTCCATATAAACAGCCAGCTGCCTCTTCTTTACCATGGCAGAAGATTAGATGTTTGTTTGTTTATGTATTTATTTTTATGAGAGAGAGGCTGTCATTGGCCTGGAAGATACTAGGTCTGGTTGAGGGAAATTCTGTCTTGCTGCAGACAAGGAGGTTATGTGAATGCCAAGTATTGAGAATGCCAGTGGGCTTTCCCCCTTTAGCTTCCAGAACTCTGGCAGCCTACCCTCCAGGCAAGAGATTGTAAAACTGTTCTCTGAGAAATGTGACCAGCCAAAGAGAAAAACACTTTATTAAGGATGTGGAGGTTGACGTTTTTAAGTAGAACAGCTCTCCCAGGGCATACTATAATGAAGCTGTCACTCAACAAGCTTCATCCATGTGGACATTATTTTCTTTTGTCATTCTTTGGTTTACTTCTCCTTTCAGGGAATGACCTGAACAGAAGGGACCATCAAACAAAGTCAGTTGCTGCTCCCCACCATTGTTCCCCCAGTCTTCTTTCATTTTCCATTTTTTATTGTAAAAGAACCATCCAGTCAGCATTTATAATTGTCCTATCCTCTTCCTTCTTGGGTGCCTGTATCATTCTGTACTGCCTCAGATAATCTCAGCTTTTATTTGTCCATGAAACTGGGTAAGCCACAATCATGGTTGCCCTCTGGAAATAGACTTAAAGAAATTAAGTACATTTTTGAAATCACACAACTAGTAAATTAAAGCGATGAATTCTAAATGAAAATCTGGTATTTTCATTTGCCTCTTTAGATCCATCTTTAGATCTTTTCTCAGTCTAAAATTCTCCCTAGGCAGTCTTACTCATCTGCATTACCATCTCTTGCTTCTGCCTTCCAAATCTCAAGCCTAAATTCCTCTCCTAAATTATTCTGCTACTGCACCAACTTCTTAACTGGTTACCCTACCTCCATCCTGACCCATTTCTATAACATAACTGTTCTCCATTTCACCAAAGTGATACTCATATATTTCAAGTTGTATCTTGTCACTTCACAATTTAAAATCCTTTGCCTTCATAGTAAATTCTGATCTTATCTTGGCCCCTGTCTATATCTACAGTCTCATCGTTCACTGCTGTCAGTCCCCAGGCCTTACACATCTATTGCCTTTGTTTGGAACACTGTTTCTTCCCCCTTTCCTTTCTCCTCCCTGCTCCCTCAATCTTTCCTTTCCCTTGGCCAACTCCTACCCATCCTTTAATTTCAGCTTGGATGTCATTTCTTTCTGGAAGCCTTCCTCAGCCCATGAAGCCTGGATTGGTAGCCACTCTGTGCCTCTACTTCATCTTGTACTTCCCCTATGCTATCCACCATGATCCTGCAGTAGCACTTACCATATATAATGATATTGCCTGTTGACATCTGTATTTCCCATTTTGTCTGGCATGGAGTAGTCTCTCACTAAAAATTTGATGAATTAATAAATGAAGGTATTGTAAGTAGCTGCTTACCTCAGCTGGTTTGAATTTTAGTCCCTGTACTGAGTTTCTGTCCCTTTACAGGCCAGTAGCTTTTGCGCCTTTCTTGGCTATAATCTAATCATCAACCCGAGCCAAGCTCTATTCACCTTTATGTCTTTGTGCACAGTCATCTCTAGGTTAGAGAATGGTGACGGACATGTTGATAATTCATGACCTAGCTTGAAAGTGAACTTAAAGTTTACATACAGCTGGTCAATATTGTGCCAGCGGACAGTAGTGTCATTGATATATTTAAAGTGCAAATGTTCATACTGCCGAGTTACAATCACCATAGCTGAAGCTTACACATCTGTATTTTTTTAATGTCCCACAAGTAAATTTGATATATACCTAGAGTTGAAATATCAGTGTCCTGTTATCTGGAGTAGTCATTTTTAAAACTTTTCATGTTCATTTCTGGGTCCCATCATCAGATGTTCTGATTTGTTAAGTTTGGGAAGAGGGAGATCAGAGCTAACATTTGAAACTTTTCAACAGTGAAATGGGCAGCTTTGTAGAAATGCCATCCCCATCTCATACAGTGTGCCATCAAACACTCTTATAGTCATTTGTCAGGAAAGCTATAAAGGATTTCTACATTGTCAGGGAGGTTGGACTAAATGCCCTCTAAAGTGTCTGCTTCTCTGAATTTCATGATCTCAGGACACTTTTTTTTTAATCCCTGCTTACGAGAAGCATTCCTGGTTCTCCAGTTCATAACACATTATCATCTTTGATCCCTGCAAGGTCCCTTCCTTCTTTTATTTATTTGTTCATTTTTGTCAGCATTATGCTCCTAATCTCCCTCAAGCATTTAAATGTGCTTTTTAAATTGACAGATAAAGTTGTATATTTATCATGTGCAACATGATGTTTTGAAGTATGTATACATTGTGGATATTTTAATGTGTTCAATATATTTGCTATGCAGGTGTCCTTGAAAAATGTATATTGTTTAGTACACGTGTATTTTAATTTGTGTAAATGGTGTATTATGTATTTCATTCTGTTTATGTCTTTTGTCAGTCAGCATTATGTTTTTAATAAAACGTGAATCTCGAGTAAATCTGATTCCAAAATCAGATAGATACAATATAAAGAAAGGGAAAAAAGCCCCTTTTTCTTATGAATGTAAATGCAGAACTCTTAAGAAAAATATTGGCTAATCTAATCCAGTAGTGCATTAAAAAAGTAAAACGTCATAATATAGTAGAGTTTAACCTAGGATTCTTTCAGTGTAATGCACCCCATTAATAGATTAAAGGAAAGAAATTATGATTATCTCAGTCAGTTAAGAAAAGGCATTTAATAAAGTTTAATACTATTTATTTAAAAGTTCTTAGAAGCTATTATTAGAAAAGAGCTTCCATGTTTGGTAAAACCTACAGCAACCCTTGTAGTTAATGAAGAAACTTTATATGCATTCCTTTAAAATTAGAGCAAGACAAAGATGCGTACTATTACACTATTAACAATGTTATTAGTGTGTCAGTAGCTGTCATTATTTTTAGATAGAAAATCAGATTTCTGATCCTCTACCTAGAAAATGTATCAGATAGAACAAACTATTTTTACTAATAAGATGATTCAGTTAGGTTTTCAAATATAAGATTAGCCTATAAAAATCAATAGCATTTATTTTCATCAGCAAAAAACAACTAAAAAGTAAAATTTTTTAGAAATTGTGCTTTCTGCCTTTCCTCTCCCCCTCCCATTCCTTCTTTTCTCCCGCCTTTCCTTTCTGCTTCCCTCCCTTCTTTCCTTCTTTCTTTCCTTGTCCAGGCACCATTAAACAGGCTCAGGGAGAGAAGTAATGGCAGCCAAATAGTAGCTGGGACTTATAAACATTGAGTTTAAATGAGGTAGTATAGGTGGCCTAGTGAAGTCAGGATATTGTTTATCCTCAGAAGACAAAGCAAATAAGTAAATCTATTGAGGGTAATGGTAGGCAAGTTTTCACAGATAGAGAAGTGAGTACAAATATGGAAAAGGAGAAAGCTAGAATGAATCATATGGTTTTGGGTGAATTTAAGCTAATGATGCTTGTCTTTTTAAAAATACTAAAATAACAGGTGGAAATGTGGGTATATGTCTATGTGTATATGAGGGGAGGAATTAGGAATGCATACATATATTTCCTGGCTCTGTTCTGAGAGAGTCTGGCAACAGAGACACCCTATAGCAATGAGCATGTCTAGTGTCCAGATCTTGGTTTCTAAATATGAGTCTACTAAAGGAACTAGGAATTCTTGAAGAAATGGCTAGCATCAGGAGTAGGGCAAGGAAAATATAAGAAGGGCTTGAACATCTTTTTATTTCAGAAAGTACAGAAGTGCTTAAAGAATCAATGAACTCTAGTTGGATTTTTAAAAACTGTGGTTAAATATAGATAACATTAAACTTACTATTTTAACTATTCTTAAGTATACAGCTTAATGGCATTAAGTATATTTATTGTTGTGCAAATGTCACCACCATACATCTCCATAACTTTTTCCATCTTCCCAAACTGAAACTTCCTATCTATTAAATGATAACTCCCATTTCCCCCTGCCCCCAGCTCCTGCCAACCACCATGCTACCTTGTGTGTCTATGAATTTGGCTACCCTAAGTACTTAATATAAATGAAATCATACAGTATTTGTTCTTTTGTGACTGGCTGATTTAACATAATATTGTAGCATATGTCAGAATTTCCTTCCTTTTTAAGGCTAAATAATATTCCATTGTGTGTATATACCACGTTTTGTTTACCCGTTCATCTGTCAGTGGACACTTTGGGTTGCTGTCACCTTTTGCTTATTGTAAATAATGCTGCTATGAACATGAGTATGCAAACATCTCTTCAAGCTCCTGCTTTCAGTTATTCTGAGTATACAGCCAAAAGTAGAATTGCTGGATCTTATGGTAATTCTCCTTTTAATTTTTTGAGGAACTGTCATACTGTTTTGCGTAGTAGTTGCATCATTTTACATTCCCACCAGCACAAGGGTTTCAGTTTCTCCATATCCTCACCAACGCTTGATTTTTTTTTTTTTTAATAGTAGCCATCCTTATGTATGTGAACTGGATATCACATTGTGGTTTTGATTTGCATCTCCCTAATGGTAGTGATGTTGAGCATCTGTTTGGTTAGTGACAGTATGAGCAAGCTGCAAGAGTACCTGACCCTACATTGACCTCTGAGCATAAGCATAGATGCCGCTTCACTTCCACCTTCCAATCACAAAGTGACACTAACAGCACCATACAGAGAAAGGAACTAGAGGTAATGTAGTACCAGCTTAGCTAAATTGACAGTACATAGTCACCACATTCTTCTTCCCTGTCAGCATCTAATTTAACCTAAAAGACCTGTGAGGTTGTGAACTCAGTGTGTCTTGTTAGCTGAGTCAGCTAAAACATTAGACTTTGTATATTATATTTAGACATCTCAACACTGCAGCTGCTATATCTTACTTGATTTATCTTTTAGAGCAGTCATAGACATTTTTCTGTTCCCTTACCTGAAACTTGTGATAGGAATCTAAAGCCTGAGCTTATTGTGATCTTTCTCCAAATTCTCTAGCACACTTTAAAACAATGGACTAACTCCATTGTTCTTATTTGAACTAAAATATTTTATGGCAGTAACTATTTGATTATCTATAGGCACTTGATTATAGTTGTCCATAGGTGATAATTTATTTAATTGTTTTGCCATTGCATGCCATGGACTACCAGTTTCTCATTAACTGCTGGCAAAAAACTTATCAATGCTTTTCAATCTAATTAGATCAAATAACTAATTCTAGATTCCAATCCTTAAGTTTCATTTCTCTTAAAACAACTTTTGTTACAGATTAGGAAATTCCTTAAGTAACACTCTTTATTTTCTGCAAGTCTTTATTATACTTATCCCAGTTATATCTGTCTAAGTGTATAGAAAAGACCCACAGTAATTTCCAAATATTCTGGATAATTGCTTTTGCAAGTAGAATTTAAAATAGTATCTTACCTAGTTATATCAAATTGTATGAAGTGTTTGTTATACATATGTAAGTGTTTGTTAATAGAAGTATAGGCCGGGTGCAGTGGCTCAAGCCTGTAATCCCAGCACTTTGGGAGGCCAAGGCGGGCGGATCACCTGAGGTCGGAAGTTCGAGACCAGCCTTACCACCATGGAGAAACGCCATCTCTATTAAAAATACAAAATTAGCCAGGTATGGTGGTACATGCCTGTAATCCCAGCTACTCGGGAGGCTGAAGCAGGAGAACCGCTTGAACCTGGGAGACAGAGTTTGCCATGACCCAAGATTGCACCACTGCACACCAGCCTGGGCAACAAAAGTGAAACTCCATCTCAAAAAAAAAAAAGAGCCAAGATGGCCGAATAAGAACAGCTCTGGTCTACAGCTCCCAGCATGAGCAACGCGGAAGGCGGGTGATTTCTGCATTTCCATCTGAGGTACCAGGTTCATCTCACTAGGGAGTACCAGACAGTGGGCGCAGGACAGTGGGTGCAGTGCACCGTGCGTGTGCCGAAGCAGGGCAAGACATTGCCTCACTTGGGAAGCGCAAGGGGTCAGGGAGTTCCCTTTCCTAGTCAAAGAAAGGGGTGACAGATGGCACCTGGAAAATCGGGTCACCCCTACCCTAATACTGTGCTTTTCCGACGGGCTTAAAAAACGGCACACCAGGAGATTATATCCCACATCTGGCTCGGAGGGTCCTACACCCACAGAGTCTCGCTAGCACAGCAGTCTGAGATTAAACTGCAAGGCAGCAGCGAGGCTGGGGGAGGGGTGCCTGCCATTGCCCAGGCTTGATTAGGTAAACAAAGCAGCCAGGAAGCTCGAACTGGGTGGAGCCCACCACAGCTCAAGGAGGCCTGCCTGCCTCTGTAGGCTCCACCTCTGGGGGCAGGGCACAGACAAATAAAAAGACAGCAGTAACCTCTGCAGACTTAAATGTCCCTGTCTGACAGCTTTGAAGAGAGTAGTGGTTCTCCCAGCATGCAGCTGGAGATCTGAGAACAGGCAGACTGCCTCTTCAAGTGGGTCCCTGACCCCCAAGCAGCCTAACTGGGAGGCACCCCCCAGTGGGGGCAGACTGACACCTCACACGGCTGGGTACTCCTCTGAGACAAAACTTCAGAGGAATGATCAGGCAGCAGTATTTGCGGTTCACAAAAATCCGCTGTTCTGCAGCCACTGCTGCTGACACCCAGGCAAACACGGTCTGGAGTGGACCTCTAGCAAACTCCAACAGACCTGCAGCTGAGGGTCCTGTCTGTTAGAAGGAAAACTAACAAACAGAAAAGACATCCACACCAAACACCCATCTGTACATCACCATCATCAAAGACCGAAAGTAGATAAAACCACAAAGATGGGGAAAAAACAGAGCAGAAAAACTGGAAACTCTAAAAAGCAGAGCACCTCTCCTCTTCCAAAGGAACGCAGTTTCTCACCAGCAACAGAACAAAGCTGGATGGAGAATGACTTTGATGAGTTGAGAGAAGAAGGCTTCAGACGATCAAACTACTCTGAGCTACGGGAGGAAATTCAAGCCAAAGGCAAAGAAGTTAAAAACTTTGAAAAACAATTAGACGAATGTATAACTAGAATAACCAATACAGAGACGTGCTTAAAGGAACTGATGGAGCTGAAAGCCAAGGCTCGAGAACTACGTGAAGAATGCAGAAGCCTCAGGAGCCGATGCGATCAACTGGAAGAAAGGGTATCAGCGATGGAAGATGAAATGAATGAAATGAAGCGAGAAGGGAAGTCTAGAGAAAAAAAGAATAAAAAAAAAACAAAGCCTCCAAGAAATATGGGACTATGTGAAAAGACCAAATCTACGTCTGATTGGTGTACCTGAAAGTGATGGGGAGAATGGAACCAAGTTGGAAAACACTCTGCAGGATATTATCCAGGAGAACTTCCCCAATCTAGCAAGGCAGGCCAACATTCAGATTCAGGAAATACAGAGATCACCACAAAGATACTCCTCGAGAAGAGCAACTCCAAGACACATAATTGGCAGATTCACCAAAGTTGAAATGAAGGAAAAAATATTAAGAGCAGCCAGAGAGAAAGGTCGGGTTACCCACAAAGGGAAGCCCATCAGACTAACAGCTGATCTCTCGGCAGAAACTCTAGAAGCCAAAAGAGAGTGGGGGCCAATATTCAACATTCTAAAAGAAAAGAATTTTCAACCCAGAATTTCATATCCAGCCAAACTAAGCTTCATAAGTGAAGGAGAAATAAAATACTTTACAGACAAGCAAATGCTGAGAGATTTTGTCACTACCAGGCCTTCCCTAAAAGAGCTCTTGAAGTAAGTACTAAACATGGAAAGGAATAACCGGTACCAGCCACTGCAAAATCATGCCAAATTGTAAAGACCATCGAGGCTAGGAAGAAACTGCATCAACTAACAAGCAAAATAACCAGCTAACATCATAATGACAGGATCAAATTCACACATAACAATAACTTTAAATGTAAATGGACTAAATGCTCCAATTAAAAGACACAGACTGGCAAATTGGATAAAGAGTCAAGACCCATCAGTGTGCTGTATTCAGGAAACCCATCTCACGTGCAGAGACACACATAGGCTCAAAATAAAAGGATGGAGGAAGATCTACCAAGCAAATGGAAAACAAAAAAAGGCAGGGGTTGCAATCCTAGTCTCTGATAAAAGAGACTTCAAACCAACAAAGATCAAAAGAGACAAAGAAGGCTATTACATAATGGTAAAGGGATCAATTCAACAAGAAGAGCTAACTATCCTAAGTATATATGCACCCAATACAGGAGCACCCAGATTCATAAAGCAAGTCCTGAGTGACCTACAAAGAGACTTAGACTCCCACACAATAATAATGGGAGACTTTAACAACCCACTGTCAACATTAGACAGATCAACAAGACAGAAGGTTAACAAGGATATCCAGGAATTGAACTCAGCTCTGCACCAAGCGGACCTAATAGACATCTACAGAACTCACCACCCCAAATCAACAGAATATACATTTTTTTCAGCACCACACCATACCTATTCCAAAATTGACCACATAGTTGGAAGTAAAGCTCTCCTCAGCAAATGTAAAAGAACAGAAATTATAACATCTGTCTCTCAGACCACAGTGCAATCAAACTAGAAGTCAGGATTAAGAAACTCACTCAAAACCGCTCAACTACATGGAAACTGAACAACCTGCTCCTGAATGACTATTGGGTACATAATGAAATGAAGGCAGAAATAAAGATGTTCTTTGAAACCAATGAGAACAAAGACACAACATACCAGAATCTCTGGGACACATTCAAAGCAGTGTGTAGAGGGAAATTTATAGCACTAAATGCCCACAAGAGGAAGCAGGAAAGATCCAAAATTGACACCCTAACATCACAATTAAAAGAACTAGAAAAGCAAGAGCAAACACATTCAAAAGCTAGCAGAAGGCTAGAAATAACTAAAATCAGAGCAGAACTGAAGGAAATAGAGACACAAAAAACCCTTCAAAAAATTAATGAATCCAGGAGCTGGTTTTTTGAAAAGATCAACAAAATTTATACACCGCTAGCAAGACTAATAAAGAAGAAAAGAGAGAAGAATCAAATTAGATGCAATAAAAAACGAAAAAGGGGATATCACCACCAATCCCACAGAAATACAATCTACCATCAGAGAATACTACAAACACCTCTATGCAAATAAACTAGAAAATCTAGAAGAAATGGATAAATTCCTCGACACATACACTCTCCCAAGACTAAACCAGGAAGAAGTTGAATCTCTGAATAGACCAATAACAGGCTCTGCAATTGTGGCAATAATCAATAGCTTACCAACCAAAAAGAGTCCAGGACCAGATGGATTCACAGCCAAATTCTACCAGAGGTACAAGGAGGGACTGGTACCATTCCTTCTGAAACTATTCCAATGAACAGAATAAGAGGGAATCCTCCCCAACTCGTTTTATGAGGCCAGCATCATCCTGATACCAAAGCCGGGACACAACCAAAAAAGAGAATTTTAGACCAATATCCTTGATGAACATTGATTCAAAAATCCTCAATAAAATACTGGCAAACCAAATCCAGCAGCACATCAAAAAGCTTATCCACCATGATCAAGTGGGCTTTATCCCTGGGATGCAAGGCTGGTTCAACATATGCAAATCAATAAATGTAATCCAGCATATAAACAGAACCAAAGACAAAAACCACATGATTATCTCAATAGATGCAGAAAAGGCCTTTGACAAAATTCAACAATGCTTCATGCTAAAAACTCTCAATAAATTAGGTATTGATGGGACGTATCTCAAAATAATAAGAGCTATCTATGACAGACCCACAGCCAATATCATACTGAATGGGCAAATACTGGAAGCATTCCCTTTGAAAACTGGCACAAGACAGGGATGCCCTCTCTCACCGCTCCTATTCAACATAGTGCTGGAAGTTCTGGCCAGGGCAATTAGGCAGGAGAAGGAAACAAAGGGTATTCAATTAGGAAAAGAGGAAGTCAAATTGTCCCTGTTTGCAGATGACATGATTGTATATCTAGAAAACCCCATTGTCTCAGCCCAAAATCTCCTTAAGCTGATAAGCAACTTCAGCAAGTCTCAGGATACAAAATCCATGTACAAAAATCACAAGCATTCTTATACACCAATAACAGACAAACAGAGAGCCAACTCATGAGTGAACTCCCATTCACAATTGCTTCAAAGAGAATAAAATACCTAGGAATCCAACTTGCAAGGGATGTGAAGGACCTCTTCAAGGAGAACTACAAACCACTGCTCAATGAAATAAAAGAGGATACAAACAAATGGAAGAACATTCCATGCTCATGGGTAGGAAGAATCAATATCGTGAAAATGGCCATACTGCCCAAGGTGATTTATAGATTCAATGCCATCCCCATCAAGCTACCAATGACTTTCTTCACAGAATTGGAAAAAACTACTTTAAAGGTCATATGGAACCAAAAAAGAGTACACATCGCCAAGTCAATTCTAACCCAAAAAAACAAAGCTGGAGGCATCACGCTACCTGACTTCAAACTATACTACAAGGCTACAGTAACCAAAACAGCATGGTACTGGTACCAAAACAGAGATATAGATCAATGGAACAGAACAGAGCCCTCAGAAATAATGTCGCGTATCTACAACTATCTGATCTTTGACAATCCTGACAAAAACAAGAAATGGGGAAAGGATTCCCTATTTAATAAATGGTGCTGGGAAAACTGGCTAGCCATATGTAGAAAGCTGAAACTGGATCCCTTCCTTACACCTTATACAAAAATTAATTCAAGATGGATTAAAGACTTAAATGCTAGACCTAAAACCATAAAAACCCTAGAAGAAAACCTAGGCATTACCATTCAGGACATAGGCATGAGCAAGGACTTCATGTCTAAAACACCAAAAGCAATGGCAACAAAAGCCAGAATTGACAAATGGGATCTAATTAAACTAAAGAGCTTCTGCACAGCAAAAGAAACTACCATCAGAGTGAACAGGCAACCTACAAAATGGGAGAAAATTTTCGCAACCTACTCATCTGACAAAGGGCTAATATCCAGAATCTACAATGAACTCAAACAAATTTACAAGAAAAAACAACCCCATCAAAAAGTGGGCGAAGGACATGAACAGACACTTCTCAAAAGAAGACATTTATGCAGCCAAAAAACACATGCAAAAATGCTCATCATCACTGGCCATCAGAGAAATGCAAATCAAAACCACAATGAGATGCCATCTCACACCAGTTAAAATGGCCATCATTAAAAAGTCAGGAAACAACAGGTGCTGGAGAGGATGTGGAGAAATAGGAACACTTTTCAGTGTTGGTGGGACTGTAAACTAGTTTAACCATTGTGGAAGTCAGTCTGGCAATTCCTCAGGGATCTAGAACTAGAAATACCATTTGACCCAGCCATCCCATTACTGGGTGTATACCCAAAGGACTATAAATCATGCTGCTATAAAGACACATGCACACGTATGTGTATTGTGGCACTATTCACAATAGCAAAGACTTGGAACCAACCCAAATGTCCAACAATGATAGACTGGATTAAGAAAATGTGGCACATATACACCATGGAATACTATGCAGCCATAAAAAATGATGAGTTCATGTCCTTTGTAGGGACATGGATGAAACTGGAAATCATCATTGTCAGTAAACTATCGCAAGGACAAAAAACGAAACACCGCATGTTCTCACTCATAGGTGGGAATTGAACAATGAGGTCACATGGACACAGGAAGGGGAACATCACACTCTGGGGACTGTTGTGGGGTGGAGGGAGCAGGGAGGGATAGCATTAGGAGATATACCTAATGCTAAATGACAAGTTAATGGGTGCAGCACACCAACATGGCACATGGATACATATGTAACAAACCTGCATATTGTGCACATGTACCCTAAAACTTAAAGTACAATAATAAAAAAAAAAGAGAAAAAAAAGGAAAGAAAAAAAGAAATATAATAGCCTGTCAGCAGTTGTAGATTTGGCATTTTTTTCCCCAACTTTTATTTCAGGTTCGGGGGGTGCATGTGCAGACTTGTTACGTGGTTAACTTGTGTGTTGCTAGATTTTGTATGATAATGGCCTCCAGCTCCATCCATGTTGTTGCAGTGGACGTGATTTCATTTTTGTATGGCTGCTTAGTATTCCATGGTGTATGTGTACCACATTTTGTTTATCCAGTCAACCATTGATGAGCATCTCGTTTGATTCCATGTCTTTGCTGTTGTGAATAGTGCTACAGTGAACATACAGGTATACTTGTCTTTTTGGTAGAATGATTTATATTCCTTTGGGTATATACCTAGAAATGGAATTGCTGGGTTGAATGGTGGTTCTGTTTTAAGTTCTTTGAGAAATCTCTTACTGCTTTCTACTGTGGCTGAGCTAATTTACATTCCCACCAGCAATGTATAAGCATTCCCTTTTCTCCACAACCTCACCAACATCTGTTTTTTTTTTTTAACTTTTTAATAGTAGTCCATTCTGACTGGTGTGAGATGGTATCTCATTGTGGTTTTGATTTGCATTTCTCTAATGATTGGTGATATTGAACATTTTTTATACACTTGTTGGCCATGTATATGTCTTCTTTTGAGAAGTGTCTGTTCATGTCCTTTGCCCATTTTTTAATGGAGTTATTTAGGTTTGCTTGTTGGTTTAAGTCTCTTTTAGATTCTCGATATTAGACCTTTGTCAGATGCATAGTTTGTAAATATTTTTTTCCCATTCTTTAGGTTGTCTGTTTACTCTTTAGATAGTTTCTTTTGCTGTGCCAAAGCTCTTTATTTAGATCCCATTTATCTATTTTTTATTTTGTTGCAACTGCTTTTGGAGAATTCACCATGAAGCTTCTGCCAAGGCTTGTGTCCAGGATGGTATTTCCTAGATTTTCTTCTAGGGTTTTTATAGTTTTAGGTCTTACATTTACGTCACTAATCCATTTTGAGTTTATTTTTGTATATAGTGAAAGGAAGGGGTCCAGTTTCAATCTTCTGCAAATGGCTACCCAGTTATCCTAGCACCATTTATTGAATAGGAAGTCCTTTCTTCATTGCTTGTTATTCTCGACTTTATTGAAGATCAGATGGTTGTAGATGTGTGGCTTTATTTTGGGTTCTCTAACCTGTCCCATTGGCCTATGTGTCTGTTTTTGTACCAGTGCCATCCTGATTTTGGTTACCATAGTTTTGTGGTATAGTTTGAAGTTGGGTAGTGTGATGCCTCCAGCTTTGTTTGCTTTGGTTGTTTGGGCTTTTTTTCGGTCCCATATGAATTTTATTTTTTTGAGATAGAATCTTCACTCTGTCACTCAGGCTGGAGTGCAGTGGGGCAATCAATCATGGCCCACTGCATCCTCAACCTTCTGGGCTCAAGTGATCCTCCTGCTTCAGCCTCCCATGTAGCTGGACCACAAGCATGTGCCACCACACTTGGCGAATTTTTTATTTTTTGTAGAGACAGGGTCTCACTCTGTTGCCCAAGTTGGTCTCAAAACTCCTGGCCTCAAGCATTCCTCCTGCATCAGCCTCCCAAAGTGGTGGAATTACAGGCATGAGCTCCCACTCCTGGCCCCACATGAATTTTAGGGTCATTTTTTCTAATTCTGTGAAAAATAACATTGGTAGTTTGATAGGAATAGCATTGAATCTGTAAATTGCTGGGCAGTATGGCCATTTTAATGATGTTGATTCTTCGAATGCTTGAACATGGACTGTTTTTTCCATTTATTTGTGTCATCTCTGATTTCTTTGAGCAGTATTTTGTAATTCTCATTGCAGAGATTTTTTCACCTCCCAGGTTATCTGTATTCCTAGGTATTTCACTCTTTTGTGAAAGTTTGATATTATATGTGTTTGACTGTTTGAGAATATCCATAATATGTAGTAATGTGTGTTTTTGCTAGTGAAACACTGGTGCGTAAACCTTGCTAATCACTACCCACTCTGCATCTCAACTTGGCATTGTTTTCTAGTAGTCATTGTATGACCTATGAAATGAAATATATAGTATTTATTAATATATGTTTTGTTTAAAGAACAATAATAAAATACATCTGTGTGCCCAACACCCAGTTTAAGAAACAGAACATGAGCATTGAAGTCCTTCAGAGCTATACTGCAACTGCTTTCACTTTTCCTCTCCGTTAGAACCACTGTCCTGAATTTGGTTAAATCATTTCTTTGCTTTTTCCTACAGTTTTACCCAATAAGGATGTACTCTTAAAATATTATTCAGTTTAGTTTTGCCTGATTTTGACCTTCTTGTGATTGGAATCATCCTGTTTATTCACTGATAAAATAAGTATTCATTGAGCAACAGCTTATAATATTCATACATGTTGCTTCATGAAGTTATGGCTTATTTATTTGCACTGATGTTTAAGTCCATTCTACCATTGAAGGATATTTCATTGCCCTGGCAATGAAAATGGTGTTGTAACTAAACACAGTGTTGTAATGACCATTCCTAATAGATGTCTCCTGATGCACTTGTGCAAGAGCTTCTCTTGGATAAATACATAGGAATGAAATCAGAGTCAAGAGTATGTGCAACTTCAGCTGTGTTAGATTATAACAAATTATTTTCCAAAATGGTATTACAAATTTATACTCTTACAGCAATATATGAGAGTTTCTATTGCCTCACATCCTTGCCAACTTTTAATATTAAAAATTCTGAATTCTTAAATTCTACCAGTCCAGTGATTATAAAAGGACATATCATTGTAATTACCATTTGCATGTCCCTGATGACTAATAAATGGAACAGTTTTTCATGTTCATTGACTTTGCATGTTTTCTAAATAAGGAAATGCCTTTTGCTTCTTTTGCCGTTTTTTTCTTTTGCATTGTTTCTTTTTTTCTCATTGATTTATGGGAGTTTTTAGTACGTTCTGAATACCAGTCGTTTGATACTTATACATGTAGCTGGTATTTCTTCCTAGTTTGTGGTTGTCTTTTCTCTTTCTGATGTCTTTTGGCGAATATGTTTGTAATTTTAATGTCATCAACTTCATTAATCATTTCCTTGATGTTTTGACACTTTTTGTGTCTTGTGTAAGAAATCCTTCACTATAATGAGGCCATAAAAATATTCTCATACTCTCCTAAAATGTTTAGTTATTTTACCTTTCCTATTTAAGTTCTTAATCTATCTGAAATTGATTTTTGTGAATTGTGTGAGGTAGAGATCCAGTTAATTTTTTGCAAATGCATAACCAATTGCCCCAGAACAATTTATTTCATACTGTGTCTTTTCACCACTGATTTGCGATGACCCCTTTTTTATATATCAGATTTCTATAAATATGTGACTCCAGGATTTCTATTCAGTTCATTCATTTGCCTATTTATGTAAGAGCATCACAATCTATCTTTCTTTTTCTTTCTTTCTCTTTTCTTTCTTTTTCTTTCTTTCTTTGCCTCTTTCTCTTTCCTTCTTTCCTTCCTTCCTTCCTTCTTTCTTTCTCTCTCTCTCTCTTTCTTTTCTTTTCTTTCTTTCTTCGTTTCTTTCTTTCTTTGTTTTTTTGAGACAGGGTCTTACTCTCTTACTCTGTCACCTAGGCTGGAGTGCAATGATGTGACCATGGCTCACTGCAGCCTCTGCCTCCTGGGCTCAGGTGATCCTCCCACCTCAACCTCCCTGGGTCTACAGGTGCATGCCACCATGCCTGGCTAATTTTTTATATTTTTAGTAGAGACAGGATTTTACCATGTTGCCTGTCACATAGTCTTAATTAAAGTTTTTTAATAAATTTTAATATCTGCCAGGGCAAGCCCCCATGCTGTATCTTCCTAAGAAATGTCTTCTGTATTCTTTCCCCTTGTGTTTCCATGTCATTTTAGAATAACCTTATTCACTTCCATGAGAGCCTCTATTGGAACTTAAATTAAGATTACATTGAATCCATAGATTAATGTATTAAGAATTGACATTTTGCAAGTCTTTCTATCTATAAACATAGTATTGTACATCTAGATCTTTAATGTCTTTCATAACATTGTATGGGCTGGACACAGTAGCTCATGCCTGTAGTCCCAGCCACCTTGGGAGGCCTAGGCAGGAAGATTGCTTGAGCCCAGCTTGGACAACATGGCGAAACCCTGTCTCTACAAAAAATACAAAAATTAGCCAGCCATGGTAGCACACACCTGTAGCCCCAGCTACATGAGAGGCTGAGGTGGGAGAATCACTTGAGCCCACTCGAGGGTGCAGTGAGCTGTGATTGTGCCACCGCACTCCAGCCCAGCTGACAGTACGAAACCCTGCCTCAAAAAATACATGTATGATTTTTCTCCATGAAGGTCTTATACATATTTTGTTAAATTTATTGTTAGGTGCCCTGTTTTGTTGTTGTTATTGTAAATGCTTCTTTTAAAATTGCATTTTCTAATTGCTTTTTTTGATATATAGAAATATAGTAAACTTATCTATTAATATTGCAAACTTCCTTAATTCTGGTAATTTGCCACATATTCTTTTCTGTTTTCTATGTTGGCAATCATACCGTCCAGTAATAGGAATGGTTTTTACCTCACTTTCTAAACGTTATATATATATATATATTCTTTCTTATTTTCTGGCAAGGACCTATAGTATAACATTAAATAGAATTGACAGTAAGTGCCTTTCTTTTAAAGTTTAATCATTAAGCTTTACCTGTGCTAAAAGTTTTGGTAGATATTTGCTATCAGGTTATTAAGTCCATTTCCATTCCTGGTTTAAGAGTTTTTGTCATAATAGATGTCAGTTTTATGAAATGCTTTTTCTGCAGGTCTATCTCATTCTTAATGTACAATTATTTTCATGATCGAAATCAATTTATAATTTCTCATCTACCCCTTGACTGGTATTGGAGCTAAGTTATACTAACATCAAAAAATGAAATAGAGAGTATTCCTCTGTATCTCTTCTCTGAAACACTTTATGTTAGAGTGAAATCTTGTGTTCCTTGAAAGTTTGTTAAAACTCACCAGTTAAAGCCACCTTAACCTGATGTTTTCTTTGGGATAATTTTTTTTTTATTATTTTTACTGAAGAGACAGGATCTTGCTCCATTGCCCAGGCTGGGGCTGGAATGCAGTGGTGGGAATCATAGCTCACTGCAGCCTCAAACTTATGGGCTCAAGTGATCCTCCCACTTCACTCTCCTAAGTAGCTGGGACCACAGGCATGCGCCACCATGCACAGCTAATTTATTTTTTAATTTTTTTGTAGAGACGGGGTCTCGCTTTGTTGCCCAGGCTGGTTTTGAACTCTCAAGCAACTTTCCCACCTTGGCCTCCCAAAGTGCTGGGATTACAGGCATGAGCCACCACGTCTAGCCTTTGGGAGAATATTTTTAATTTCTAATTATAGTTTCTTCAGATTTTCAACTTTTCTTGAGTTCATTTTGGTAATTATTTCCTAAGAACATGTCTATTGATTAGTGGCTTTTTTCTTTTTTAAAATTAGTTTTGTACATTTTATTAGTCTATGAACCCTTTGCCTTTGTGTATTTGCTTTCTTTATAATTTATTTCTATCTTTATTATTTCCATTCATCTAAGTTTTTCACTTGTTCTGTTATTTTTGACTTCTTGGGCTGCAGGTTTAAGAGATTCCCAAATTTTCTGAGTTCACAATGAGTCCTTAGTATCTCAGCAATATTTTCTTGGTGCTCCCTGGGCCAAATCAAATACCTAACAGCTTCATTTAGTAAATCTTTCAGGCCAAGTAATGTGTATTATATTCCTACAACTTAATAGCCATTTGGGAAAAAATATACACGTAAATTTTTTCAAAAATAGTAATATTTTTATTTCATTTAAAAATAACTACAACTGCTTACTAATGGTATATGTGCTCCTGTTGGGTACTGCACAGCTGCTCAGACTTTGGTATTAGACTGGCTGTACCACGAACATTTCTATCTTTTAGCATAGTATGTACTTTTAAAAAAAATTTTTTTTTGAGACAGAGTCTTGCTGCGTTGCCCAGGCTGGAGTGCAGTGGTGCGATCTTGGCTCACTGAAAGCTCTGCCTCCCGGGTTCACACCATTCTCCTGCCTCAGCTTCCCAAGTAGCTGGGGCTACAGGTGCCCGCCGCCACGCCTGGCTAATTTTTTTTGTATTTTTAGTAGAGACGGGGTTTCACCATGTTAGCCAGGATGGTCTCAATCTCTTGACCTCGTGATCTGCCTGCCTCAGCCTCCCAAAGTGCTGGGATTACAGGCGTGAGCCACCGTGCCAGGCCTTAGCATAATGTGTACCTTTTAGTCACAGCAACCACTCAATACCCAGCTTTGCAAAGACACAATATCATTAATAGTAATGTAGCGTGATCTAATGTTGAAACTGAATTACTTCAAGCATATAATGTCCAGAGATTCAGTGTCAATATACATTCAAAAATGCTGTGTTTCCCCTGAAAATTAAAAATATATGACATCACTCTTGACACTTCCACGTAGCACCTAGGATGACTTGCTCCACAGTTTAGGACCTAGGCTTTCAGACATTCTTTTTAATTATTACTTAATATTTTGCCGGGCACGGTGGCTCACGCTTGTAATCCCAGCACTTTGGGAGGCCAAGGCGGGCAGATCACGAGGTCAGGAGATCGAGACCACGGTGAAACCCCGTCTCTACTAAAAATACAAAAAAAAAAATTAGCCGGGTGTGGTGGCAGGCGCCTGTAGTCCCAGCTACTCGGAGAGGCTGAGGCAGGAGAATGGCGTGAACCCGGGAGGTGGAGCTTGCAGTGAGCCGAGACTGCGCCACTGCACTCCAGCCTGGGCAACAGAGCGAGACTCCATCTCAAAAAAAAAAAATTATTACTTAATATTTCATGGTGTGGGCCAGCTTTTTTCCCCTTTGAACAAAATTTCAACAAACATCCTTGTATATATGTCTTTGTTTACTGGTATCTGTAGTTAATAAGTACTGGCAGGTTGCTGTCCAAAAGGCTATGTTTCATATCTCTACCAGCAGTTTTTCAGAGTATCTCCTTTCCCACATCCTTACCAACAACAGATTTCAGTTGCTCTTGTAAATGTTGTTGGTTATATGGGCAAAAAAGATGGTAAAAGTACATATAAAGAACTTATTTGGTTTGCTTCTGATCCCCAGCACCTAAAATAGGGCCTAGCCCATGGAAAGTTTCAGTAAATATTTGTTGAGTGAATGGATGCAGGAATCAGTCAGCTAACTTATGTTATTGTTACAATTTGTAGTCCCTGCAGTATTAATTGAATTTGAGCATTATTTTAAATGCGTGTTTTGGCTGGGCACAGTGGCTCACGCCTGTAATACCAGCACTTTGGGAGGCTAAGGTGGGCGGATCACAAGGTCAGGAGATCAACACCAGCCTGGCCAAGGTGGTGAAACTCCATCTCTACTTAAAATATAAAAAAATTAGCCGGGCGTGGTGGCAGGCGCCTGTAATCCCAGCTACTTGGAAGGCTGAGGCAGGAGAGTCGCTTGAACCTGGGAGGCAGAGGTTGCAGTGAGCCAAGATTGCACCACTACACTCCAGCCTAGGTGACAGTGAGAGACTCTGTCTCAAAAAGTAAAATAAAATAAATAAAATTAAATAAAATAAAGAAATAAAGCATGTTTGTTTGGCCTATTTTTCTTTGACTTGCTTATGCATACTTTTTGCCTTTTTTGGGGGGGGTTAACTTTTTCTTGACATTTTGTAAGAGCACTTTAGATATTGCCCTTTACAATTTTTTCCCAAATATATTATTTATCTGTTGACTTTGTGTTTTAACTTTTGCCGTAGAAAAACTTTTAATTATATTTGCTCATTTTGGCTAGCCTTTTTTTTAATAACCTCTATATTTTCAGTCTGTTTAGAACATTTTCTTCATCAAGATATATATGTTGCCTAAATTTTCTTGCAATATTCTTATTGCAGCTGGAATTTATAACTATATAGTATATTAGAAATATCCAGTTTTATTTTCTTCTGAAAGAATGGCCAGTTATTCTGGCAAAATTTATTAAATAATTTGTCATTTTCCTACTGAATTGATCTATAATATTTGTCATATATTGGATTTTTATACATAGTGGGATTTATTTCTGTATTGTTATTCTAATCCATGGATATTTATTTCTAAACTAATACCATATTTATTTGATAAAAGGACATTATGTTCCAAAAGCAAATTATCCTACATTGATTTTTTTTTTGTACTTTTTAAGCCATTCCTGGGCATTGATTATTTAATATAAACGTTAAGACAATACTGTTCAATTCCCCGAAAAAAAATCCACTGGAATTGAGAGTGCAAACCATTTGGAATTGCATTCTATTTATATGTCAATTTTGAAAATTTAATATTATCTTTTTTTTTTTTTTTTTTTTTTTTTTCTGAGATGGAGTCTCGCTCTGTTGCCCAGGCTGGAGTGCAGTGGCTGGATCTCAGCTCACTGCAAGCTCCGCCTGCCGGGTTCTCGCCATTCTCCTGCCTCAGCCTCCTGAGTAGCTGGGACTACAGGCACCCACCACCATGCCTGGCTAATTTTTTGTATTTTTACTAGAGACGGGGTTTCACTGTGTTAGCCAGGATGGTCTCGATTTCTTGACCTCGTGATCCACCCGCCTTGGCCTCCCAAAGTGCTGGGATTACAAGCATGAGCCACCGTGCCCAGCCCTGAAAATTTGATATTTTCTTTTAAGTCTTCCCATCTAATAACATCCAGTTTTCAATTTTTGTTTGTGCCTTTCAGTAAGCTTTTAAGGTTTTCTTGCAAGTTTTTTGCTTTATTAGATGTATTCTTTAGCATGTTATGGGTTTATACTGATACTGTGAGTGAAGCATTTTTTCTGTTTCCATTTTCAGTTGCTTTTTTGCTATAATAAATCAAAACTATTGCTTTTACATACTTATTTAATATCTATCCATTTTACCAAATTCTCTTATTAATTTCTGTTTTCTGTTAGTGTCTTGGGTTTTCTAGGCATGCAATAATACCATTTCAAAAGAAAGTTTTATATCTTTTTTGCCCATTTTTATACAATTTATTTATTTCATTTTCTTGTCATATTGTATTCATCAGAACCTCCAAGACAATGTTAAATAAAAATCTGATAAAAATTATCACTGTCTTAATCCTAATCAAAATGGTTAGTGTTTTGTTATTTAGGATAATTATTTTTTATTTGGCTTTAGTAAATAATTTTTATTATCTCGAACTAGTTTTCTTCTGTTCCCATTTTACTTGTTATTTTTATTGGCTGATAAATATTTTTCAATTGCTTTTCAGCACTTATTATAATGTTTTTCTCTTCCTTAGTGTTCTGATTTAATAGATGAAATTGATAAATTTTTTTCATTGATGCATGATTGCATTCCTTTACGCTTCCCACAAAACTTTGTCTTTTCTCTGTGGAAGCTTGTAGGATCTTCCCTTTGACCCCAGTCTTCTGAAATGTTACAGTGATGTCCGCTGATGTCATTGGGGTATTTCCATATATTGTGCTGAATATGTGTCAAGCCCTTTTAATCTGGAAGCTTTTGTCCTTAAATTCTGGGCAATTTTCTTTGATCTTCCTTCTTTTTCTCATTTTGCTCTTCTGGGATTTATACTATTCAGATGTTGGCCCTTGCTATACTTTGAGTGTGTTCCTCAGAATTCATGTGTTAGAAATTTGGCCCCTGATGTGTTGGTGTTGGGAGGTGGGACCTTTAAGAGATGATTAGGTCATTGACAGTGATTTAATGCCACTCATTCATAACTGAGTTAATCCTCAAGGGAGTAAAGGAGTTCTCGATCTCATGTGCCATGTTGGTTTGCTGCAACTATGAACTCGTCATTTACATTAGGTATTTCTCCTAATGCTATCCCTACCCCAGACCCCCACCACCGACAGGCCCCAGTGTGTGATGTTCCCTGCCCTGTGTCCAAATGTTCTCATTGTTCATTTCCCACCTATAAGTGAGAACATGCAGTGTTTGGTTTTCTGTCTTTGTGACAGTTTGCTAAGAAGATGGTTTCCAGCCGCATCTATATCCCTGCATAGGACATGAACTCATCCTTTTTTATGGCTGCATAGTATTCCATGGTACATATGTGCCACATTTTCTTAATCCAGTCTATCACTGATGGACATTTGGGTTGGTTCCAAGTCTTTGCTATTGTGAATAGTGCCACAATAAACATAGATGTGCATGTGTCTTTATAGTAGCATGATTTATAACCCTTTGGGTATATACCCAGTAATGGGATTGCTGAGTGAAATTCTGTTTCCAGTTCTAGATCCTTGAGGAATCACCACCCCATCTTCCACAGTAGTTGAACTCATTTACACTCCCACCAACAGTGTAAAAGCATTCCTATTTCTCCACATCCTCTCCAGCATCTGTTGTTTCCTGACTTTTTAATGATCGCCATTCTAACTGGTGTGAGATGGTATCTCATTGTGGTTTTGATTTGCATTTCTCTGATGACCAGTGATGATGAGCATTTTTTCATAAGTCTGTTGGCTGCATAAACGTCTTCTTTTGAGAAGTGTCTCTTCATATACTTCACCCACTTTTTGATGGGGTTTGTTTTTTTCATGTACATTTGTTTGAGTTCTTTGTAGATTCTGGATATTAGCCCTTTGTCAGATAGGTAGATTGCAAAAATTTTCTCCCATTCTGTAGGTTGCCTGTTCACTCTGATGATAGTTTCTTTTGCTGTGCAGAAGCTCTTTAGTTTAATTAGATCCCATGTGTCTATTTTGGTTTTGTTGCCATTGCTTTTGGTGTTTTAGTCATGAAGTCCTTACCAATGCCTGTGTCCTGAATGGTATTGCCTAGGTTTTCTTCTAGGGTTTTTATGGTTTTAGGTCTAACATTAAAGTCTTTAATCCATCTTGAATTAATTTCTATATAAGGTGTAAGGAAGGGATCCAGTTTCAGCTTTCTACATATGGCTAGTCAGTTTTCCCAGCACCATTTATTAAATAGGGAATCCTTTCCCCATTTCTTGTTTTTGTCAGGTTTGTCAAAGATCAGGTGGTTGTAGATGTGTGGTGATATTTCTGAGGCCTCTGTTCTGTTCCATTGGTCTATATCTCTGTTTTGGTACCAGTACCATGCTGTTTTGGTTACTGTAGCCTTGTAGTATAGTTTGAAGTCAGGTTCTGTGATGCCTCCAGCTTTCTTCTTTTTGCTTAGAATTGTCTTGGCAATGTGGGCTCCTTTTTTGGTTCTATATGAACTTTAAAGTCGTTTTTTTCAAATTCTGTGAAGAAAGTTATTGGTAGCTTGATGGGGATGGCATTGAATATATAAATTACCTTGGGTAGTATGGCCATTTTCACGATATTGATTCTTCGTATCCATGAGCATGGAATGTTCTTCCATCTGTTTGTATCCTCTTTTATTTCATTGAGCAATGGTTTGTAGTTCCTCTTGAAGAGGTCCTTCACATCCCTTGTAAGTTGGATTCCTAGGTATTTTATTCTCTTAGTAGCAATTGTGAATAGGAGTTCACTCGTGATTTGGCTCTCCATTTGTCTGTTATTGGTGTGTAGAACTATGCTTGTGTTTTTTGCACATCGATTTTGTGTCCTGAGACTTTGCTGACGTTGCTTATCAGCTTAAGGAGATTTTGGGCTGAGACCATGGGGTTTTCTAAATATACAATCATGTCTTCTGCAAACAGGGACAATTCGACTTCCTCTTTTCCTAATTAAATACCTTTTATTTCTTTCTCTTCCCTGATTGCCCTGTTGAGAACTTCCAACACTAAGTTGAATAGCATTGGTGAGAAAGGGAATCCTTGTCTTGTGCCGGTTTTCAAAGGGAATGCTTCCAGTTTTTGCCCATTCAGTATGATATTGGCTGTAGGTTTGTCATAAATAGCTCTTATTATTTTGAGGTACGTTCCATCAGTACCTAGTTTATTGAGAGTTTTTAGCATGAAGGGCTGTTGAATTTTGTCAAAGGCCTTTTCTGCATCTTTTGAGATAATCATGTGCTTTTTGTCGTTGGTTCTGTTTATGTGATAGATTACATTTATTGATTTACGTATGTTGAACCAGCCTTGCACCCCCGGGATAAAGCCGACTTGATCGTGGTGGATAAGCTTTTTGATGTGCTGCTGGATTCAGTTTGCCATTATTTTATTGAGGAATTTTGCATTGATGTTCATCAGGGATATTGGTCTAAAATTCTCTTTTTCTGTTGTGTCTCTGCCAGGCTTTGGTATCAGGATGATGCTGGCCTCATAAAATGAGTTAGGGAGGTCTTTTTCTGTTGATTGGAACAGTTTCAGAAGGAATGTTACCAGCTCCTCTTTGTACCTCTGGTAGAATTCGGTTGTGAATCTGTCTGCTCCTGGACTTTTTTTGTTGGTGGTAGGCTATTATTGCCTCAATTTCAGAGCCTGTGATTGGTGTATTCAGAGATTCAACTTCTTCCGGGTTTAGTCTTGGGAGGATGTATGTGTCCAGGAATTTATCCATTTCTTCTAGATTTTCTGGTTTATTTGCGTAGAGGTGTTTATAGTATTCACGGATGGTAGTTTGTATTTCTGTGGGATCGGTGGTGATATCCCCTTTATCATTTTTTATGTTTTTTATTTATTTATTTATTTATTTTTGAGACAGAGTCTCGCTCTGTCACCCAGGCTGGAGTGCCCTGGCACGATCTCAGCTCACTGCAAGCTCCGCCTCCCAAGTTCACGCCATTCTCCTACCTCAGCCTCCCGAGTAGCATTTTTTTATTGCGTCTGTTTGATTCTTCTCTCTTTTCTTCTTTATTAGTCTTGCTAGCAGTCAATCAATTTTGTCGATCTTTTCAAAAAACCAGCTCCTGGATTCACTGATTTTTTTTGAAAGGTTTTTTGTGTCTCTATCTCTTTCAGTTCTGCTCTGATCTTAGTTATTTCTTGCCTTCTGCTAGCTTTTGAATTTGTTTGCTCTTGTTTCTTTAGTTCTTTTGATTGTGATGTTAGGGTGTTGATTTTAGATCTTTCCTGCTTTCTCTTGTGGGCATTTAGTGCTATAAATTTCCCTCTACACACTGCTTTAAATGTGCCCCAGAGATTCTGGTATGTTGTGTCTTTGTTCTCATTGGTTTCAAAGAACATCTTTATTTCTGCCTTCATTTCGTTATGTACCCAGTAGTCATTCAGGAGCAGGTTGCTCAGTTTCCATGTAGTTGAGCAGTTTTGAGTGAGTTTCTTAATCCTGAGTTCTAATTTGATTGCACTGTGTTCTGAGAGACAGTTTGTTGTGATTTCTGTTCTTTTACATTTGCTGAGGTGTGCTTTACTTCCAATTATGTGGTCAATTTTGGAATAAGTGTGATGTGGTGCTGAGAAGAATGTATATAATGTATATTCTGTTGATTTGGGGTGGAGAGTTCTGTAGATGTCCATTAGGTCCACTTGGTCCAGAACTGAGTTCAAGTCCTGGATGTCCTTGTTAACCTTCTGTCTCATTGATCTGTCTAATATGGACAGTGGAGTGTTAAAGTCTCCCATTATTATTGTGTGGGAGTCTAAGTCTCTTTGTAGGTCTCTCAGGACTTGCTTTATGAATCTGGGTGCTCCAGTATTGGGTGCATATATATTTAGGATAGTTAGCTCTTCTTGTTGAATCGATCCCTTTACCATTATGTAATGGCCTTCATGTCTCTTTTGATCTTTGTTGGTTTAAAGTCTGTTTTATCAGAGGATTGCAACTCCTTTTTTTTTTTTTTTTTTTTTTTTGCTTTTCGTTTGCTTGGTAGATCTCCCTCCATCCCTTTATTTTGAGCCTATGTGTGTCTCTTCATGTTAGATGGGTCTCCGGAATAGAGCACACCGATGGGTCTTGACTCTTTATTCAATTTACCAGTCTGTGTCTTTTAATTGGGGCATTTAGCCCATTTACATTTAAGGTTAATATTGTTATGTGTGAATTTGATCCTATCATTATGATGCTAGCTGATTATTTTGCCCATTAATTGATGCAGTTTCTTCATAACATTGATGGTCTTTACCATTTGGCATGTATTTGCAGTGGCTGGTACTGGTTGTTCCTTTCCATGTTTATGCTTCCTTCAGGAGCTCTTGTAAGGCAGGCCTGGTGGTGACAAAATCTCTCAGCATTTGCTTGTCTGTAAAGGAATTTATTTTTCCTTCATTTATGAAGCTTAGTTTGGCTAGATATGAAATTCTGGGTTGAAAATTCTTTTCTTTAAGAATGTTGAATATTGGCCCCCACTCTCTTCTGGCTTGTAGGGTTTCTGCCGAGAGATCCGCTGTTAGTCTGACGTGCTTCCCTTTGTGGGTAACCTGACCTTTCTCTCTGGCTGCCCGTAACATTTTTTCCTTCATTTCAACCTTGATGAGTCTGACCATTATGTGTCTTGGGGTTGCTCTTCTCGAGGAGTATCTTTGTAGGGTTCTCTGTATTTCCTGAATTTGAATGTTGGCCTGCCTTGCTAGGTTGGGGAAGTTCTCCTGGATAATATCCTGAAGAGTGTTTTCCAACTTGGTTCCATTCTCCCCATCACTTTCAGGTACACCTATCAAATGTAGATTTGGTCTTTTCACCTAGTCCCATATTTCTTGGAGGCTTTGTTTGTTGCCTTTTACTCTTTTTTCTCTAACCTTGTCTTCTCGCTTTATTTCATTAATTTGATCTTCAGTCACTGATACCCTTTCTTCCAGTTGATTGAATCGGCTATTAAAGCTTGTCCATGCGTCACAAAGTTCTCCTGCCATGGTTTTCAACTCCATCAGGTCATTTAAGGCCTTCTCTATACTGTTTATTCTAGTTAGCCATTCGTGTAACCTTTTTTCAAGGTTTTTAGCTTCCTTGCAATGGGTTTGAACATGCTTCTTTAGCTTGGAGAAGTTTGTTATTACTGACCTTCTGAAGCCTACTTCTGTCAGCTCGTCAAAGTCATTCTCCATCCAGCTTTGTTCCATTGCTGATGAGGAGCTGCGATCCTTTGGAGGAGAAGAGGTGCTCTGGTTTTTAGAATTTTCAGCTTTTCTGCTCTGGTTTCTCCCCTTCTTTGTGGTTTTATCTACCTTTTGTCTTTGATGTTGGTGAACTACAGATGGGGTTTTGGTGGAGATGTCCTTTTTGTTGATGTTGGTACTATTCCTTTCTGTTTGTTAGTTTTCCTTCTAACAGTCAGGTCCCTCAGCTGCAGGTGTGTTGGATTTTGCTGGAGGTCCACTCCAGACCCTGTTTGCCTAAGTATCACCAGTGGAGGCTGCAGAACAGCAAATATTGCAGAACAGCAAATACTGCTGCCTGATCCTTCCTCTGAAAGCTTCGTCCCAGAGGGGCATCCACCTATATCAGGTGTCTGTCAATCCCTACTGGGAGGTGTCTCCCAGTTAGACTACACAGGGTCAGGGACCCACTTGAGGAGGCAGTCTGTTCGTTCTCAGAGCTCAGCCACCATTCTGGGAGAACCACTGCTCTCTTCAGAGCTGTCAGACAGGGACGTCTAAGTCTGCAGAAGCTGTCTGCTGCCTTTTGTTCAGCTATGCCCTTCCCACAGAGGTGGAGTCTATAGAGGCAGTAGGCCTTGCTGAGCTGCAGTGGGCTCTGCCCAGTTCGAGCTTCCCGGTTGCTTTGTTTACCTACTCAAGCCTCCGCAATGGCGGATGCTCCTCCACCAGCCAAGCTGCTGCCTCAAAGTTCAATCTCAGACTGCTGTGCTAGCTTGCAGTGAGCAAGGCTCCATGGACGTGGGACCAGCCAAGCCTGGCACGGGAGAGAATCTTCTTGTCTGCCAGTTGCTAAGACCTTGGGAAAAGCGCAGTATTTGGGTGGAAGTGTCCCGTTTTTCCAGGTACAGTCTGCATGGCTTCCCTTGGCTGGGAAAGGGAAATCCCCCAATCTCTTGCGCTTCCCAGGTCAGGTGACACCCCACCCTGCTTTGGCTCGCCTTCTGTGGGCTGCACCCACTGTCCAACCAGTCCCAATGAGATGAACCAGGTACCTCACTTGGAAATGCAGAAATCACCTGTCTTCTGCATTGATCACGCTGGGAGCTGCAGACCGGAGCTGTTCCTATTCGACCATCTTGAAACGGATCTCCCCAAGTTAATAACTTTTTAACATGTATAGACACATTTGAAACTATCACAGTAATCAAAATAATGAACACATTTATTGTCCCCAAAAGTTTCTTGTACCCTTTTGTACAAGAAAAGGGACACAAAGGGTACTCTCCGCCCTTCTCAACACCCTGCCTCTATACCCATTCCCAGGTAACTGCTGGTCTTTTCTCTGCCACTATAGATTTGGTTGAATTTTCTACATTTTATGTGAATAGAATCAAATGTGTAATTTTTTTGGTCTGGCTTTATTTACTCAGCGTCATTATTTTGATGTATGTAGTATGCATCAATAGTTCATTCCTTTTTAATGGTGAATACTACTGTTATATATTGTATAAATATTAGGTTGGTAAAAAAGTAAATGCAGTTTTGGACCATGAATTTTAAATCATTATAACTAGGCTTAAACATATTTTTTTTCACCTGTTTGTACTTTTTTTTAAATTTTTTATATTCTGAGGTACATGTGCAGGATGTGCAGGTTTGTTACATAGATAAACGTGTGCCATGGTGGTTTGCTGCACCTATCAACCCATCACCTAGGTATTAAGCCCAGCATGCATCGGCTCTTTTCTGTAATGCTCTCCCACCCCCACCATCCCCCAACAGGCCCCAGTAAGTGTTGTTCCCCTACCTGTGTCCATGGGAGCTGAACAATGAAAACACATCTTTATTAATCAGAATAGGAACTGTTACAATCAACACATTTTTGCCAGTTAATAATAAGTTTCTTTATTCCTGTAGCATAAATATCTGTGCTTCAAGATTCAAGGAACTCTTGGAAAGCATTTTCTGCATCCTGCTGGTTGTGGAAGCATTTTCCCTGCAAAAAGTAGTTGAGATGCTTGAAGTGGTAGTCAGTTGACGAGGGGTTGGGTGCATGTGGTGGATGAGGCAGCACTTTGTAGACCAGTTTGTTCAACTTTTGAAGTATTGGTTGTGTCACATGCATTGTCATGGAGAAGAATTGGGCCCTTTCTGTTGACCAATGCCAGCTGCAGGCCTTGCAGTTTTCGGTTTATCTCATTGATTTGCCGACTATACTTCTGAAATGTAATGGTTTCACTAGGATTCAGAAAGCTGTAGTGGATCAGACTGGCAGCAGACCACCAAACAGTGACCATGACCTTTTTTGGTGCAAGTTTGGCTTTGGGAAGCGCTTCGGAGCTTCTTCTCGGTCCAGCCACTGAGCTGGTCGTCACTGGTTGTCATGTAAAATCCACTTTTCATGGCACATCACAATCCAATTGAGAAATGTTTCCTTGTTGCATAGAGTAAGAGAAGATGACACTTCAAAACGATGGGTTTTTTTTTTGGTTCAGCTCATGAGGCATCCACTTATCGAGCTTTTTCACCTTTCCAGTTTGCTTCAAATGCCAAATGACTGTAGAATGACCAATGGTGAGCTCTTCAGCACCTTCTCATGTAGTTGTAAAAGGATGAGCTTTGATGATTGCTCCCACTTGGTTGTTGTCAACTTCTGATGGCTGGCCACTACACTCCTCATCTTCCTCCTTTCCTTTGCAAAACTTCTTGAACCACCACTGCACTGTACGTTCATTAGCAGTTCCTGGGCCAAATGCATTGTTGATGTTGCAAGTTGTCTCTGCTGCTTTATGACCCATTTTGAACTCGAACAAGAAAATTGCTCGAATTTAATTTTTATCTAACATCATTTTCATAGTCTAAAACATAAAATGAACAGCAAGTAATAAGTCATTAACAAAAGAAAAATAAAGTGAGAAATGCCCATTAAAATGATGTATAAAACATAGCCACATTTATTTAAGAATGTATTCTAGTATCAAACAGCAGATTCCAACAATGCAAATACCTCAGTTACTTTTGCTTATCCATGCACATGTTAATAAATATTTGATTCATTTCCAGTTGGGGCCTGGTGCAAGTAAAACTGCTCTCAACATTCATGCGTAAGTCTTTGATGGACATAATGCATTCATTTATCTTGTTTAAAAATAACAGGAGTGTATTGGCTGGACCCTATAGTGTGTGTACTTTTGACTTTTTAAAAAATGTCTAAGCTGTGTTTCAACAGCTGTATCATTTTACATTCCTTCCCACCATGAGTATATGAGAGTTCCAGTGTTTCCACACCCTCTCCAACACTTCCTGTAGTCAGTCTTTCCATTTGAAGCCATCCTAATAGGTGTGTGGTGGTATCTCATGTGGTTTTAATTTGCACTTTCCTAATGACTGATGATAGTGGACATCTTGATTTATACTTATTTACCATCTATATATCTTTGTTGATGTATGTTCAAATATTTTACCCTTTTTAAATTGGATTGTTTGTTTTCTTATTACCAAGTTTGGAAAAATTTTTATTCTGAATACAAGTCCTTTCTCAAATATATGATTTTCAATTATTTTCAGATATTGTCTTATATTTTTATTCTCTGAACAGTATCTTTTAAAGATCAGAAGCTTTTTATTTTGATAAAGTCCAATTTATCAATTTTTTATTCACGGATAGATATGCACTTGGTATCATATCTAAGAAGTCTTCTCTAAACCCAAAGTGACAAAAATTTTCTCCCATTTTCTCCTAAGAATGCTAAATGTTTAGCTTTCATATTTAGATCTCAGCTGTTTCTAGTTTATCTTTTTAATTTGGTACAAAGTATGGGACCAAGTTCATTTCTTTTACAAACAGTTATACAGTTGTTGTTGCATCATTTGTTTCCTCATTGAATTGGCTTTGCACTTTTGTGAAAAATAGTATAGATTTAAGTGCAGACACTAGCTGTAGGGTTTTTTTGTAGATACTCTCTTATCTGTTTATGGAAGTGTCCTTTGTTTCCTAGGATACTGAGGAATCAAATAATTGATGTGGTATTTTGTCAGATTTTTTTTCTGTATCTTTTAAGGTGATCAGATAGTTGTTCTCTTCAGTTTTTTAACAGGGTGAATTACCTTGGTTGGTTTGCTAATGTGAAACCAGCTTTCCATTCCAGTTGATCATGATGTATTTTTTATTTTTTTATTTAATTTTTTTTATTTTATTAGAGACAGAGGACTTGCTATCTTGCCCAGACTGGCTCCAGTGATACTCTTGCTTCAGTCTCCCAAATAGCTGGAACTATAGGCACGTAGTACTGCATCCGGTTTAACTTGTTGGGTTTGATTTGCTAATTTCTGTGTCTGGTTTTGGTAGCAGGGTATTGCTGGCCTCATAAAATGAGTTGGGAAGTGTATACCCCAGCTTGATTTTCCAGTAGAGTTTGTCTAGAATTGGTATTATTGCTTCCTTAAATATTTGGTGGAATTCACAAATAAAGACATCCAGGCCTAGATCTTTCTTTATGAGAAGGTTTTTAACTTCAAGTTCAATTATTTTATAGATTTAATGTATTAGGGTTATTTATTTTGTAAGAGATCTTTAGCAATTGGTATCTTAAAAGGCATTTGTTCATTTTGTCAAAATTGTCCAATATATAGATATAACATGTTAATATTATCTTTTTAATATCTGTAGAATCTAGAATAATGTCATCTCTCTCATTCCTCATGGCAATAATTTGTGGTCTCCCCTTTTTATCCTGTTCAGTCAAGCTAGAGAGTTATATATTTTATTAAATTTCTCAGAGAACCAGTTTTGGGTTTCATTGATTTTTCTCTCTGTTGTTTTTGTGTTTTCTATTATTGATTTCTACACGAAGTTTTACTTCCTTTCTTCTACTTACTTTATATTTAATTAGCTCTTTGTCCATTTTCTTAAGGTAGATGCTAAAGTGATTGATTTGAAACCTTCTTTTCTAACACAGGTATTTAGTGCTATAAATTTCTCACTAAATACCGCCTTGTTAGCAGCCAACAAATTTTTATATAATATGTTTTCATTTTTATTCATTTTTAAATACTTTCTCATTTCCCTTTTGATTTCTTCTTTGAACCCTTAGGTTATTTAGAATTAGGTTATGTAGTTTATATTATAAACTTTGTGTGGATCTTTCAGAGGTTTTTCTCTTCATGCTTTCTAACTTCTATCGTGTTCAGGTAACATGCTTTTAAATTCATTGGGAGATGTTTTATGGTCCAGTATATGGTCTATATTGGCAGCTATTCCTTCTGCACTTGAAAAGAATGTGTGTTCTAATATAAGAATTTTGATAGGTATAGCATTATGAAATTTTAAGTAGGGGCCATCCTTTTGCTTTTTCCCTACTTAAGATTTTCAGTCTTTCCAATGATAGTTTGTTAAAAGGAAAAAAAAGACAATTTTTTTTATTCTTAAGGCTAAACTTCAATTTTGAATTGTCACCAGTGACAAAAAGGTTTGCAAGTTTCTAATAGCTACAGGAAAATCAAATACAGTCTACCCCAAATATTTTTCTACTTATGCAGTGTAGAAATGACCAAAGTTCAATGTGAAAAGGGAAAAAAACAAGGAGACACAAACACTTTTATAAGTACAACTTAAGCGAGATTATAGATAGTCTGCAATAGAGACATCCCAGTTTCATAACAGAGTCAAGGGGAAAGATCCACATATCAGTCTTTGAGGCTGACTTTGATACCCTTTGAAGTTCAAACTGTTCTCTCTTTTATCTATAACTAATTTCATGGAAAACATGTTATTATGTTGGTTCCAAATCTTATTTTTTAGCCTGGGGTGACTGACATTTTTTAGTTGCCCTATAACAAGTTCAGTACCCTGATTTGATGTCCCCTGCCATAATTTTCTAAACAGTATTCCAAAAATAGCAGCCAAAAGCCTAAGGAAAGGGCAGTTGTGGGAAGAAAAGAGATAGAAAATCACACTTTCTATGACTTTAGGACTACAAGACCTATATTTTAAGGGTATTGTAATCTAGTGTAGTCCAAAATCTTCATATGACACATGTGGAACTACGTTCGGCTAGGTGAAATGTGTCTAATTCAAACCAAGATGTGCTGTTAGTGTGACATATACATTGGCTTTTGAGGACTTAGTCCAGTAAAGGAGTATAAAATATCTCATTAGTGGCTGGGCGCGGTGGCTCATGCCTGTAATCCCAGCACTTTGGGAGGCCCAGGCGGGCAGATCATCTGAGGTCAGGAGTTCAAGACCAGCCTGACCAACATGGAGAAACCCCTGTCTCTACTAAAAATACAAAATTAGCCGGGCGTGGTGGCACATGCCTGTAATCTCAGCTACTTGAGAGGCTGAGGCAGGAGAATTGCTTGAACCTGGGAGGTGGAGGTTGTAGTGAGCCTAAGGGAAGAGACCACCCCTCATATTGTCTTATGCCCAATTTCTGCCTCCAAAGAAAGAAAAAGTAAAAACTAAAAGGCAGAAATGAAATCCACAAGCAGACAGCCCAGCGCCACACCCTGGGCCTGGTAGTTAAAGATCGACCCGACCTGATCGGTTATGTTATCTATAGATTACAGACATTGTATAGAAAAGCACTGTGAAAATCCCTATCCTGTTTTGTTCCTGTCTAATTACTGGTGCACGAAGCCCCCAGTCACGTACCCCCTGCTTGCTCAATCAATCACGACCCTCTCACGCACACCCCCTTAGAGTTGTGAGCCCTTAAAAGGGACAGGAATTGCTCACTCGGGGAGCTCGGCTCTTGAAACAGGAGTCTTGCCGATGCCCCCAGCCGAATAAACCCCTTCCTTCTTTAACTCGGTGTCTGAAGAGTTTTGTCTGCGGCTCGTCCTGCTACAAGCCAAGATCGTGCCATTGCATTCCAGCCTGGGCAACAAGAGCAAAACTCTGTATCAAAAAAAAAAAAAAAAAGAAGAAGAAGAAAGGAGAGGCTATTTCAAATCTTGATGGAAAATCAGCTAGAGAATGTGAGGGAGAAGAGATTAAAATATTCTAACAATAGTGGTATAAAGAAATTTCTAGGAATTATGAACTAAAGAATGACCTAATTCTGGGATCCTGGTAATTTACCTCCATACATTTACTTCTACTCTTTTCCTAGAAGTTGGATAGTAGAGGATTAAAAAAAAAAAAAGCCAGGTGCAGTGGCTCACACCTGTAATCCCAGCACTTTGGGAGGCCGAGGCGAGCGGATCACAAAGTCAGGAGATCAAGACCATCCTGGCTAACATGGTGAAACCACATCTCTACTAAAAAAAAATAGAAAAAATTAGCCGGGCATAGTGGCAGGCACCTATAGTCTCAGCTACTCGGGAGGCTGAGGCAGGAGAATGGCGTGAACCCGGGAGCCAGAACTTGCAGTGAGCAGAGATCACGCCACTACACTCCAGCCTGGGCGACAGAGTGAGACTCTGTCTCAAAAAAAAAAAAAAAAAAAAAAGACGTAAATCCACAAGGAAAAGAAAATAGGTAAAGAGATATCAGCTACAACATTTTAGAAGACAGAAGGCAAAGGGGCCAGGCATAGTGGCTCATAAATGTAATCTCAGCACTTTGGAAGGCCAAGATGTGTGGATCACTTGAGCCCAGGAATTGAGACCAGTCTGTGCAACATGGCAAAACCTTGTCTCTACAAAAAAATAAAATACAAAAATACGAAAATTAGCCAGGCATGGTGGCGTGCACCTGTAGTTCCAGCTACTCAGGAAGCTGAGGTGGGAGGATGGCTTCAGCCCGGGAGGTCGAGGCTGCAGTGAGCCATGATTGTGCCACTGCACTCCAGCCTGGGTCATAAAGTGAGACCCTGTCTAAAAAAAAAAAAAAAAAAGAAATAAAAAGAAAATGGACAAGTAGACTTAGTAGACATGGGAAAGCTATAAATAGGAGGATGGGGGGGAAAACAGAAGCAAGCTGATTTGTACTACAGAGCTCCCCCAAACGTTCAGAAATGGATAGGAGTAAAGGTTATAGCCATGGTGAAAGTCCAAAGGTAGTAAGTTAGTAAGAGGGAACTGATGACAAATGTGGTGAAGATAGAAATAACAGTACTTGATTAAGCTTCAAAAGGGCAATGATTATATAACTGCTTAATTCATGGTCCCTAGATGCGCCTATTTCAACTAAACATATTGTTGGGTGGATAGATAGAAAGAAGGTCACTTTGGAGGCATCAAGTTGATATCTGATGGAATCGTAGGGTATGATGTGATGGAAAGGTTTTTGGCTAGGTGACTGAATAAATGCTGGTCCTGTTTACCAAAATAGTGTGGAAGAGGATCATGCTTAGGGGTGAGTGTCAGAGGCCTAGGTAGAGATAATTGAGTTTAGGGTATATCGAGTTCAGGGTTTTTAAAGACATCAAATTGGAGGTGTCCAGTCAGATGGAGCTGAGAAGGGGTGGTCTAGGCTGGAGATACAGATTTCAGTGGTGCTTTATATCACAAAAATGGTCACGCTAACCTCAGGAAGGCACGTACCATAAGAAGAGATCTGAAGATGAAAAAGAAAGTGAGGAATACTAATATTAAGGGGGTAGATAGAATACTAAAAACTTGTGGCCGGGCGCAGTGGCTCACGCCTGTAATCCCAGCACTTTGGGAGGCCGAGACGGGTGGATCACTTGAGGTCAGGAGTTCAAGACCAGCCTGGCCAACATGGTGAAACCCCATCTCTACTAAAAATACAAAAATTAGCCGGGTGTGGGGGTGTGTGCCTGTAATCCCAGCTACTAGGGAGGCTGAAGCAGGAGAATCGGAGAATCACTTGAACTCAGGAGGCGGAGGTTGCAGGGAGCCAAGACCATGCCACTGCACTCCAGCCTGGGTGTCAGAGGGAGATTCTGTCTCAAAAAAAAAAAAAAAAAAACAAACTTTTAATTGGACCTGAGACAAAAGAAGGTCACAGAGGCCAAGGAAGGAAATCAGTTCAAGAATAAAGTGACTTTATAAAAGATAAATTATATGAATAAGTATATAATCTGCAATTAGGAAGAAAATGAAGTATTGACACCAAAGTGTTTTTTTTTCTTTTTTTTTTTTTATTATTATACTTTAGGTTTTAGAGTACATGTGCACAATGTGCAGGTTTGTTACATATGTATCCATGTGCCATGTTGTTTTGCTGCACCCATTAACTCGTCATTTAGCATTAGGTATGTCTCCTAATGCTGTCCCTCCCCCCTCCCCCCACCCCACAACAGTCCCCCGAGTGTGATGTTCCCCTTCCTGTGTCCATGAGTTCTCATAGTTCAATTCCCACCTATGAGTGAGAACATGCGGTGTTTGGTTTTTTGTCCTTGCGATAGTTTACTGAGAATGATGTTTTCCAGTTTCATCCATGTCCCTACAAAGGACATGAACTCATCATTTTTTATGGCTGCATAGTATTCCATGGTGTATATGTGCCACATTTTCTTAATCCAGTCTATCATTGTTGGACATTTGGGTTGGTTCCAAGTCTTTGCTATTGTGAATAGTGCCGCAGTAAACATACGTGTGCATGTGTCTTTATAGCAGCATGATTTATAGTCCTTTGGGTATATACCCAGTAATGGGATGGCTGGGTCAAATGGTATTTCTAGTTCTAGATCCCTGAGGAATCGCCACACTGACTTCCACAATGGTTGAACTAGTTTACAGTCCCACCAACAGTGTAAAAGTGTTCCTATTTCTCCACATCCTCTCCAGCATCTGTTGTTTCCTGACTTTTTAATGATGGCCATTCTAACTGGTGTGAGGTGGTATCTCACTGTGGTTTTGATTTGCATTTCTCTGATGGCCAGTGATGATGAGCATTTTTGCATGTGTTTTTTGGCTGCATAAATGTCTCCTTTTGAGAAGTGTCTGTTCATGTCCTTCGCCCACTTTTTGATGGGGTTGTTTGTGTTTTTCTTGTAAGTTTGTTTGAGTTCATTGTAGATTCTGGATATTAGCCCTTTGTCAGATGAGTAGGTTGCAAAAATTTTCTCCCATTCTGTAGGTTGCCTGTTCACTCTGAGGGTAGTTTCTTTTGCTGTGCAGAAGCTCTTTAGTTTAATGAGATCCCATTTGTCAATTTTAGCTTTTGTTGCCATTGCTTTTGGTGTTTTAGACATGAAGTCCTTGCCCACGCCTATGTCCTGAATGGTATTGCCTAGGTTTTCTTGAAGGATTTAATGGTTTTAGGTCTAACATTTAAGTCTTTAATCCATCTTGAATTAATTTTTGTATAAGGTGTAAGGAAGGGATCCAGTTTCAGCTTTCTACATATGGCTAGCCAGTTTTCTCAGCACCATTTATTAAATAGGGAAACCTTTCCCCATTTCTTGTTTTTGTCAGGTTTGTCAAAGATCAGATAGTTGTAGCTATGCGGCGTCATTTCTGAGGGCTCTGTTCTGTTCCATTGATCTATGTCTCTGTTGTGGTACCAGTACCATGCTGTTTTGGTTACTGTAGCCTTGTAGTATAGTTTGAAGTCAGGTAGTGTGATGCCTCCAGCTTTGTTCTTTTGGCTTAGGATTGACTTGGTGATGCGGGCTCTTTTTTGGTTCCATATGAACTTTAAAGTAGTTTTTTCCAATTCTGTGAAGAAAGTCATTGGTAGCTTGATGGGGATGGCATTGAATCTATAAATTACCTTGGGCAGTATGGCCATTTTCACGATATTGATTCTTACATTGATATTCAAAGATGGCAGGATTTATCACAAGATATTTTGCTTTCTTTTCACTTACCTGTATTTCCTAGATCTTTCATATTGAAATGGAAGTTTGTGAGTTTTGTTTAAATGAAAATTAAAAAAGAACACATGTTTAATCTTAAATGGTACAGAGGTTAAATTAAATGTCTAAATATAATCCATTTGTTTGATGAGGGTGGGGGTTACAGAAGGCCCAAGCCAAACAAGAGGCTGTTGATCTTCTCACTAGTATCCAATTTTATGTTGTCATTAAGAAACAAGTTCAGGGCCAGGCATGGTGATTTGCTCCTGTACTCTTAGCACTTTGGGAGGCTGAGGCAGGAGGATCACTTGAGGCCAGAATTTCAAGACCAGCCTGAACAACATAGTGAGACCCCATCCCTACAAGAAATTTAAAAATTAAGCAGATGTGTGTAGTCTCAGCTACTCAGGAGGCTGAGCAGGAGGATCACTTGAGCCCAGTAGTTCAAGGACACATTGAGCCATGACTGCACCACTGCACTCCAGCCTGGGCAACAGAGCAAGACCCTGTCTCAAAAAAAAAAAAAAGGAAAAGAAAGAAAAAGATATAAGTTCAGGACTTGCACATTGTTTCTTAGTATTTCCAAGGCTGCTTTCATGTTACTATCCTGACCACCTGTAACACTTCACATTTCACTGAGTGTGAAAAAAATATATTGAAGCACAGGGAAATATGTGAAATATAGATATATTTCATTCATTGTACAGAACTGGATTTTGAATTTCAAAAACATTTTCATTAATAATGCTCGGCAGGAACAATTACATTCTTAAAATTTAAAATTTTTCTGCCAGTGTTTGTTTTTGACCATTGACAATAACATTTCAGGATATTTTTCTTGAAACTGAGAGCTAGCTAAGCTTTTCTCTGATCTTCTATTATCATCTTTTTATGATATAAGTCATAAAATTATCCCTAGTTATTTGTGATAGTTGGTTATATAAGTATTTGATTAGTTTATCTTTGCTAGTGTTATAAAGGCAACATTATGGTAGCTCATAGATTTAAAATGCTAAAAATTACTATTTGGTTTTTTTGTTGGTTGGTTTGTTTGTTTTTGGAGACGGAATCTCACTCTGTCACTTGGGCTGGAGTATAGTGGTGCAATCATGGCTCACTGCAACCTCCGCCTCCCAGGTTCAAGCAATTCTCCTGTCTCAGCCTCCAGAGTAGCTGGGGTTACAGGCGCACACCACCACACCTGGCTAATTTTTGTATTTTTAGTAGAGATGAGGTTTCACCATATTGGTCAGGCTGGTCTCGAACTCTTGACCTTAGGTTATCCACCCTCCTTGGACTCCCAAAGTGCTGGGATTACAGGCATGAGCCACTGTGCCTAGCCTATTTGGTTTCTTATGACATTTTTTATATGTATGAAGCTTTTTCTAATGTACAGAATGGTTTTTTGTACATTTTATTTATTTGGTCATCCTACTAACCCTTCTAAATATGACAGGTTTATAATTCATTTTCCTTTTTTCTCACAGGAACTTTAAGTCTAGTCTTTAATTTTTTTTCTGAAAGAAAAGCAAAAAAAATTACAGTAGCAACTTTGAAACTATGTAAACTGTACAAATTATTAATGTTATTTCTTCATGGGTAAGTCCATCTTTTCCTTGTTTTAAAGATAGAGGAAGCAGTTTATCAGCTAGAATTTCTTTTTTTTTTTTTTTTTTTTTTTTTTTGAGACGGACTCTTGCTGTTACCAGGCTGGAGTGCAGTGGCGCGATCTCGGCTCACTGCAGTCTCCGCCTCCTGGGTTCAAGCAATTCTCCTGCCTCAGCCTCCCAAGTAGCTGGGACTACAGGCACGCGCCACCATGCCCAGCTAATTTTTGTATTTTTAGTAGAGATAGGGTTTCACCATGGTGGCCAGGATGGTCTCAATCTCTTGACCTCATGATCTGCCCAACTCAGCCTCCCAAAGTGCTGGGATTACAGACATGAGCCACTGCACCCGGCCTCCTTTTTCAAGTGCTCTCTTTCCTTGGCTTCCATAATGAAACATTTGTAGCATATCCTTCTGTCTCTCTGGCCATTTCATCTCCATCTTCACAACTTCATCCTTCTCCACTTGTCTTTTAATTTTTGAAGCCTTATATTCTTTTTCTTTTTAATAGAGTTTATTTTTTAAAACAGTTTTTAGTTCACAGCAACAGTGAGCAAAAGGTACAGAGATTTTCTGTATACCACCTACCCCCCACACATTTATAGCCCCCCCCACTATAAACACCCTGTAACATAGTGGTATGTTTGTTACAATTGGTGAACCTACATTAACACATCATTGTGACCCAAACTGCGCATTTTACATTAGGGTTCATTCTTGGTGTTGTACAGATTTATATTTTGCCAATATTTTCTCTTAATCTGTGGCTTATTTTTTCATTCTCTTGATGGTATCTTTCACAGAACAGAAAATTTTGATTTTTATGAAGCCTCACTTATCAGTTATTTCTTTCATGGATCATGCTTTTGATAGTGTGTCCAAAAAGTTATTGCGAAGCCCAAGGTTATCTATATTTTCCCCTGTGTAACCTTCTAGGAGTTTTATAGTTTTGCATTTTACACTAAGGTATCTGGTCCGTTTTGACGTATTTTTTGTGAAGTGTGTAAAGTCTCTGTCCAGGTTCTGTTTTTGCATGTGGATGTCCAGTTGTGCCAGCACCATTTGTTGAAAAGACTATTTTGCTTCCATCCTACTGCCTTTGCTCCTTTGTCAAAGATCAGTTTACTATATCTATGCAGATCTATTTCTTGGCTCTCAGAGATTCTTTCCTCAGCTGTGACCGGTCTACCGCTAAGCCCATCAAAGGCATTCTTTATTTCTGTTAACTGTGTTTTTGATCTCTAGCATTACTTTTTGGTTCTTTCTAGGAATTTCCATCTTTCTACTTACATTGTCCATCTATTCTTGTGTGCCGTCTACTTTATCCAGTGGAGCCTTTAGCATATTAATCACAGTTGTTTTAAATTCCTGGTCTGGTAATTCCAACATATCTCCATATCTAAGTCTGTTTCTGATACTTGCTGTCTCTTCAATCTATGTTTTTGGCCTTTTAGTATGCCTTATAATTTTATCTTGATAGCCAAATGTGATATACTATGTAAAACTGCTATAAGGTCTGGTGTGGTGGCTCATAATGCCTGTAATCCCAGCACTTTGGGAGTCCAGAGCAGGTGGATGGCTTGAGCCCAGGAATTAGAAACCCACTGGGCAACATAGTGAGACCCTGTCTCTATTTAAACAACAACAACAACCAAAAGGAGCTGCTGTAAGTAGGCCTTTACTAATGTATTGTGGTAAGGTGTCAGGGAAGAGAAGCGTTCTGTAGTTCTATGATTTGGTCTTAGTCTTCTGGTGAGCCCATACCTCTGGACTGTCACTCCTACATTTTATTCGTGTGGTCATTTTGGTTTTTTCCACATCTCAGCTATTTTAAACAACTCTGTTAAAAACATCATTGCCATGCAATTCTAGTACACATGTATATAAGTGTTAGAATATATACCTAGGAATGGAATTGCTAGGTCATAGAATATGCATATGTTCAACTTTATTAAATGTGATCAAATGTTTTTTTTCTTAGTAATTATACTAATCTCATTCCCACAAGAAACTCCATTATTGTTTCACATCCTCGTCAACACTTGTCAGCCTTTTTAATTTTTCCCAATCTTGGCCGGGCACGGTGGCTCACGCTTGTAATCCCAGCACTTTGGGAGGCCGAGGCAGGCGGATCACGAGGTCAGGAGATCGAGACCACGGTGAAACCCCGTCTCTACTAAAAATACAAAAAATTAGCCGGGCGTGGTGGCGGGCGCCTGTAGTCCCAGCTACTCGGAGAGGCTGAGGCAGGAGAATGGCATGAACGCCCGGCCTTATGATGCCATTTTATAAATTTTTAAATTGACAGTGGGGATACATGCTGAGAAATGTGTAGCTTGACAATTTTGTTGTTGTCCACTTAGGCAAACTAATTTTTTAAAATAAGTAGGAGTGTACTGTAGATGGCACCAGGAATGTCCAATCTTTTGGCTTCCCTGGGCCACATTGGAAGAATTGTGGTGGGCCACACATAAAATACACTAAAAATAGCCGATGAGCTAAAAATTAAAATTTTTTTCTTTTGAGATGGAGTCTCTCTCTGTTTGCCCAGGCTGGAGTGCAGTGGAGTGATCTCAGCTCACTGCAACCTCCACGTCCCAGGTTCAAGCTATTCTGCCTCAGCCTCCCAAGTAGCTGAGATTACAGGCACCCGCCACTATGCCCAGCTAATTTTTGTATTTTTAATAGAGATGGGGTTTCACCATGTTGGCCAGGCTGGTCTTGAACTCCTGACCTTGTGATTCGCCTGTCTTAGCCTCCCAAAGTTCTGGGATCACAGGCATGAGCCACCGCACCCAGCTAAAAAATAACAAAATAATTTATAGAGTGCAGTGGAGTGATCTCGGCTCACTGCAACCTCCACATCCCAGGTTCAAGCTATTCTGCCTCAGCTTCCCGAATAGCTGAGATTACAGGCACCCGCCACTACGCCCAGCTAATTTTTGTGTTTTTAATAGAGATGGGGTTTCACCATGTTGGCCAGGCTGGTCTTGAACTCCTAACGTTGTGATTCACCTGCCTTAGCCTCCCAAAGTGCTGGGATTACAGGCATGAGCCCCCGCACCCAGCTAAAAAATAACAAAAAAAATTTATAGTGTTTTTAAAAAGTTTATGAATGTGTTGGGTGCATTCAAAGCTGTCCTGGGCTGCATGTGGCCTGTGGGCCGCGGGTTGGACAAGCTCAGTTAGCCTATTCCACACCTAGGTTACATGGTATAGCCTCCAAGGTTACAAATCTGTACAGCACATTACTGTACTGAATACTGTAGGCAGTTGTAACACAATGGTAAGTATTTGTATATCTAAACATATCTACACATAGAAATGGTAAAGCAAAAATACAGTATAAAAGATTAAGAATGGTACACCTGTATAGGACAATTACCATAAATGGAGCTTGCAGGACTGAAAGTTGCTCTGGGTGAGTCAGTGAGTGAGTGGTGAGTGAATGTGAAGGTCTAGGACATCACTGTATGCCACTGTAGACTTTATAAACACTTTACATTTAGACTACACTGAATTTATTTTTTTAATTTCTTCAAAAATACATTAACTTAGCTTACTATAACTTTTTTGCTTTACCAAATTTTTAATTTTTTAAACTATTTGACTCTTTTGTAATAACACTTAGCTTAAAAGCCATGATATTGTGTAGCCATACAAAAATATTTTCTTTCATTATATCTTTATAAGTGTTTTCAATTTTTTTTTTTTTTTTTTTTTGAGACAGAGTCTCGCTCTGTCACCTAGGCTGGAGTACACTGGCACTATCTTGGCTCACTGAAACTTTCACCTCCCAGGTTCAAGTGATTCTCTGCCTCAGTCTCCTGAGTAGCTGGGATTACAGGCACCCACCACCACACCCGACTAATTTTTTGTATTTTTAGTAGAGATGGGGTTTCACCAATCTTGGCCAGGCTGGTCTTGAACTCCTGACCTCATGATATATCTGCCTCGGCCTCCCAAAGTGCTGGGATTACAGGCATGAGCCACCGTGCCCAGTCGTGTTTTCTTTTTTTTTTTTTTTTTGAGACGGAGTCTTGCTCTGTCACCAGGCTGGAGTGCAGTGGGGCGATCTCAGCTCACTGCAACCTCCCAGGTTCAAGCAATTCCCCTGCCTCAGCCTCCTGAGTAGCTGGGACTACAGGTGCGCCCCACCATGCCCGGCTAATTTTTGTGTGTGTGTGTGTGTGTTTTAGTAGAGACAAGGTTTCACCATGTTGGCCAGATGGTCTCAATCTCCTGACATCATGATCCACCCGCTTTGGCCTCCCATGGTGCTGGGATTACAGGCGTGAGCCGCCGTGCCCGGCCCCAGCTGTGTTTTCTATTTTTAATGGAAAAGTAGAAAAAAGTAAAAAAAAAATTTTTTTTTTTTTTACTTTTTAAACTTGTTCATTAAAAATGAAGACACAAATGCACACATTAGCCTAGGCCTAAACAGGGTCAGGATCATCAATATCACTGTCTCCCACCACCACATCTTGTCCCACTGGAAGTTCTTCAGGGGCAGTAACACACATGGAGCTGTCATCTCCTATGATAACAGTGCCTTCTAGAATACCTACTGAAGGACTTGCCTTGGGCTATTTTACCATTAGCTATTTTTTTTAATAAGTAGAAGTGTACTCTAAAATAATGATTAAAAGTATAATGTAGTAAATACATAAGCCAGTAACATATTTATTATTCAGTATTATGTACTGTACAAATTGTATGTGCTATATTTTTATGAGACTGGCAGCACAGTAGGTTTGTTTACACCAACATCACCCCAGATGTCTGAGTAATGTGTTACACTGTGATGTCTTGGATGTTACAATGGCTACAATGTCACTAGGCAATAAGAATTTTTCAGCTCTATTATAGTCATATGTGACCACCATCATATATGCAGTCCATCGTTGACCAAAACATCATTATAAGGCCATGTGACTATAGTTGAATTTATTAGTCTTTTTCTCTGTGACTGTGCTTTTTTTATCATAAGAAATGTTCCCCTAACCTGAAGTCATGAACACATTTTTTTGTGTTACCATCTAACCTTCACCCACCTGGAACTGATTTTGCATGTACTTTGAAGTAAGAGTCCAATTTTATTTTATTTTTCCATATTTCTGCCCAATAGCCTCAGCATCATATATTAAAATATATATCATTTCTTCTTTGATCTGCCATGCCACTTCTGTCAGGAATGGCAATATTTTTTGATGGGAAGTCCTAGGCGTAGATATTATTCCAATAGTTAATGAAGATTCTGAGCTATACTTGATAGTAGGTTAACTTCTGAAAATAAACCCACAGACTACAGATGTTTACAACTTAACTTCTCACTAAGATTTGAGTGTTTTTACCACAAAGGCCACAGGGTATCTTTTTTTTTTTTTTTTTTTTTTTTTTTGAGACAGAGTCTCACTCTGTCGCCCAGGCTGGAGTGCAGTGGTGCAATCTTGGCTCACTGCAAGCTCCACCTCCCAGGTTCATGCCATTCTCCTGCCTCAGCCTCCCGAGTAGCTGGGACTACAGGCGCCCGCCACCACACCTGGCTAATTTTTGTATTTTTAGTAGAGATGGGGTTTCACTGTGTTAGCCAGGATGGTCTCAATCTCCTGACCTCATGATCCACTGGCCTCGGCCTCCCAAAGTGCTAGGATTACAGGTGTGAGCCACCGCGCCCAGCCGCCTCAGGGTATCTTATATTGTAAGTTAGGTTTTTTTACCTTCCTTCTAAGGTCAAAAGGAAAAAAAAAAAAAAGAGAAAGTATGGGGGGAAATACAAAACCAACAGAATAGAAAACAAAAACCCTCCAAAATAAGTGGTTAGGCTAAAGTGAGTTCCTTAGAATAAAACTGCACATTTGAGAAGTGATTTCATAAAAAGGAATCACTATACTAATACTTTATTTTCTCTTTTAGCTGTATTTGTAAAATAGCTTTCTTTTCATTTTTAGAGTAATCTTTCTTTTGTTTAATAATATTCATTGAACATCTATTATGTATAACACAATCATTGTCCTCAAAAGGCCTTATAATACAAAATAAAGAATAGGCTGGGCATGGTGGCTCACACCTGTAATCCCAGAACTTTGGGAGGCTGAGGTGAGAGGATCGCTTGAGCTCAGGAGTTCAAGACCAGCCTGAGCAACGTGGCAAAACCTTATCTTTACAGAAAAAAAAAAAAAAAATTAGCCATGCACAGTGGCACATGCCTGTAGTCCCAGCTGCTTGGGAGGATCGCTTGAACTCGGGAGGTCAAGGCTACAGTGAGCCAAAATCACACCACTGCACTTCAGCCTGGGGGACAGAGTGAGACCCTGCCCTTTCTAAAACAACAACAACATCAACAAAAAGATTATGAACAGATGGAATTTGGGCTAAAAATTTAAATAAAGGTAAGATTTTTTTTTTTTTTTTTGAGACGGAGTCTTGCTCTGTCACCTAGGCTGGAGTGCAGTGGCGTGATCTCGGCTCACCGCAAGCTCCGCCTCCCGGATTCACGCCATTCTCCTGCCTCAGCCTCCCAAGTAGCTGGGACTACAGGTGCCTGCCACCACACCCGGCTAATTTTTTTTGCATTTTTAGTAGAGACGGGGTTTCACCATGTTAGCCAGGATGGTCTCGATCTCCTGACCTCGTGATCCACCCACCTCGGCCTGCCAAAGTGCTGGGATTACAGGCGTGAGCCACCGCGCCCGGCCTAAGACTTTAATATCTAAAGATTAAGGAGGGCGTTTCCACTATCTCTCTAATCTAACGTAAACTGTGATAAAAGGGACTTTGATTTGTTTACTGCTATATAACTGGCACCTAAAATAGCACTGGGCACGTAATGGGAGTTCAATAGTGGCTGAATGGTTGAACCTGTCCTCCACATGGCTCTTTCTCCACACTATTGTCAGAGTGGTCATTCTAAAAAACAGATGTAATCCGGCTACATCCCAGCTTAATAACTTGCTTTCACCTACTGTCAAAACTAACAAGAAAATACTGATATGTAGATGTCTATCTATAAAATTTTATCAATATGTATGAATATTTACAAAAAGTTTAAAGTAGAAAACTACTTATGGAGAAACCCAGTTATCTGTGTATTCACAGGTAGCCATAAAAGATGTTCTGTTTTCAGTGATTTGGTGCACGTGTGTAGAACCTTTATTGCTGTGCGTACTTGAGCTATGTAGAAATGTTAATTCAGGTTTCCAACAAGTACTGAAGTGGCACTGTATTTGGGCTCAATTTCCAGAAATACTTCCATTGGTGCTGTTTGCATGTTATTTAAGAAAATACTTGATATCTTTGCGAAATCAGTTTGAACAGCATTTTTTGTAGTATGTTCTAGAAACTACCAGGAAGTCATGATTATATATATATATATTTTTTTGGAGACCAGTATCAGCTCTTTTGAATCATAAATTGTTCTATATATCTTATAAAGTGAAAATTAGTTTTGTTTATTGTCCCCGATAATTTTAATAGATTAGATAAATGAAACTATGTCTAGTGAATATTTAAAAATGAATGTGATGTTGGTGAATTGTACCAAATATTTAAGAAAAAAATGATACATCATGAACCGGTGTGATTTATCTCAGAGTTGCAAGTTGGTTAAACAATTGAAAATAGGTTCACTGTATTAACACACTAAGAAGGAAAAGCTATGTGATCATCTCAATAGATGTAGGAAAAGTATATGACAAATTCATATCCCACTCATTACAAAAAAAAGTTTCTTCACAGTGGAATTAGAAGGTAATTTTCTCAGTCTAATAAATACACAAAAAACCTACAGCTAATACTAGATGTAATGGAAGAAGACTGAATGCTCTCCCCATAAGTTTCAGAGGAAAAGTAAGGATGTCTGTCCTCACCATTCTACTCACCATTATAGTGGAGTTTGTAGCCAGTGAAATAAGGCAATACAAAGAAATAAAATGGATAGGTATTGGAAAGGAAGAAGTAAAACTGTCTTTATTCACATATGATATCATATATAGAAAAAAATCCTCAGAAATCCAAACATACACAGAAAACTTCTAGAACAAGTGAGTTTAACAAGGCTGCCAAGTACAAGGTAAAATTTTAAAAACCAATTGATTTCTATATAATAGTAACAATTACAATTTTTAGAAATACTGTTTACAATAGCACCAGTAAACATGAAATGCTTAGAGATAGATTTACATGCCAAGACCTATACAATGAACAGTACAAAACATTACTGAGACAAATTAAAGAAACTGAAATAAATGAAAAGATGCCCCATAACACATGTTCATAGGTTAGAAGACCCAAAATTCTTAAGATGTCAATTCTCAAATTCATGTATATTCAGTGCAGTTCTCATCAAAATCCTAGTAGGCTTTTTTGTAGAAGTTAGCAAGCTGATTCTAAAATATATATGGAGATGCAAAGGACCTAGTATATAACCAAAACAATTATTAAGAATAAATTGGCCAGGCACGGTGGCTCACGCCTGTAATCCCAGCACTTTGGGAGGCTGAGGCGGGCAGATTACCTGAGGTCAGGAGTTCAAGACCAGCCTAGCCAACATGGTAAAACCTCGTCTCTACTAAAAATACAAAAATTAGGTGGGTGTGTTGGCACACACCTGTAATCCCAGCTACTCGGGAGGCTGAGGCAGGAGAATCACTTGAACCCGGGAGGCGGAGGTTGCAGTGAGCCGAGATTGCACCACTGCACTCCAGACTGGGTGACAGAGTGAGACTCCATATTCAAAAAAAAAAAAGAATAAATTGAAAAACTGATTTCAAAACTTACATTAAAGCTGTGGTAATCAAAGCTGTGTGGTATTGGTGTAAGAATAGCTAAATAGGCCAGGCGCAGTGGCTTCATGCCTGTAACCCCAGCACTTTGGGAGGCCGAGTCATGGGGGTCACTTGAGGTCATGAGTTCAAGACCAGCCGGGCCAACATGATGAAACCCCATCTTTACTAAAAATACAAAAATTTCCAGACGTGTTGGCGGGCACCTGTAATCCCAGCTACTCGGGAGGCAAAGGCAGGAGAATCGCTTGAACCTGGGATGCAGAGGTTGCAGTAAGCCGAGATGGAGCCACTGCACTCCAGCCTGGGTGACAGAGTGAAACAACATCTCAAAAACAAACAAAAACAAAATAAAACAAAAAAATAGCTAAATAGATCCATAGAACAGAATGGGGAGGCCAGAAATAGACCTACACATATATAGTTTATTTTTGACAAAGGCATGGTAATTCACGGGGAAAGGATAGTCTTTTCAACAGATGATGCTGGAACAGGACATCCACATGGGATAAGAAGTGAAATTCAACCCTTACCTTATATCATTTATAAAAATTAAGTTGTAGACCTAAATATAAGGGCTTATGCTATAAAACTTCAGAAGAAAACATAGGGGAAATATTTGTGACCTTAGTGTAAGGCAAGGATTTCTTAGGACGCAAAAAAGCACAAATCATAAAAGAAAAAAATGATAAATTGGATTTTGTCAAAATGTAAAACTTTTTCTACAAAAAATACTGTTGAAAATTAAAATGCAAACCACACACTGGGAGGAAATATTGGCAAAACATATCTGACAAAGTTCTTATATTTTTAAATATCTAAAGAATTCTTACAAAATGTTAAAACAAGCCACTTGATTCGTATTAATGGATAAAAGAGTTGAGCAGACATTTTATCGTAGAGGATATATAGATGGTAAATAAGCACATAAAAATCTATTAGCCATTAGGGAAATGCAAATTAAACCTTAAAGAGATGCCACTATACACATACTAGAATGGCTAAAATGAAAACACTGAAAATATCAAAGGCTGACAAGGATGCAGAGATATCAGAACTCTCAAATAAAATACAACCAGCCGGGCACGGTGGCTCATGCCTGTAATCTCAACACTTTGGGAGGCTAAGGTGGGCAGATCACGAGGTCAAGAGATCAAGACCATCCTGGCCAACGTGGCGAAACCCCATCTCTCCCAAAAATACGAAAATTAGCTGGACTTGGTGGCGCATGCCTGTAGTCCCAGCTACTCAGGAGGCTGAGGCAGGAGAATCACTTGAACCTGGGAGGCGGAGGTTGCAGTGAGCCGAGGTCGCGCCACTGCACTCCAGCCTGGTGACAGAGCGAGACTCCGTCTCAAATAATAATAAAAAAACAGTACAACCTATCTGGAAAACAGTTTGGCAGTTTATTATAAAGTTAAACATATACTTGCCGTATGACTTAGCCATCTCATTCCTAGGGATTTACCCTGGAAAAACAATCAAAACTTACATTAACACAAAAACCTGTACGTGAATATTAATAGCAGCTTTATTTGTAATTCCCAAAACCTGAAAACAACCCATATGTCCTTCAGCAGATGAATGGATAAACACACTGGTACGTGAATACAGTGGAATACTACTCAGCAATAAAAATGACCTGTAGTATACAACAGTGTGGATGAATCTCAAAGATGTTATCATGAGTGAAACAAGCCACTCTCAAAAGGTTATAAATAGTACAATTTCATTAACATAACATTCTCAAAAAGACAAAACCATAGTGTCAGAGAAGAGACCAGTAGTTACCAGGGTCTAGGGGTAGGAGGACAGCATGACTATAAACAGATGGCAATGAGAAATGTGGGGAGTGATGGACCTGTTCTGTATTTTGAATCAGACTGTGGTCATATAATCTAATGTGGTTATGTGCTAGAATCTATAGAACTATATAGTCAGAAAACAAGTCCATTTTGCTGTATATTACTTTTAAATATAAAATAAAATAAATGTTTAAGTATTTTTTCTCAGTACTCTGAAAACATTGCTATTTGTGATTTTATTTCTTTTTCTAAGTAATTTCAACTTTTATTTTGGATTTGGGGGTATGTGTGCAGGTTTGTTACACAAGTATATTGCATGATGCTGGGGTTTGGGATACAGATTGATCCCATCACCCAGGTAGTGAGCATAGTACCCAACTGTTTTTCAACTCTTGCCGCCTTCCTTCTCTACTGCCTCTAGTAGTGCCCAGTGTGATTTTCTATCATCTAACACTGTTGAGCTTTTTTTCCCCCTAATTCTTGTTTCTTTGTAGATGAACTGCTTTTTTTTTCTCTTAACAGCTTTTAGACTCTTTTTTTAAATCACTGGTGTAATGAAATTGCACCACAATATGTCTCAGTATAGTTGTCTTTCGTTTATCCTATGTGGACTGTCTCATCTGAAGACTCAATGTTTAAAATTATTTCTTCATATTATCCCATCTGCCTTCTCTTTTTTTTTTTTTTTTTTTTTTTTTTTTGAGGTGGAGTCTTACTCTGTTGCCCAGGCTGGAGTGGGTGGCACCGTATAGGCTCACTGCAACCTCCGTGTCCTGGGTTCAAGCACTTCATCTGCCTCAGCCTCCCAAGTAGCTGGGATTACAGGCACCCACCACCCACACCCCGCTAATTTTTTTATATTTTTGGTAGAGACAGGGTTTCACCATGTTGGCCAGGCTGGTCTCAAACTCCTGACCTCAGGTGAGCCACCCGTCTCAGCCTCCCAAAGTGCTAGGATTACAGGCGTGAGCCACCGCACCCGGCCCCCCATCTGCCTTCTCTATTCACAATTTCCGGTACTCCTGTTAGGTATATTTTAGAAGCTTTAACTTCATCCTCTATATTTTATAATGTTTTAAAATTCCTAAATATAGAGATAAAATGAACACACAAGAAAAAATTTTCTTCAAGCCCTTCCATTGCATTTTAATTGTAACAGTTATGTTTTTAATTGCTTTTTCATCGATGTATAGTTTCAAACTCTCATGAGGATATTATTTATAATTTACTAGAAGGTTTCTTTTCCATGAATTATGTTTCCACAGATTCCATTTTTATATTCCGTTCAATATCTTACTTGAGAGGCAAGAGAACATTGAGGTTTCAAGCACAAATACTGGAGTAATACTACCCAGGTTCAAATTCTGGCTCTGTCATTTGTGGCCATATAATCTCAGGCAAATAATTTAACCTCTGAGAGGTTCAGTTTCATTATCAACAAAAAGGACATAATTACAATACCTATCTAATCGAGATGTTGTGAAGATTAAATGAAATAATATCTGTAAATTCATACTTCAAATATGTGTGATACTTAGTAAACACTTAATAAGTGCTAACTATTATTACCATATGCCAGGTGCAGTGTTCTAGTTTCCAGCCATATAAAGTTGAAAGTGACTTGGTCCATTCACTCAAATAACTTAAAATAAAGCTTGATATTATTTGTCAAGCCTAGCATTCACCTTCTATTGCAATGGGAGTCATTGTGCATATAAATAACAGTGGTATTCAAAACTGTGGTACATCCTTTATGGTTTTATAGGTTTATTTAATGTTAAAATATAACTGGAAGCTGAAACTGTAATAAAAAAGATCCTTTGGCCTATGTTTTGCTTAACATTGTACTTGGAAAGAAGGGAGAAATATGGGGGCATGCATATGAAGATACCAAGGAGAAAGCATGTAAATGACAAACCAAAGCATGGATGGGCTTCCTCAACTGTATTAGATATGGTAGGAATAAGTATGATGTGGAATAGAAGGTGATAAATAAAATAGGTTGACTAAAGCAGCAGCTTGTGGCAGGGGCCCATATGGTCGGGTGGGTATAGAGGTGGATCCGTACTGAGGAGGCCTAATAAGCCTGGCAGAAGAGTTTGGTCATTATTCTATAATGGTCAGAAAATAGCTGAATTTTTGAGTAGGAAAGTAATGTGATACAAAGAGGAATTTGTGTTTTTAATTTTTGTCCTTATGTAGAAGATGCAAATGTTTTCAATGTTTTGGGCAATTCAAAAAAACTTTTTTCTGAGCTGTGTCTAATCTAAACTCTAAAGGAAAATCAGTTCTGTAACACTTGTTCCTTTCAATCTAGTTTTTTCTTTAATGTTTAAATATAACATTTTTTAGAGATTCCAGAGTTTTATCAAACTGGAATGTTGGCCACAACAGTTCAAACATATCTAGGTTAAAAGTACGAAGTAATTGAGGATAATGGGAAATTAAGATTGCAGGGCTCACTCTTCAATTGTAGCAGGAAAATTAAAGGTAAATTACAAAGCAAAGTTCAGAATAAAACATGTATCAGTATTCAAGACCTTGCAAGTTTATAAAATGTCTGGTATGTTTATTACTACAATGCTATTATTTGGCCAGAGCACAGGGGACTTCAGATTGTGTATTTATGGACTGATTCCCCAACAGATAACTGCAAACTTCTGGAATGCTGTTGCTGTGTCAATAGTTGTAGACTTATTGTTGTAAATTTTTTCCCTCTTTCAACCTAATTAACTTAGAATGTCTCTAACGTGATTTGCAAAGAATTTTTTATTTATATTTTGCAATCAGCATTTGACCAGCACACAGGTTTGAGACATGCACTACAATGTGTAAACGTTTTGTAAGATAATAAATAGTGCCTACTAGTCTAAATGTTTTATGATTGCTTGTTCCCTGCTAATTGGTCATGGATTGAAATTCCCCATTGTTTAATTTTTTTAATTTGTGGAAAATCATTATAAATGAGTGTGTAGGGCTTCATATCACAGCTGTTGTCATTTAAAGTTTGGACAGTGTCATTGCAAGTGAAGCCCTGCTGTGAAATCAAAGTCAAAAGGCATCTTGGCATCCCAACCATTTCCTTGGAAGAAGATTACAGCTCAAGTCTGTTGAACTTTATTGCCTTGGGCCTCATGACAGTCTTCAGAAACATGCAAGGCATTTCTGTTAAAGAAATTCAGATGTGCTAGGACACAGATGACATTCTTGTGCATAGCAGTGTCCTAGGGGGGTGAGGAATAAGTCAGGAAGAAAAAGATGATTCATACCTTTTGCTGCATTCTGGGATTATTATATAAAATCCATGGAGAGGATGGAGACCTTGCAGTGATACCACATAGGAAAAATGTGCGGTGTTTTCCTACATGGCCTGACTGTATTTTAAAATAAAAACCTAAACACGACTCCAAGGTAATGACTGCCTTCAAAGTAATATTTTAGTTGATTTTAATATTCTCTTTGAAGGAAGTTCTCATTGACTCATATTTGTTTTCTCCCTCTCCTTTCTCACACACATTCATTTCCAGAGGTTTGACTGAGGGAGAGATGCTACTCGGTTTTAACAGTCACTCTTTTTATATGTAAAACTCATGTTCTTGAATTTAAAACAAAAGATTACTTGTTCTAACTTAAAAATCTAACCAGTAACTGAGCTCCAACAAAGGTCCCCACAGAGACATCATAAAAGAACATCATTGTCCCTCTAATTTCAGGATGTGTCTTATTCAGCCGTGAATTTATCTCATCCCTTTAAAATGTGTTCTTATTTTTCATCCCTATTCCCTCCTGGGATAAAGAGATTCCTGAGTTCATTAGCTACAGCATGCCTGGCACATAGTAGACACTCAATAAATATTTGTTGAGTAAATGAAAATCGTTATTCAAAGGAAAATCCTGATTATGCTCAATGTTAATTCTGGAAATCCAAGACCTAGTAAGATCATTTGTTCTACTGTTCTTTCAGCTTTGTATGACATTCAGAAAGGCATATCACTCATTCAACAACTTGCCATAAATATTGGTAACTGCTTCTTATTCACTGCTATAAAAATGCCATTAAATTGCTTATAGTCTAGTAAAGAGACATACAAGTAAATAGATAATCACAATAGAGTGGGATATGCTAAGCATTTCCTAGCCTCAGTGATAATAACATTTATTGAGTACTTACTGTGTACCAGGTACAATTTTAAGTATTTTACATGCGTTAATGTTTTCTAACTTAATTGCATTGTGAGCTGACAACTCTAGCTATATGATTCAAAACATTTTGAAATTTACTGATAGTTTTTTGTTTTGTTTTGTTCTTGAGACGGGGTCTTGCTTTGTCACCCAGGCTGGAAGGCAGTGATACAATCATGGCCCACTGTAGCCTCGACCTGCTCGGCTCAAGTGATTCTCCCATCTCTGCCTCCCAAGTATCTGGGAGTACAGGCACATGCCACCACACCCAACTAATTTTTAACAATTTGTAGAGATGAGCTCTTACTATCACTCAGGCTGGTCTTGAACTCCTGAGCTCAAGCGATCCTCTCACCTCGGCCTCCCAAAGTTCTGTGATTATAGATGTGAGCCACCCTACCCAGCCCTGATACTTATTTTATGGACCAGTATGAGGTCAATTTTTTAAAATCCATGTGAACAGTTCTGGGTACAGTGTTAGAGTGCAGTGTCCATTAGAGCAAGCAAGTTTTTGTATACAGTGTTCTATACATATCTATTAGCTCTAACTTGTACAGTATTTCTTTTAATCTTCTATATGATGACTGATTTTTCTACCTGCTTGACCTATCAGTTACTGAGAGAGGTATATTAAAATATTTTAGCATGATTGTAAATTTATGTGTTTTTCCTTTTACATCTGTCAGTTTTTGCTTTGTATACTTTGAGGCTAAGTTTTTAGGTTTATATACATTTAAATTGTTACAGCTTTCTGGTAGATTGAGCTATTTATTATTATGTAATGCTTCATTTTATCCCTAGTAATGCATTTTGCCTTAAAGAGCATTTTATATTCTGATTGTTAATATAGCTACCCCAACTTCTTTTGGTATTTGCCTGGTACATATTTTTTCATCCTTTAAATTTTGTGTATCCTTAAGTTTTATATATATATATATATATGTTGTTTATAAGCAACAAATATTTAGACTCTGGTTTTAGATTCAGTGTCAATCTTTGTTTTTTTAACCAGAACATTTGGTCCATTTGTGCTATTGTATTTGTATTTGTTACAAGTAGACAGGCATGAGCGGGGCAGGAGAAAGCTGTCCCCCACCCACTAGGAATGTCAGGTGATGGTTGGGCAGTTATCACTCTGCCTCTCTAAAAGTGATAAATGGGCAGCTGGCACCAGGGAGAGGCCATTTCCTGATTGTCCACACCTGGTACACTAAAGTGTTAATTGAATGCAGGCACCAGGGAGAAGCAACTTCCTGGGCATGAGCATTAAGAAACAAAATGGCAGAGTATGACCTCCCAGGGGCACACCACCCAAAAAGGGAAGAAAGCCACAGATAGATGGGTGTGCATACAACTTCCTAAACACACTGCGCATGCTCACCTCCCAAGTGTAAGGAGGGCACTGCACTTATGAGTAGCCCAGCCTAAGGGAAGAATCATGGGAAAGGGGCCAGCGTATAAATAAAGTCCTAGGATCAAGGTTAAAATGGCACTTGACCTTCACGTGCCCACTTGGGTCTCTTCCAAGCATTATTTCATTTCTTTTCCATTCTAAAACCTTTTAAAATAAACTTCCACTCCTGCTCTGAAACTTGCCTCGGTCTCTTTTTCTGCCTTATGCCCCTCAGTCCATTTCTTTCTTCTGAGGAGGCAAGAATTGAGCTTGCTGCAGACCTATATGGATTCACCATTGGTCATGCCTTGGATACCTTGACTGGTAATGTATTTGGTGCCGTGAGACTTAGATATTTGCCACCACTAACACATTTATTCCTACCATCTTATTTTTTTTCTCTTTCTGATTGTTTCCCTTTTCTTTTTCTTTTTTTTTTTTGAAATGGAATCTTGCTCTGTCGCCCAGGCTGGAGTGCAGTGGCACGATCTTGGCTCACTGGACGCTCTGCCTCCCTGGTTCACGCCCCCTTCTCCTGCCTCAGCCTCCCCAGTAGCTGGGACTACAGACGCCCACCACCACACCCGGCTAATTTTTTGTATTTTTTAGTAGAGACGGGGTTTCACCATGTTAGCCAGGATGGTCTCGATCTCCTGACCTCGTGATCTGCCCACCTCAACCTCCCGAAGTGCTGGGATTACAGGCGTGAGCCACTGCGCGTGGCCGATTGTTTCCCTTTTCTGAGTTTCTTTTTCCACTTTTTTTTTGTTTTCCCTTGGGTTCAGGTTTGTTGTTGTTTTTTTTTATTTTCCTATTATTCCATTTTTTCCTCCACTAGTTTGGAAGTTGCAACCCACTCTATTTCTTTCATGATAATACAGAAATTCTTAAATGCTTAGTTAATTTATCAAAATCCATCAAAATCTAACTCCAATTCACTCCCTTACAAAGTCTATGCTACCATGGTTGTATAGTTTAGTTGTATCTTAATTTTCTTTGCTATCAAAAGACAATATTGTCATTGTTTTATACAGTCAATGTGTTTTTAGATTTACCTACATATTTATCTCTTTTTTGGCTCAGTTATCTTCTTACATCTCAGACTTTCTATCTGGTGTCATAGATGGCTTTAGAGATCCCAGGATTATTGTCATTCTTGTTAATTGAAAAACCAAATCCAGCCAGGCGCGGTGGCTCACGCTTGTAATCCCAGCACTTTGGGAGGCCGAGGCGGGCGGATCACGAGGTCAGGAGATCGAGACCACGGTGAAACCCCGTCTCTACTAAAAATACAAAAAATTAGCCGGTCGTGGTGGCGGGCGCCTGTAGTCCCAGCTACTCGGAGAGGCTGAGGCAGGAGAATGGCGTGAACCCGGGAGGCGGAGCTTGCAGTGAGCCGAGATTGCGCCACTGAACTCCAGCCTGGGCGACAGAGCGAGACTCCGTCTCAAAACAAACAAAAAAAAAAAACAAAAAAGAAAAAAAAAGAAAAACCAAATCTGTAAAATATTTTAAAGAGGCTTATTCTGAGCCAATAGGAGTGACCACAGCCCGGTAGTTGGGTTGCAGTTTAATTTTATATATTTTAGGGAGACAGAAATTGTAGGTAAAATCATAAGTCAATACATGGAAGGTGTACCTTGGTTCATCCTAAAGAGGTGGGATATCTTGTGAGGTGGTGGCTTACAGGTCATAGGTGGATTCAAAGATTTTCTGATTGGCTACTGATTGAAAGAGTTAAGCTTTGTATAAATACTTGATGTCAGTAGAGTAGAAAGAAATGCTTGAGTCAAGATAAGGGAGTTGTGGAGGTCAAAGCCCTTATTATGTAGATAAAGCCTCATAGGTAGTAGCCCTCAGAGAGAATAAGTGGTACGTCTCTTTTTAGACCATAAAAGTGTCAGACTCCCAGCTAATCTCTCCCACAGCTGAGAAAGTCCTAGAAAGGGAAGGCCTGGCTGCATTAATGGAGATTCTCTACAGATGCAAGTTTCCCCCACAACCGATGACTTTGCAGGGCCATTTCAAAATATGTCAAAGAAAAATATTTTGATTTCCTTCAGGGTCTTCTATCTATCATGTGATGCTGTATCAGAGTCAGGTTGGAAAGGAAGCTGCTTTATGCTGGGATAATTTTAAAAACCTGTTTTCATGCCTATGATCCCAGCACTTTGGGAGGCCAAATGTGGGAGGATCACTTGAGTTCAGGAGTTTGATTCCATCCTGGCCAATATGGTGAAACCCCATCTCTACAAAAAATACAAAAATTACCTGGGTGTGGTGGCACATGCCTGTATTCCCAGCTATTCAGGAGGCTGAGGTGGGAGGATCACCTGAGCCCAGGAGGTCGCAGCTGCAGTGAGCTCACACTGTACCACAGCACTCCAGCCTCCAGAGTGAGACCCTGTTTCAAAATATAAAAATTTTTTAAAAACCCATTTAATGAGATTTTATGGTTTATAGGGTATGACTTAACCCCTGCCTTGCATGGCCTTAGGTCGTGTTTATAATCTGGTATCTTATTGCCACAAAGAGTCTGTTTTGTCAGATCTGTAATTTTACCTAAACACCAAAAGGGAGAGGGCATAATGAGGCATGTCCGACCTCCCTTCCTGTTATGGCCAGGAATTCAGTTTTTCAGGTTTCCCTGGGATCCCTTTGGCCAGGGGTCTATTCATTTGGTTGTGGGGCTCAGGATTTCATTTTTGGTTTATATTCTCCTAATGGACTTCCTCCCTTTAGCAAGTGCTAGTCTTTTTGTCTTATCCCTTGAGTCTCTTGAGTTCACAACTAATAGTAAAATTTGCTCACCACCAGTTCCTAAGTTAAAATTTAGCTTCAGTGCTCTGTTTATCTTTTCAAGTTTCTACTTATATTTTGGTCTGCATATTCCTTGCTTTCTTGCCAATTTATTGCATTGTATTAAAGATTTTAAAATATTTTATCTATCATTTAAAATTATTTTTAGAAAAATTGCCTATCAGATTATGAAAACAACCATAAGTCAAGAAATAAAAATCCATAAGTAAATTTTTAAATGATCTTTTCAGCTGGGTGTCATGGCTCATGCCTGTAATCCCAGCATTTTGAGAGGTGGAGGCAGAAGGAAGCAAGAGTCCAAGACCAGCTTGGACAACGTATAGTGAAACCCTGCCTCTACAAAAAAAAAAATAAAAAATTAGCTGGGTGCAGTGGTGCGTGCCTATAGTCCCAGCTACTTGGAAGGCTGAGGCAGGAGGATCGCTTGAGCCCAGGAGTTCAGGGCTGCAGTAAACTATGATTGTGCCACTGCACAGCCTAGGCCACAGAGCAGGATCCTATCTCTAAGAAAATTTTTAAAAAAAATTTTTTTTAAATGATCTTTTTGTTATAAATAAAGTTTCGGTGCCACAAAAGAAATAGCACTCAAATATAAAATTGTCTTTTTCTCAGCAAGGCAAGTTACTTCTATAGAAGGGTGCACCCTTACAGCTGGAGCAATGGTGAGCTCACACTCGGACAAGGCAGGGGAAGGGGTTCTTATCCCTGACGCACGTGGCCCCTGCTACTGCGTCTTTCCCCTATTGGCTACGGTTAGACCGCACAGGCTAAACTAATTCCGATTGGCTCATTTAAAGAGAGTGACAGAGTGAGTGGTTTGGTGGGAAAAATGGTTATGCAGGGTGGAGAATGAGTCAGGGCGGAGCAGGTAGCACGTAATTGGAATGAGTCAGGGTGGAGCAGTAATCGAAAAAGGTTGCTTCATGAGGAAGTTAAGTTTAAAAGTAGAAGGCAAAGAATTGAACATACTGACATATTGATTGATTCTTTAAAATGAAATTTAGAACTCATATCTAACATTTTGGTTGGAATTCTTTCATAGGATTTTTGATGATCTTAAATCATCATTTTCCAAAATATATTCTACAACTGCTTTCTTTTAAAATACTCAGTGAAACTAGGTTTACAAATGCTGTATACCGAATTCCCTTCATAGAGTCACAGTTTAAAATCCTGCAAAATCCTGTTTTTTAAAAAAAAAGAAAGAAAGAAAAGGAAAACCTTGTTTAATTTTGTTTACCCAGCATTTCCCCAATTCCCCCCAAGTAACAGCTATCAGTACTCTACAGAGCTAGCAGAATAGTTTAAAGAGCTCTCCCCACTCATCCTCCCCTCGCCATAAAAATAGGAAGTCCTGAGTCTTCCTTGCAGAACCAAGCTTCTTTTTCCCCATATGTTATATCTGATGATATCATCAGGGATCTTGCTGTTTAATATAAATTCTAGATATTTGCTTTTTATGATGTTTTCAGGGTCTAACCCTGCCTTAGAAATGGGGACCATATTGACTACCAGACGTATCTCAGAGTCCTCAGTCTACTAGTGATCTTTCTTTTTCCTCTCTCTCCTCCACTGGAGTTTCCCTTTTAGTGTACTTGGGACCCTTCTAATTCTCAAGAATCAAAGGATTGGATAAAATCTCACCATTCATCTAGTTGAGCCCTATTGAGATTCATTAAACAATAAACTTAGATGTAATAACTCTTCAAGTGGCTTTTTTTTTTTTTTTTGACATTGTCTCTCTGTGTCACCCAGGCTGGAGTGTCATGGCGTGATCATAGTTTGCTGCAACCTCAAACTCCCAAGCTCAAGCAATCCTCCCATCTCAGCCTCCCAAGTAGCTGGGACTACATGCATGCACCATCATACCTGGCCAATTTTTTATTTTTTTTATTTCTTGTAGAAGCAGAGTCACCCTATATTGCCCAGGCTGATCTTAAACTCCTGGGCTCAAGCAATCCTCCTGCCTTGGCTTCCCAAAGTGCTCAGATTATAAGCATGAACCACCACACCCAGCCCAAGTGACTATTTTATTGCTCTCCTTTTCAACCTTGAAGATTTATAGTCAGGGCCTTTTGTTTTATTCTACTCACCTGTTCTCTAGTAATTTCAGAAGTCACCAGTGACCTCTTATATTCATCAGTTTCTCATGTTTTTGTTTTTGTTTTTTTTTTAATCTTTATTTTACTAAACTTCCTCTAAAGCATGTAACACTGTTGGTCATTTCCTCTTAACATCTATGATACCATTCTCACCAGTTCCCCTTCCCCATCTTGATTTTCCTCTCTGCCTTTATATAAATACATATCTTTCCCAAGTTTCTGTCCGTAGCTCCTTTTTCTCATTATTCTCCTTACGTTTATTCCTTTGTTTATTCACTTATTCATTTCTCCAATAAATATTTATTCAATAGGATGAATTAGTTAAAATATTATTTTTAGCATAATATAGGAAGCTTGAGCCTATCTTTTACTTTTTTATTTTTAACTGGGTCACAGAATGTGAGCCATATGAGAATGACTTCTTACTGCTGAGATTTATCTTATAATCCTTTTTTTTAAAGACAGATCTCACTCTGTTGCCCAGGCTGGAGTGCAATGGCACCATCTCAGTTCACTGCAACCTCTGCCTCCCAGGTTCAAGCGATTCTCCTGCCTCAGCCTCCTGAGTAGCTGGGACTACAGACACAGGCCACCGTGCCCGGCTAATTTTTGTATTTTTTGTAAAGACAGGGTTTCACCATGTTGCCCAGGCTGGTCTTGAACTCCTGAGCTCAGGTGATCCACCCGCTTCTGCCTCCTAAAGTGCTGGGATTACAGGCGTGAACCACCGTGCCCAGCCTTATAATCCATTATTGTTTCAGTAGTCATTGCAATAGAACATGCAGTAAATTCTAAACTGTTTTTCAGAATTGACAATACATGAAATTCAATTGAAAACTCTTTTAGCTGATCCTAGTACCAAAAGCACTCAGGCTAGAAAGACTAGCTTTAGACTAGATGGCCAATTCTAGGCTAAGCTCTTGAAAGTTTCTTCCTTGTTCCTCAGGGCAGTACTACACCCTCCCCATCCGCAGCAGTAGTTTGAAATAGGCAAAGATTATCTTTGCCTATTTCACTTCTGACTCTTCCTCACTTCTGACTTTCCCTTCTGACTCTTCCTCCTGTTTTCTAGAGTGCTTGTCCCAGGCACTAGTGCACTTAGGCAGCTCTAAGCCTTCTGCTGCTCTCCTGGTCAGGTCTATTCTCACCACCCTCACACTCTAAAATTAGTGCTGGAAGTTCAGACAATCCATATTTTCTACCTCATAAATTAAAGGAAAGCAAGTACAAAAGGCAGTGTCTAGAGGAAAAAACACCACACTGATAGGTAGATAAATCTAGATTCCAGTTGTGGCTCTGTGGCTGACATCTGTGCCTCTTTTCTCTAGTCTGGAAAGTGGAGGAATTGCACTGGAATAATTGATGTCTAAGGTCCCAGCTCTATGAGTTTAAAATCATTTCATGCAAACATATAACAGATGGATGAGGAGTTTTGATGGAGATGGCTACATTGTCTAAGGTCAGGGCTTTAATCACTATTCTTCACCCACTAGGGAAATCAATTGCAGCTTTTGCAGCCATTGTGGGCACTATTCTGGATTCTGGCCACATTGGACCTCACTGCTAGACAGAGGAAGGACTGGTTAATATAACTATATGAAAATATCTATCTGCCAGGCATGGTGGTTCATGCCTGTGATCCCAGCACTTTGGGAGGCTGAGGCAGGTGGATCACTTGAGGTCAGGAGTTAAACCCCGTCTCTACTAAAAATATAAAAATTAGCCAAGTGTGGTGGTATGTGCCTATAATCCCAGCTACTCGGGAGGCTGAAGCACGAGAATCGCTTGAACCTGGGAAACCGAGGTTACAGTGAGCTGAGATCACACCACTGCACTCCAACCCTGGGTGACAGAGCGAGACTCTGTCTCAAAAAAAAAAAAAAAAAATTATCTAACATATTGTCCTTGAGGTTCATCCATGTGGTAGCATGTGTCAGAATTTCTTTTTAAGGCTGAATATTCTATGCATCTATGTGTGTGCTTGTATACCACATTGTGTTTATTCACTTATCTGTCAACAGTCACCTGGGTCACTTTCACCTTTTGCCTATTGTGAATAATGCTTCTGTGAACATGAGTATACAAAAACCTGTTTGAGTTCTTGTTTTCCATCCTTTTGGGTATATGCCCAGAAGAAGAATAACCGTAACATACAGTAATTCTATATATATATTTTTTTGCGTGTGTGGAATCGCTATACTGTTTTCCACAGTCACTGTGCCATTTTACCTTCCCACTGAGATTTCCTGACCTTTCTATTCATCAGCATTTCACTCAATGGGTTTTAGAATCAGTGATATATCTTGTCTGATCAATAGCAAGATCCTCCCCGCCACCCCCCTCGTTGTTTTTTTTTTTTTTTTTTGAGATGGAGTCTCATTCTGTCGTCCAGGCTGGAGTGCAGTGGTGGGATCTTGGCTCACCGCAACCTCCGCCTCCGGGGTTCAAGCGATTCTCCTGCCTCAGCCTCCCGAGTAGCTGGGATTACAGGCACCCGCCACCATGCCTGGCTACTGTTTGTATTTTTAGTAGAGACAGGGTTTCCCCATGTTGGCCAGGCTGGTCTCGAACTCCTGACCTCAGGTGATCTGCCTGCCTCGGCCTCCCAAAGTGCTGGGATTACAGGCATGAGCCACCACGCCTGGCCTGCAAGATAACCCTTTTTGTATAACAATAAGAAAGAAAAAAATACCTCCAGCCAATTATAAGATGATCCCAATCTCAGAAATGTTAAAATGTGCAAAAAAATGTATCTTAGACTCAATGGAATACAGTTGGTAAATATACTAAAACTCCCTCCAAAAAAAAATTTGTGTAAGTTACACAACTTTTAACACAGTCTTTGTAGAGCAGGAAAGTAAAGGTGGCTACTCAGCAATAATGTATGAAAATACCTTTCTCAAAGGTACTTCTACCTTATTTATAAAAGAATGTGCCTCACACACAGTTTTTTCCCCAAAAACTTACCTAGCTATGCCTTAATGGCAATTTGGAATAAAAGTACAAACCCCTCTGTCAGGTCCTCTGCAAAATAAAAATAAAAAGGTAAAAACCCCATAGGACAGTAAACAGTGTATCCCAGATGTTAGTTCCCATGTATTTGTGATTTCTGGTAAATATCCTAATGTTCTTTTGTCTTTGTTTTGCTTAAAGGATTGTTCAAGTTTAGAAGAATACAACATTGCCGCAGCATTACTCCCTTTGACCAGTGCTTTCTATAGGGTAAGTTTCATTGGTCCATATATAAGCTTGTTATGATTTACATAAATGTATTCAGTTTGATTTATTATGGAACTACATGAATCCTGTCCTCTTAGTAGTATGCCTAAGATATATCTGTGGTTATATTTATTATAACATTTATTGCATGCTTTGTGTAGGAAATTTAATATAGAACACTAAATCATCTCCTAAAATAGCACCCACACCCATTACATCCTTTTCCTTAATTTTCTTTATAGTACTTTATAACAACTGAATTTATGTTACATATTGGTTTGTTTACATGTTTTGTCCCCATCACAGAAAGTAAATTTTATGAGGCTGGGATATTGTCTGTCCTCTTTACTGCTGTGTCCCAGGGCCACTCAGTAAATATTTATTGAATAAATGACATTGAAGCCAGAAATTAGAGTTTAACTTTACTGGTAATTTCTGCGAACCTTCTGAGAATTTTCTGGAGTGTTCAAAGTGATTTTTTTAAAATTCTGTCACTTACTACAGTTATATCTATGCTTTTTCATAAATAGATTCATTATTATGGCAGATAAAAACCAGCAAATTTATTTTCCCATGAAGGACTTGTAAAGAATTAGATAACAATGCATTTAATACATCCTTCTGAAATACACAATAATAAACAGTAAATCTGTGGTAGCAGCTGACTTACTATTCAGCCACATGCACAGTCAGCTTCAGGAAGCAATAAGTTAACAAGTTTGGTAACTGCCATACTGTTTATCTGTGTTAGCAGATTAATCATACATAGGTTTTAGTGGTGGGCTTAGATTTGATTTTTTGTGGTTGGCATTGTCCGTTGTTGGATGAGTTTGTTTTGGATTGTTTTGGTTTAGGGATGAATCAGTCAAGGTCCAATCAGGAGCCAGAAACCACACCAGTAATTTGAACAGGGAAATTTTATTTTATTTTTATTTTTATTTTATTTATTTATTTATTTATTGAGACAGAGTTTTAGCTCTTGTTGCCCAGGCTAGAGTGCAGTGGCTCAATCTCAGCTCATTGCAACCTCCTCCTCCCATGTTCAAGTGATTCTCCTGCCTTAGTTGCCCAAGTGGCTGGGGTTATAGGCATGCGCCACCACACTTGGCTGATTTTTTGTATTTTTAGTAGAAATGGGATTTTACCATGTTGGTCAGGCTGGTCTCAAACTCCTGACCTCAGGTGATCCACCCACCTCGGCCTCCCAAAATAGGCCTGGCCTATTTTTACTTTTTTGAGGCAGTGTTTCACTCTGTTGCCCAGGCTGTAGTGCAGTGGCACAATCTTAGCTTCCTACAGCCTCTGCCTCCTGGGCTCAAGTGATCCTCCCATCTCAGCCTCCCAAGGAGCTGGAACTACAGGCACACACCACCACACCCAGCTAATTTTTTTTTTTTTTCTTTTTTTTGAGACAGAGTCTCGCTCTGTCACCCAGGCTAGAGTGTAGTGGTACGATTTCAGCTCACTGCAACCTCCGCCTCCCGGGTCCAAGCAATTCTCCTATCTCAGCCTCCCAAGTAGGTGGGACTACAGGCACATGCCACCACACCCGGCTAATTTTTGTATTTTTAGTAGAGACGGGGTTTCACCATGTTGGCCAGAATGGTCTTGATCTCTTGACCTTGTGATGCACCTGCCTTGGCCTCCCAAAGTGCTGGGATTACAGGTGTGAACCACCACGTCCAGCAGATTTTTTGTATTTTTTTGTAGAGACAGAGTTTCATCATTTTGCCCAGGCTGGTCTCAAATTCCTAGACTCAAGCTGTCTGCCCACCTTGGCCTCCCAAAGTGCTGTGATTACAGGGATGAGCCACCACGCCTGACCAGAAATTTTAATATAAGGAGTTATTAAGTAGTAATAGGTTTTAACTACTAAGTAGTTAATAAGATTAACTACTAAGAAGTAAAGAGAATTCGTAAGAATACAGGAATAGAATATAAGGAGCAACTACTACCTCTATGGCTCAGGCATAGTACGTAACAAAGAAGCAAACTTGGAAGAGAGCCCCTTCCCAGATCTAGGCTGATTCAGATCATGTTGGAGAGGTGTTGTGGCCACTGGATGGCATAGAATTTCCACAGACCAGAACTGGCAAGCAGTAAACTGCCTGCTGGAGTGCTGGCAAGACTTGCTAGGAAGCCACCCCCTAGGATGGCCCTGAAACTTCTAGAGTGCCAGTGAAACTTGATAGGAAGCTACCACCTGGGGTACCGCTGAAACTTTATAGATAGCACTGCCACTGTGGTCCCACACACCACCATTAGGTGCCTACCACAGGAGCAAGAAGGAGAAAGTACACCAGAACTAGGAAGAGAATCCACTTTCTACTGCAGTGTTCCTTCTGCACCTTTACTGGCAAAGCTTAATATTCTGCATTTTGGCTAGGGAGAAATGTTTATAAGGGCAGTATCACAAAGCAAGACAGAGAAGGATAGATTTGGAAGAAAGAAGTACTACATTGATAACAGAGGGGTTAGGTAAGGTAGATCACACGGATTCTCGGGTATTTTCTAAATCTTTACCTTTTGGAAAATTATTTCTAGTGCATATTAGATTTGTTAATTCAGGAAGTAGATGTAAGTTGCATTATCCTGGGCACAAATTGCAAATTAGCCATCCTCATACTGTCCAGCTAGTATAAACTCCTGGGTCTTGCCAGCATTTCTTCAGAGAATGGACTCAGCTGCTTGTCTTGTTTAAACTTACTTTTAAAATACTTTAAATAACATTATTAATTTTTTTCAATGGAATAAAAGTTTATTGAGTATCTCAATATAAAAAGCTACTATAACAGGCAACATCTGGGCAGAAACATTAATAAAACATTGTCATGGTCCCTAGGAACTTATATTAGTAGTCTAATAGTGCAGATAATTTTTAAAAATCAAACTGGTCCACAATGCCACCAACCAGATGGACATTATCTAAAGTAAAATTTATATATATACCGGGTGCGGTAGCTCACGCCTGTAATCCCAAAACTCTGGGAGGCCGAGGCGGGCGGATCACCTGAGGTTGGGAGTTGAAGACCAGCCTGACCAACGTGGAGAATCCCCATCTCTACTAAAAATACGAAATTAGCCAGGCATGGTGGCATATGCCTGTAATCCCAGCTACTTGAGAGGCTGTGGCAGGAGAATTGCTTGAACCTTGGAGGCAGAGGTTGCCATGAACCGAGATCGCGCCACTGTACTCCAGCCTGGGCAACAAGAGCAAAACTCGGTCTAAAAAAAAAAAAATTATATATATATATTCCAGATAGTACAGAAAGGAACAAAATGCAAAGTAAAAGTTCCCTTTTCCACCTTCACTCCATTTCCTCTGAACCATTGGTTTCCTTCCTGGGGAAAAGGAGTGGGAATGAGGGTGAGGGGCCAGGGAAGAGTCACGCATTACTGCCAGCACATGCAGATAAAAATTTTCTTTTTTTGGTGGTGGATCACTTGAGGTCAGGAGTTCAAGACCAGCCTGGCCAACATGGTGAAACCCCATCTCTGCTAAAAATACAAAAATTAGCCAGCCATGGTGGAGTGCGCCTATAGTCCCAGCTACTCAGGAGGCTGAGGAAGGAGAATCACTTAAACTCAGGAGGCAGAGGCTGCAGTGAGCCGAGATCACGCCACTGCACTCCAGCCTGGAGTGACAGTGCAAGTGTCAGTGATAGTGACAGAGCAAGACTATGTCTCAAAATAAAAATAAAAATAATTTTTTAAAAAAGTATCTTTTTTAACAAAAACAATCAAACCATTTACGCTATTTTCACACCTTGATTTTTTCAGTTAGTAATACATCTTGGTCATCCTTTCATAATAGCACATATGCCTAATTATTTTTAATTACTCCATTTATATTTTTAATGAAAAGATGGTGTTGTATGTACCTACTATTCTCATATGAGCAGGATATTTCGTTAGCCCAGATGAAAGGTTATGTTTATCTTTTAGAGTTTTATTTAGTGTCAGAGTGTTCAAGCTTTCCCACTTGTAACATCGCCTGTCTTAGATCCTTTGGAATTTGTCATGCGACAGCCACCACAAATTATTTTTTCCCCTAGATTGTAAGCCTACAGTTCCTTCTTACTTCTTTCCACTTTTACTAAGTAACATGTAATTCATTAACTCTTATGGAAGCCTTCTTTGAAGGTGGTACCTTAACAGCCAGGTTTAAATTCTTAGGATTACTTTTACTGTGAAAAATAATGTAATCTTTTATACTTATGTTTGTTGTTTATATGGTACTTGCATTTTCGATTTCAATTTATTAGATATGCCAAGCCCTTTGCATATATCTGTTTCAGAGTAATCACAGATTAGTAACACATAATCCCTTACCCTCAGGACACATACTAATGACCTTTCTTATCCATTCATCAGCTGTTGACAATAGAGGAATCATTTCAAAGTTGATGAATAATAACATTGGGCTACTCATTGATTTACTTATGCCCTTTTCATTTAAAGATTATGTTTATTAAATTCAGAGCCAGAGTGTATACTGAGAATATGTAAAGCAGGGGTTCATGTCTGAAGGTTACTTTTTTAAAAGGAAAATAATAAAACCCAATAGAGCAGAAATAGAACCACAATAGGATACTTTTGTATTATTCCTTCCCAACAATAGCAGTGAGCAACAGTGAAAGTCATGGCCCCTTCACCACAAGCCACCATTTAACTTTTTTTTTTTTTTTTTGAGACGGAGTTTCGCTGTTTTCGCCCAGGCTGGAGTGCAATGGCACGATCTCAGCTCACTGCAACCTCTGCCTCCTGGGTCAAGCAATTCTCCCGCCTCGGCCTCCCGAGTAGCCGGGATTACAGGTGCCCACCACCATGCCTGGCTAATTTTTGTATTTTTACTGTAGAGATGGGATTTCACCACGTTGGCCAGGCTGGTCTCGTCTCGAACTCCTGACCTCAGACGATCCACCTGTCTCAACCTCCCAAAGTGCTGGGATTACAGGCGTGAGCCACCACACCCGGCTGCCACCTTTAACTTAATGCCTTCTCTCCAGTGACCCATGCACCTCAGGGTCACCCTGTTGTAGTTCTTAATAACCAGGGTATTCCAGAGGGTTTCCTGGAATCTGTCAAAGTATGGCAAAGCCGTCCCATTACTTCTTTGAGGCACATCTGTTGGTTATTGATACTCAAAATGACTCCCAGGAGAGCTAACACTTTCTCCTTTAGTACCCATTATAGCCTATGTTTACCCTGGGAGGAAAAATAAATACCCTATTCACCTTAAGTACAATCATCCTGAAGTGAAGCCTTTCCAGATTCTAAAGATCCCCCCACATGTAGTTGGCATTTGAGGAAGTTTTATTGATTGAGTTAGGTCTTACTTCAGAATAAGAGCATTATTCAAGCACGTATTCTCAGGAGAAACATATTTTTTCTTCAAAATTCTCCATTCAACATGTAAAAATTTATTTTCTAGTATCTAGCCATTCAAAAGATTTGTTTGAAGAAGATTATTGAAGTATAATTTATATATCATAAAATTCACCCATTTTAAGTGTGTATATTAGTAATTTTAGTGTTTTACAGAGTGGTAAAACCATCACCACAGTCTAATTTTAGAACATTTCTCAAAAACAAAAATAAGTAAGTAAATAAATAAATAGGCCAGGAGTGATGGTTCATGCCTGTAGTCCCAGCACTTCGGGAGGCCGAGGCAGTTGGATCACCTGAGGTCAGGGGTTTGAGTCCAGCCTGGCCAACATAGTGAAACCTCCGTCTCTACTAAAAATACAAAAATTAGGTGGGCATGGTGGCACACTCATGTAGTCCCAGCTACTTGGGAGGCCGAGACAGAATAATCTGTTTAACCTGGGAGTTGGAGGTTGCAGTGAACCGAGATTACGCCATTGCACTCCAGCCTGGGTGACAAAGTGAGACTCTGTCTCAAAAATAAAAAATAGAAATAAATAAATAGGTAGAACATTTCTGTCACCCCAAAAAGAAACCTTATGCCCATTCTCAGTCACTCCCCATCCCCAGGCAACCACAAATCTGCTTTCTGTCTCTATAAATTTGTCTTCTCTAGACATTTTATTTAAGGGGAATCATATAATATATGCTCTTTTGTGTGTTGCTTTTCTCACTGAGCATAAAGGTTTTGAGGCTCACCCATGTTGTTAGAAGATTTCGTTAAGACTGCTACTTATTAAGAATTTTCCACACCTGGAGTGCTTAGGTAACCTGTATTATTTCAAAATGTGTCTAATTCAGTATATAATATACAATTGAACTAATTCTCTTATAAATATATTAGGAAAAAATGTGAGATGTACAACATGACTCCTCAGTTTAAAGAAATATAAATTTACATTTCTACCTGATTTTATAGTTATTTAATTTCTTTATTGCTGAATTTTAACTTTAGCTTATACATTCTACATAAAGACCCACTAGTTTATCTGGCTGTAAATAAAATTTTTAGACCTAGTTATTATTTCCATTTCAAAATATGAAAGCCCATTGCAAGTAAATTCAGGGTAGAGTAATAGGAAAGTCTACCTGGAAAAAGTAATCTGTGTCATTTGTATGAATCTAACTTACCTAATCAGAGAAGCAGTTAGAAAAGTCATTTGTGTCATTTGTGTAAATCTGACCTAATCAGTTAGTGACATTAGTATAGAGAGTCACAGCATTTCCTGAGCTAGCTAAGTGGTGACCTTCCTGCCACCATCAGACTCTAGGTATTCCCCCAGCCGATACCCTCTAACATGAGTAAAGTAAAATCTGTGTTTTTCGTGTCAAAGCCTGGTGTTTCTTATGTAAGTCCATTTACCTAACAGAACACGGTAAAGAATGGGAGTCCAGAGGCAGGTGACAGGAATAATAAAGAGAGCTAATATTTACTGAACTTTTACTATATACAAGATGCTACGTTTGACTTGCAGTACCTAATCTAACCCAGTGAAATTTTATTCCATTTTAAGGTGAAGGAAATGTGGCTTGGAAAGAATCTATACTACCTAGCTAGTAAATGTCAAAACAGGACTCACTGAATTCTGTCTGATTTCAAACCTCATGTTCTTTAACTATAATAGAGTTCTTCAAATGAGTTCCAATTTATGAAGCATACCTCTAGAAACTTTTTTTAAATCTTTTTGCTTAGAGATATTGAATTGGCATCACTCCTGCCCTCTAATTTCTTCAGCCATTTTCACACATATAACCAGCAAGGATGCTTCATTAAGTTTTGGCTTAGAGGGGGCAAAGTCAAGATGTTATGGTTTAATTAATCGTTACAAAGTGTTATTTATAAGTTTCAAATATTCATATATTTCTCTTCTTTTTTTTTTTTTTTGAGACGGGTTTTTAGCTCTGTCGCCTAAGCTGGAGTACAGTGATGCCATCTTGGCTCACTGCAACCTCCGCCTCCTGGGCTTAAGCAATCCTCCCACCTCAGCCTCCTCAGTAGCAGGACTGCAAGCATGCACCACCACACACAGCTAATTAAAAAAATTTTTTTTCTTTTGTAGAGATGACATCTCACTATATTGCCCAGGCTGGTCTCAAACTCCTGGGCTCAAGTGATCCTCCCCCTTGGCTTCCCAAAGTGTTGGGATTATAGGCGTGAGCCACCATGCCTGGCCATTTTCACATATTTCTAATAGGAAACGTAGTTTTCAAAATTACACTAAATACACTTTTGTATTTCACTGATAGTTCAGAAGTTCCTTGAATACTGGCTTTGCCTTAGTAATTAATATGGATCCTGATTGTCCTACTATAGATATGAGAGTTTGTAGGTAATTCTGATGGAATACAAATATGCCAACTTTCATAGTATTGAGATTGTGGCTAGAAGAAAAATCTTACAGAAATATAAAAAATAGATATTTCATAAGTCATCACTTTTAATTGGTAAATGATAAGAGGTCTCAAAAATTTACAAAATACGAAAAGAATTCTGTTTTTTTTTCAGACTTCATGATCTGGATACATCGCATTTCCTACAATAGATCTCAAGGGATTATATTTTTGATCACAAAAAAAAAAAAAGACGGGAGGGAGTGGGTGATGAAGGGTCTTTTTTCATCGTTTTTTCTGCTGTAAACCAAATATTAATCTTAAAAATAAATTAGCAGAAAAATGTTTGAGAGTGAAGACAAGCATCAATGCTGGCTGAATCCAAATTTAGCCTGGAAAAGATGTGAATGTGTTTATTACAGCACATCTTTCCAGCACAGCAGAATTTTAGAATGGTCAGAGAATTAATGTCTTGCTTTTATTTCCTCCCTTCATTTTCTTCTTGTTCTTTAAGACAGTTTAGCATTCCTCCTCCTCCTCTTCCCTTTCAGCACAACTTCTCCTTGCTTCTCCCACTTTTCCTTTCTCGTTTTGAAAGACTGTTCCTTTATCCTACGGCTCCTGAAAAACTTCTGCTTCTGAGAAACTGTGAATTATTATAATTAGTTTAGAACTAATGTTCTTTATTAAGATTAGTTTATATATACTATTTAAACTAGTGATAGAAGGAAACTGGGGCAATTTACTCAGAAGCTCTAGAACACTTATTGTGTTTTTCAGTGAATAATTAACAGTATTTTTAATCTTATTAAATTTATTTTTGTAATAATTACTAATTTTTAATTTTATGAAATATTTTTCTGAACTTGTCAACTTTTTTTGTATGATGATTAACTTTTTTCGTGTGATGGACAATTTTTTTTAATATGATGAAAAAAAGGTTTGGACCCTTTTGTTCATTCTTCAGAAAAATGAGGCAGCCTACTAAGACTATTTCTTTCTCTACTCCAAAAGAAATATAGTACAGTTCAGTAGACACTGAAGTCCTATGCTACCACGTCCTGAGTATTAGGACTACAAAAGCCAACAAGTCAAAATCTCCAGCCTTAAACGCACATGCGTACAGAGAAGATAGATTAGTCAAACAAATTATAGCATGTGTATTCTAAAACAGATACAATCTAAGTACTGTAAGAATACATTAGTTCCTGGTGACCCGAGGAACACCCCCAAAAATTGTAACATGTGTGCCCATGAATGATAAATGAGCATTTATCTTGCAAGTGGGAAAGAGATAAAGAGTGGGTGAAGTATGAGATGACATAAATATTACAGGCAAAAAAAAGAAACACGTGAATCACTTACTGGGAATTGTGACTGGAAATGGAGGCAGAAGGAACAGGATGGTGCTACTGCACTCCAGAGCGAGACTCCGCCTCAAAAAAAAAAAAAAAAAAGGCAGAAATCCACTTTTTAAAGATTTCCTAATTATTAATAATAAAACTAAAACCAAAAGAACTACAGGCTACCCGTAGCTTGGAATTCTATGTGGATCTGTCCAGAAAATAAGGAAAATTGCAGAATTTTAACTTGAAAGGTAGGTCCAGCTAAAAATATAAATACAAGAGGCTTCTACAGAGAGATGATTACAGAACTCTGTTGGAAGAAGAGAAAAAAAAAAGCAATAGAGGTCAGAAACATGGAAAAAAAATCTATGGAATAACAAAATGAAGAAAAGCTAAAGAATGAGACAGCACAGGAGAATCATGTGAAGATCAGGTGAAGTTGCAGTATTTCTACTTTGGAATAGAAGTTAAAAGAAAGTTGCTAATTTGAGCAGTCTTTAGTAGGTTATGTAGTGCCATTAAAAATCAATTGATCATTTATTTTGCAAGAAAACAGTGAGAAAGGAAACATAATTATGACTGAGCCAGACTCTAATTTATTCTACAGTAGCGTGGAATTTGATTATTTCTGTTGGCCCTTCCAAGTACATTTTCTTTTTAGAAGATTGTAACACCTCCCTCAAACAGGTAAAGGGACCATGTGTTTGACAAAAGGAACAATGCCCTCTCTTCTAATTCTGAGACAGTAGGTGGTGAAGGCAAAGATCGTACTGAAGGGAGGAGGCATCCCATCTCCTAGAAAGTCATGCCAGAAGATTGGGGGGCAAGGCTACGGAGGTTGTCCTGTGTGGGTCTGTTTCAATTCTGTTTCTGCCTTGGAAACAATCATCCTGGACGCTATTACAGGAGGATTCCAGGACCATCAACCTGACATACACATTTAAAAATAAAATTTTTACAACAGAATAACTTAATAAAAACATGAAAATTTTTATTGAAATTTTTCGTCTTCCAGAAAAAAATGAATTTCTTCCAAAAGTATACCTCTTCTTACTTTGCTATCACCATGTATAGAACATAATATAAAGTGTTTGTCCCCACTAAACCAAAAAAGGAACTAGCAAGCTTTAATGTCTACTGTGATTTTTCTCAGAACCAGTAAGATTATTGCTGTTTCTACCCACTGTCTTACGTCTTGTAAAACTTGAAGAAAAAAAGATCGTGAAGTATACAGACTTAGACTTGAAAGAGTTTTATTCGTGGGCAACGTGAGGGTTGGAAGAAAATATTAGACAATATGGATTTAAGTTTTTAATAATATTTTTAAATTTTCAAATAATACAATGAAGAGTTCGTCATGAGCCACTCAAGAGTATTGGCATCATGTTCAATAATGGGAAGTAATTACACTGGGTTTTTTTGGGGGGGGGTGGGGGCGGGGTTTGTTTTTTGTTTTTTGGTGTTTTTTTTTTTGAAGGCAAAGTCTTACTCTATCCCCCAGGCCGGAGTGCAGTGGTGCAATTCTCCTGCCTCAGCTTCCTGAGTAGCTGGGATTACAGGCGCCTACCACGACGCTCAGCTAATTTTTGTAGTTTTAGTAGAGACAGGGTTTTACCATGTTGGCCAGGCTAGTCTCGAACTCCTGACCTAAAGTGATCCATCCGCCTCAGTCTCCCAAAGTGCTGAGATTACAGGCGTGAGCCACCATGCCGGGCCGTAATTACACTATTTGAATGTCTAGGTCCCAAAAAGCTTTCTTTGGTTTATGGATTTACTGCCTTAGATTGTTTCCATGAAATGTTGAGAATGTATTTACATGATTGAATGTTTAAGTTATTTTGTTAGGTTTTCCTTTCCCAGAATATTACTTGGAACAATTGGAGAAGAGTGGCTAATTTAGCCCAGAAAACACATGGGAGAGTCTAAGCAGAAAGTCAGAAATGGTACAAACTACAGTGCCTCCCGTAAGACTTGAGCAGATAGGGACTGTTCTGAGCCAAGGTTCTAGTCAGCTTGAGTATTTTGTGCACCCACAGCTCTGTGGCAAATGCTTGACTTCTCTTCCGCTGCGCTCCAAGAAAAGTGAAATTTGCAACCTTAGGATAAGGAGAAAGTACGCCACCAAAACTATAGGAGGAAAATGCAGTTAGAGTCAGCTTCCAATGGAGAAAAGCAGGGGGAAGGCTAATGCAGTATAGTAGGAATTCCGGATGCCAACCTGCTTTCCTTTTGTTTCTTTTGCATATATTGAACTTATATGTAAGATTTCGTTTTTAAAAGCTAAAACCACATTTTTTTAAAAAGTGGGAAAACCACTCCCATCTTTAAATGATCAGACTCAAAAACTAAAGGTCCGGATTATTGGCTCCTCATTCTTCATGTTGTGATATCTAGCATAGAGCATTTCACAAAAACAGTTTCTCGAATTGAATTGATGATCCAATATTCAATACAAGAGCCCAGGTCTCCTGATTGCAGATCTGTTATTGCTCAATATGGGCTCTAATCCTTTGACCTGGACCCATGACTCTTAACTCTGCTGCACCTTAGAATCACCTGGAGTGCTTTTAAAGACAACAGATGCAAAGCCCCCATCAAAGGGTAGTTGAAAACAAAATCCCTGGGGCTGAAGCCATCAGTGTCTTAAAAATTCCAGAAGTATTCAAGGGTCTCAGAATCCTAAGAGTCTATCATTCACTTCTGTGTAAATGCTGATGATGTCTAATACAGCTTAATGTCTTACTTCACCAGTAGACACTGGTTATAAAGATAGTACTCTCCAGGCTGGCATGGGGGAGTACTTGGAGATTCCAGCCTCCAAAAAATAACTTAGGGCCCCTTTTTTTCAGGTCTGTAAGTTGAGGGTTCTAAAAACTTAATGAAAAATGAGGGATACTTATTTTTAATTTATTACACCTGTTGATTCAAATCAAAAGTATTTATTCAGGTCTTTCTTGTGTTAAGAACCCTTTGGTAGTATAAATGAGGAACCTCAACATCGACGACCTAGCCTCTGCCTTTGAGGAACTTGTGATTTATTATCACTGAGTTAAGGATAAGTAACTCATAAAATATAATAATAATGATGCTCAGCATTGACTGAACACTTCCTAGGTACCAGATAACTATGCTAAGCACTTCACTAAGCACTTCATATACACACATGTGAGGACTTAATCCTCACAATCATAACCTTGAGAGTTAGTCTGATTTCAGAACCTATTCCCTTAACCATCAGTCAATCCATAGACTAGTGAGAGGTAATAAAATGGTTGTTCTAGGGGACAGAGCTGGAGGAGGCACCTGCAGTCCTCTGCTATGTCCTGGGTATAAATTTATTTTAATCAATTTAAAATAAAAAAAATACAAGGGTTGTTTTTAAGCCACTAAGTTTTGGCTGGTTTTTTTTTTTCCACACAGCAATAGATGGTAGAAATACTGGTACATAGTAAGTGCTATTGACATCTTAGCTAATATTGCCATTATTATGTAGACCTTTGATGCCAGGTTGTAAAATCCAGATATGTGACCAATAGGGAGCTTTTTTGTGTGTGTGTTTTTGTTTTTTTGAGACAGAGTCTCGCTCTGTCGCCCAGACTGGAATGCAGAGGCATGATCTCGGCTCACTGCAACCTCCGCTTCCTGAGTTCAAGCAATCCTCCTACCTCAGCTTCCCTAGTAGCTGGAATTACAGGAGTGTGCCACCACACCTGGCTAATTGTTGTATTTTTGGTAGAGACAGGTTTTACCATATTGCCCAGGCTAATAGGTAGCTATTTTAGGTGCTTGGGCAAGAGAAGCAATGTGAATTAAACAATATTTTATTAAGTTTGTAATGAAGTATGGCTTAAAAGAAATATTGATTAGTGCAAGAGAAGATATGGGGTTTTTTTTTTTTTTTTTGAGACAGAGTCTGACTCTGTCACCCAGGCTGGAGTGCAGTACCGCGATCTCAGCTCGCTGCAACCTCCACCCCCCGGGTACAAGTGATTCTCCTGCCTCAGCCTCCCAAGTAACTGGTATTATAGGCGCCTACCACCACACCCAGCTAATTTTTGTATTTTTAGTAGAGACGGGGTTTCACCATGTTAGCCAGGATGGTCTCGATCTCCTGACCTTGTGATCCACCCGCCTTGGCCTCCCAAAGTGCTGGGATTACAGGCATGAGCCACCGCGCCTGGCCGAGAAGATATATTTAAGCACTGTATCAGAAGTTTCACAAAAACAGAACTGTATGGAAGTGCAAATCAGTGGTTCAACACTAAATTACATATTACAGATATCTGCTGAAGTTAGGCAATTGTATACCTTCTGTGATTTAAGATATTGTGTCGCCATTAACAATTATTCTTCCTCATGGTAACAATAAAAATTTTACTGGCTTCATCCTAATCTTGTGAATTTTGTAGGAAATTTTCTAAAAACAACAAAAGTACAAATGCAAAGTTTTCAAGGTTAAAAAATTATGAAGAGGTTTGTTTTCACTCAAGCAAGCCCTAGGATACATTTTCTGAAATGTTATCTGGCAGCTGCTTGCATTTTTGCTGTCTTTCAAGTTAAGGTGACATTTGTATTGGTCTGGAATTTTTATCTCTTTACTAAGTAACTGATTTCCGAATTGCATGTTTAATAACTTGACTCATTATGTTGTGTAAAGATCTGTGGTGTTACAAGGAGAGCTGTGGAAAAACAACACATTTGTGCTTTATTGTTTTTCTTTTTTTAAACACAAGGTCTCACTCTGTCACCCAGGCTGAAGTGCAGTGGCACAACCATGGCTCACTGCAGCCTCAAACTCCTGGGCTCAAGGGATCATCCCACCTCAGCCTCTTGAGTAGCTGGGACCACAGGTGTGCACCACCATGCCCAGCCTATTTCTTCTTCTTCTTTTTCTTAGAGATGGGGTTTTGCTATGCTGCCCAGGCTTTTATTGTTTTCCTTACAAAATCAACTTTATTTGTTTAATTGGGGGGGATGGGGAGTGTTGTAGAGGCTCTACTTGGCCAAAGCTAAAATCTGTTCTCTTTTCCATCCAAGAAGGCTAGCTGAAGCTGACATGACTTCTGGGAAGTGCCTTGCAGCTGACCTCTGGGCATGCTCCATGCCAAAGTGTTATCATGAGAAATCAGTCCAACAGGAGTTAGATTTGAATCCTCTAGAAGGATTAAGGCAGGGGAAAAGTATCTGGACAGTATCCCCTTATTTGGAATTAATAAACTAAATTTTTACAGCTTAACTCTCTCTGTAGTTAGGAGAGATGAGATGCGTGTAACAATTAACAGTTACTCATTCTTCCTAAAACAACTGTATTATCAGTTTCACTGGCTTCACCCCAGTGTTTTGAGCCTCATATGTGGTAGTACATTTTAGAATCACCATCCCAGCCCCCAGCAGAGTGCTAAACACATCTTTGGAATTCTGAAAAATGTTCATGGTTATAATTTATCCTTAGGTACCAGTGCCATGCCAAGAGCTTTCTGTCCAAATACAATTCTTACTTTAATCATTCATTCGGTTCATTTAAATATTTTATCTGTCATCCTGTTTTTGTTGTTGGACTTGAAGAAATGAGATTCTATATCCAAAAATGCCTTTTTATGCTATAAAAAGGCAAAGGAGCACCAGTGTCTCTGTGAGTGGCTTGTACATAACCTTAAAACCACCACTGACTCCAGATCTTTTTGTTAAGCACTTGCCAAAGTCTTCTGTAGGCGGTAAAAGGATTAAGGCATGCATTTCTGAGGCTGGATATAAATAAATTGTAAGTTTCCTTTTTCTTCTTCTTAAATTTGAAAATCATATTTTTTGTGATCCAAGCCATTGATTAAAATGCTGATGGGGCAGAATTTTGTAGCAGGCTACTAGACACCCCCTCCTAGGATAGCTGCAATCCATGCAGTCATTACACAAGGAAAATATGACAGGAAAAGTAATTTGAAATCAAATCACAGAATGTCTAGAATGTCATGTTAAGGAGTTTAGACTAATATTATTCTCTGGTCACTAAGGAGTACATAATACCATACTCTTGAGTAGGGCAGTGACGTGATTGTTTCAGAAACAAACTAGAGCAGTGTAGAAGATAGGAAGATGAGAGGTTAGAGCAACAGAGGCCACTTAGTAGGCTAGTATAACAGACAAGTACTGATGAGGGTACTTAGAGATCCACATAGAGGTAGCGAAAGTTACAAACCAAATCTACAGGGGCCAAACAAATAACACAAATGAGTTAGCAGGCCACATGAAGAGTACATGTCCCATCTAAGGGGCAGCCTGTGCTCAGCTTCAGCAGTTGTTGCCATACAGGGATGTAGGAACATTGCTACCACATCTTTAGGCTTTTCAAAAGAAGCGTGAAATTTAGATTGTATGTAAAACCTCTTCAGATTAAAATGTTGGCTTCATTTTTCAAAAATCCTAGACAGCCAAAACACATATGCAGCCAGATGTAGTTAATAACATGTGAGCTTCACAACCTCTAGCTTTTAGCTTCTGATTGTGAATTGTTGTTGTGTGGTATAGTAAGAAAAAGGCCTGAACTCTGGGGCCACAGAAAGATCTGGATTTGAATCTTGGCTCATCCTGAGATCTTTTTTTTTTTTTTTTTTTTGAGACGGAGTCTCACTCATTGTCCAGGCTGGAGTGCAGTAGCATGATCTCAGCTCACTGCAACCTCTGCATCCCAGGTTCAAGCTATTCTCCTGCCTCAGCCTCCTGAGTAGCTGAGAATACCGGTGCGCACCACCACACCCAGCTAATTTTTGTGTTTTTAGTGAAGACAGAGTTTTGCCACGTTGGCCAGGCCAGTCTTGAACTCCTGACCTCAAGTGATCCGCCCACCTTGGCCTCCCAAAGTGCTGGAATTACAGACACTAACCACCAAGCCTGGCCTCATCCTGAGATCTGAAACAAATGTTTAACTGTCTGAACTTTTATTCTTCTACTCTAAAATGGTGATAACTAAAGGTGAAATTATTCATATAAAGCACCTAACATAGTGCCTGGCATATAGGAAGTGCACGAGTATTTGTTGAATGAAAGACAGAACATGAATTCAACTATAAATTGAATGTCTGCTTCACCAGTCACTGGATATACATTGACAAATAAAACAGACACAGTCCCTATGCTCACCAAGCTTAGCCCAGGTCCTCCAGCTGGCAAATGGCAAAACCCATGATGATGCATGTCAGCATCCTCCACTTTTGGGGTTGGAAGTCACAGGGCATACTTGATTATGTTGGTTTTTGTGGACTCTAATATTTTCATTTAGGGCAAGGACTTTGTAGCCTGAAGATAGGAATTAGAATACTTTTGGTAAGATACAGCCTAATAAAATAATTGAGAAAAGAATGAAAAATGCAAAACTCATGACTCGTGAATAACAAAAGCAAAGATTTTAATAACTATGTGTCCCTAAAAAGAACTTTATGAATAGATTATTATTCTAGTTTAATTTTGCTTAGGTGGCACTGTTTCCTTTGTATTAGCCAGCATTGTTAGCATTTTTGAGAAGTCATAGATTTGATGGGGATTTGTGGAGGAGCTGCTGAATTACAGAAGAAATTATTATGGCAGAAAATCAATTATGTGGTGCTATAAATACTTGCTTCAGTAACTCAGCAAATTCCCTTTATGTCCAAAGTGCAAGCATTTTGTACCTAACTCAAAAGGTCTGTTTTTAATTTCTGCAGCTTTGCAGTTGTTCCTCTTTGTCACTGATAGATTTTTACATGACAAGAGAGACATAAAGATAAAGAGGGGTCACTTTCAGAGGGAGTTTTAAGTGTTCGGGAGATGAAAGCATGGGATTAACCCTCAGTCATAGGCATGTTTCAGTACTGGTAGCAGGAGATTACCTGGAAGAAGTCAGAGAACCACCTGGAATGACTGTGGAGTTAGCTGGTTTTATTATACTCTTGGGTGACATTTCCAGCTAATAAAATTAGAATTAAAATTATAATCTTAGAAGCAAGCCTCTGGGAAATATGTAATTAACCTTTTGGAATTTAACAAGCATTGTGTATACCTCCAGTACCTATATTTAAGATGCTTTAACATAGCATTTGAATTGATGCCAAGATGTGCAAGACATGGTCTCTGCCCTCAAAGGCTATTAAGAGAGAGACTATATGTACACAGATTTTTTTTAATTATTTAGGTTTAATTCATGAAAACCTAGGCAATACCATTCAGACCATAGGCATGGGCAAGGACTTCATGACCAAAACACCAAAAGCAATGGCAACAAAAGCCAAAATAGACAAATGGGTTCTAATTAAACTAAAGAGATTCTGCACGGCAAAAGAAACTACCATCAGAGTGAATGGGCAACCTACAGAATGGGAGAAAATTTTTGCAATCTGCTCATCTGACAAAGGACTAATATCCAGAATCTACAAAGAACTTAAACAAATTTACGAGAAAAAAACAACGCTATCAAAAAGTGTGCAAAGGATATGAACAGACACTTCTCAAAAGAAGACATTATGCAGCCAACAGACACATGAAAAAATGCTCATTATCATTGGTCATCAGAGAAATGCAAATCAAAACCACAATGAGATACCATCTCACGCCAGTTAGAATGGCAGTCATTAAAAAGTCAGGAAACAACAGATGCTGGAGCGGATGTGGAGAAATAGGAACGCTTTTACACTGTTGGTGGGGGTGTAAATGAGTTCAACCATTGTGGAAGACAGTGTGGTGATTCCTCAAGGATCTAGAACTGGAAATACCATTTGACCCAGTCATCCCATTACTGGGTATATACCCAAAGGATTGTAAATCATGCTACTATAATAAACATGCACACGTATGTTTATTGTGGCACTATTCACAATAGCAAAACTTGGAACCAACCCAAATGTCCATCAATGATAGATTGGATTAAGAAAATGTGGCACATAAACACCATGGAATACTGTGCAGCCATAAAAAAGGATGAGTTCATGTCATTTGCAGGGACATGGATGAAGCTGGAAACCATCATTCTCAGCAAACTATCGCAAGAGCAGAAAACCAAACACTGCATGTTCTCACTCATAGGTGGGGATTGAACAGTGAAAACAGTTGGACACAGGGTGGGGAACATCACACACTGGGGCCTGTCGGGGAGTTGGAGGCTGGGGTAGGGATAGCATTAGGAGAAATACCTAATGTAAATGACGAGTTGATGGGTGCAGCAAACCAACATGGCACATGTATACCTGGGTAACAAACCTGCACATTGTGCACATGTACCCTAGAACTTAAAGTATAATTTTAAAAAATTATTTAAGTTTAATTAGTGATTTAGTATTTAGTTTTTAAAACCTAATTGTTGGCATTTTAAAAATATTATCTCTTAATGAGCATACAAAAATAGGAACAACATAGGAACTTACTTCATATAATACATTTCCTTATAAAACGGTAGAGTATTATTTATTTTTTAAAAACTCTACCTTGATCATCTTTGTTGTCATAGAAATACTGATACTTTGTATTGTTATTATGGCTGCTATTTTATCTTGTATCAAGCCTAAGAAAGGCTGTAGCATAGCATTTCAGCACATTCTAGAGCAAAAAATAGTCCTAAATGTAATACAAAATAGAATGAAATAATTGTTAAAAAAGTATAAACAAAGTTCTAGGCCAGGCATGGTGGCTCACGCCTGTAATCCTAGCACTTTGGGAGGCCAAGGTGGGTAGATTGCTCGAGGTCCAGGAGTTTGAGAGCAGCCTGGCCAACATGGTGAAACCCTGTCTTTACTAACAGTACAAAATTTAGCTGGGGATGGTGGTGGGCGCCTGTAATCCCAGCTACTCAGGAGGCTGAGGCAGTAGAATTGCTTGAACCAAGGAGGCAGAGGTTGCAGTGAGCCAAGATCACCCCACTGCACTCTAGCCTGGGTAACAGAGCAAGACTCCATCTCAAAACAACAACAAAGTTCTACTTAAGATAGTGTCATAGTCTGCTCAGGCTGCCATATCGAAATACCACAGAGTGGGTATTTTAACAACAGAAATTTATTTTCTCAAGATCAAAGTTCCAGCCAATTCACTTTCTGGGAATGGCTTTCTTTCTGGGTTGCAGATGGCTGCCTTATCACTGTCATGTGGCCTTTCTTCAGAACATGGGGCAGTGGGGAGAGAGGGAGAGAGAGAGCAAGAGCAAGAACAAGCTCTCTATCTCAGGATACTAATCCTGTTGGATCAGGGCCTCACCCTTATGACCTCATATAACCTTAATTACTTCCTTACTACAAATATGGGCACACTGGATGGAGATAGGGTTTCAACATATGAATTTAAGGGGGACACAAACATTCAGTTTATAACACATAGTAAATAAAGAGAGAGCAAAGAGGGAGGGCATTTTGAAAGAGGTAGCATCTGAATAGGCCCTTGGAGAATGGATTTTAACCATTAGAGATTGGAAGGAGGGATTCCAAGTAGATGAAACAGCTTGACCAATGTCATGGCAGGGAGAAAGCAAAGAGTATGTTTAGTACACAAAGCATTCAGCTCGTTCAGCTGTGGGATACAGCCTACAGGGGTGAATAGTATTCAGAAAGTTGAGAAAGGGAGGATGTGACCAGATTGTTTAATACCTTATAAAACATCTGATGCTGGCTTCAGCACTGCTCTATCTAGCTGTTTGACCTTTTGCTATGTTTCTTTTCTTCTGTTTATCTTGGCATTCCCATGTATTAGTGAAAAAAAAATCTCTGAGGTTTATTCTAACTCAGTGAGTCTACTCTTAATAACAAGTTAAGTGATTTAAGTTTAACAAGTGTTATGTGTTTGTATGTGCCTGCATACTTTCACATTTGTGTCTCACACCAGCAGATGTGCAGCTTCTGCAAATTTTTTATAATAGGCAGAAAAATCTATTTTGGCTTCCCAAGTTGAATTTCAATTTCTCCCACCCCTCCATGAATTGGGAAGCTTATTCAGCATATTCCAAGCACCCAAACTGGACCTTGCAGGGAGGATTGACCAGGCAAATAGAGAAGATATATGGCTTCCCCTGCCTTGTTCCACACTCTTTTTTCCACTTCACTGGCCCTGTTATTTTCTCCTGCTTTTGACTTCATTTCCCTCATAACTGGTCTTTCTACCCTGTTATGGAAACTTAATCCCAAAGCCTTCTTTCATATTCGGTTATGGACAATTAGGTAAAGGCATCCTCAAGCCTGCAGTAACATTTGCTTTGTATTAGGAAGTAGGCCTTAAACTATACAAATGAAACATAAATAGCAAACCACTAGATATTAATAAAAAGAGGAGCTAGTGGGTAGGAGGAAGGTGGATTTTATGGTGTTCCTAGAAGCCTTAGAAGTGAGAAATGATCCTCTGGAGCTTGAAAACCATCTTCAGTCCTAGAACAGTTTAATGTAATTTTATAGCTATTTATTCTTAGCACTGGATCTGTCTTGGTCATTTTTAGCTAGATGATTACTGCTGTTTCCTCATTTTCTAGAATTCTAGGCATAATTATTGGCTTACCCGTGCAAATACTTGGAGAACTTTGACCCAGTCTATATGATTTGATAGATAATTTTTCTTGGGAAATGGCCACTAGGTAAACAGCTTGTCTCTCATTCTAGAGGCTCAGTCTTAATGAATCTTTCCAAAATAAATACAGTCTAGAATTAAAGTTGAAGAGCTGTTTTTCTCAGTAACAGAGGCATATTTCTCCTCAATAAATAAATGTTCTTATAATCAGCTTACAATGCTGTTTGTCTTCCAATAATAAGTTGGTCTCCTTTCTCTTCATATAACATTTTAACTTTTTGTACTATTGGCTCTTCAAGGTTGATAGGTTAGTCTGCTTTTAACAGATGTACATGCAAGTCAAGAGGTGTTATTTTAATAATAGACTTAAGCTAGGAGCTTAGGTGACTCATCCAATAATATTCTGTAAGTCAGAGCCTCTTCAAGGCCCAACCCCATATTTACTGCTTTGTAGCCTCCGCTTTGTGTAGGCACCACCTCAGTGAATCACTCTGGCTGGCTGTCACTGATTCTCAGAAGACCACAGCATCAAAATAAAACCCTTAGAAAGTATAGGCACTGAAGTAACAGTTACAGTTTAAATGCACCCACAGTTGACTGTATCATGGAGGCAACCTACAATTTGAGTCTTTATTTGGTCATTGACAAGAGTCTTAAGCTTTTTAGTCAAAACGTCAGTGAAATTCGGAAAATTGGGCCCCTAAAATATATTGATTTTCTTGTTTATAGGAAATGCTTTTAAGACTTTGCTTTTTGTATCTCTGATAATTTTTTTAGGGGTCTCTGGAAAAGTTGAGTAGATAGAAACTAAGGAAAGAAGAGATGTACTATAAAACTGTAATTCAGTAGTACTGTGATTTCTGCCTTCATCTAGTAAGAAGTAGAAAATAGTATAAGGAATAAGTTTTTACTTAGATTGACTATTATGTACTTGGCAATAAAAATTCAAGTTAAAAATGACTTAGAATGAGAGCTTCCTAATTATGTTTTTTTTTCTAGATTCTCTTTGTCATTACAGTAGTCTCTAAGATAGAAATAATCTTATGCAGATTTAATGAGAGGATTTAAACTCTAAAGCTCAGTCACACAAGGAAAGAAATATGCTCTTTTTTTTTTTTTTTTTTTTTTTTTTTTTGAGACAAAGTCTTGCTCTTGTCTCCCAGACTGGAGTGTAATGACGCAATCTTGGCTCACTGCAGCCTCCATCTCTTGACAGACCACGGGTTCAAGCAATTCTCTTGCCTCAGCCTCCTGAGTAGCTGAGATTACAGGCGCCTGCCACCAGGCCCGGCTAATTTTTGTATTTTTAGTAGAGACGGGGTGTCACCATGTTGGCCAGGCTGGTCTCAAACTCCTGACCTCAGGTGATCTGCCTGCCTCAGCCTCCCAAAGTGCTGGGATTACAGGTGTGAGCCACCATGCCCAGCCAGAAATATGCTCTTTCAAGGGACTTACTTTTGTCTTTTCTTTAAATCCTAATATAGTGCTGAACTACTAAATGAAAGATCTTTGGAGCTAAATGATAGCCAGCTTTCTAGGTATATGCCACCTCACTGCCCATGCAGATCCCCAAAACTGCTTACTGTTCCTCTACCTAGGCAGGTACTTCTATTTTCCAGTTATCGATGACTGCCTATGTGGGTTTCCTGCTATTGTACCCTGACCTTGTGCAACTATGCTGCTGCCCCCACTATCCCTTGAGCCCCTGGCTGCTGCTTCTGTTTACTAAATACATATTAAGTGGATCTTCTTACCTTCATGTGGTAGAGCTGCCCTGAAATGAAGTTAGCACCATACACCATAATCTTCTTAGCTTTGTTTCCATAACATATCTTTTGAATTGTCAAACTGTGGTGAATGACTATAACCACCATTTGTGGTTGTGAACCAATATTTTTATGCCATACTAATCCATATGACTTTAAACCTTTGTGATGAACTACATAGAGCATTTTTTAGTAATTTTTTTTTTTTTTTTGAGACAGAGTCTCACTCTGTCGCCCAAGCTGGAGTGCAGTGGTGCTGTCTTGGCTCACTGCAACCTGCACGTCCCGGGTTCAAGCGATTCTCCTGCCTCAGCCTCCCGAGTAGCTGGGACTATGGGTGCGTGCCACCACGCCCAGCTAATTTTTTGTATTTTTGGTAGAGACAGGGTTTCACCATGTTAGCCAGGATGGTCTCCATCTCCTGACCTCATGATCCATGTCATATATGTATACATTTCAGAAATATAAAGATTACAGTTTATTACAAAAACAGAGGTGCCTGTTCTTCTTTTATGAGGTACTTTTCAGACACAACTATGTTGAACTCTTCAGAGGTTTCTTTTGGTTATTTGGCTGAGCATTTATTGTTATTATTTACTCGAACTCCTGCTCTCAAGTGATCTACTTGCCTCAGCCTCCCAAAGTGCTGGGATTACAGGTGTGAGCCATTGCACCCAGCCAAAAGTACATTTTTTCCATAGTACTGCCATTTTATATTCTTTCCAGCAGTGTATGAGTGTTCCAGTTCTTCCACATCCACGTCAGTGTTTGTCATTTTAGCCATTCTTATAGATATGAAGTAGTAGGTTATTGTGATTTTCATTTTCATTTCCCTAATGACTAATAATATTGAGTATCTTTGCATGTTCATATTTGCTATCAATATATCATCTCTGGTGAAATCTCTATTCACATATTTAGACTTTTTAATTTTTACCTATTTTTTTCTTCAGCCTTTAAGTCCAGGGGTACATGCAGGATGTGCAGGTTTGTCACATAGGTAAATGTATGCCATGGTAGTTTGCTGCACAGATCATGCCACCACCTAGGTATTAAGCCCAGCATCCATTAGGTATTCTTCCTGATGCTCTGACAGGCCCCAGTGTGTGTTGTTCTTCCCTGTGTGTCCATGTGTTCTCATCTTTCAGCTCCCGCCTATAAGTAAGAACATGCAGTGTTAGGTTTACTGTTTCTGTGTTAGTTTGCTGAGGTTAATAGCTTCCAACTCCATGTCCCTGCAAAGATCATGATCTCATTCCTTTTCATGGCTGCATAGTTTCCATGGTGTATATATACCACACTTTCTTTATTCAGTCTATCATTGATGAGTATTTGGGTTGATTCCATGTCTTTACTATTGTTAGTAGTGCTGCAGTGAACATATGCATGCATGTATCTTTATAATATAATGATTTACCTTCCTTTGGGCGTATACCCAGTAATGGGATTGTTGGGTCAAATGGTATTTCTGCCTTTAGATCTTTGAGGAATCACCACACTGTCTTTCACAAGGGTTGAACTAATTTACACTCCCACCAACAGTGTAAAAGTGTTCCTTTACTGTGCAACCTCACCAGCATCTGTTGTTTTTTTACTTTAATAATCGTCATCCTGGCTGGTCACGGTGGCTCATGCCTGTAATCCCAGCACTTTGGGAGGCTGAGGCGGGCGGTTCACGAGGTCAGGAGATCAAGACAATCCTGGCTAACACAGTGAAATCCCGTGTCTACTAAAAATACAATAAATTAGCTGAGCATGGTGGTGGGCACCTGTAGTCCCAGCTACTCAGGAGGCTAAGGCAGGAGAATGGCGTGAACCCAGGAGGCGGAGCTTGCAGTGAGCCGAGATCACGCCACTGCACTCCAGCCTGGGCGACAGAGTGAGACTCGTCTCAAAATAATAATAATAATCATCATCATCATCATCATCATCATCATCCTGTCTGGCGTGAGGTGTTATCTCATTGTGGGTTTGATTATCATTTCTCTAATGATCAGTGATGGTGAGCTTTTTTTTCATATGTTTGTTGGCCACATGTATGTCTTATTTTGAGAAGTGTCTGTTCATGTCCTTTGCCTACTTTTTAATGGGGTCTTTTTTTCTTGTAAGTTTACTTAAGTTCCTTGTAGACTCTGGATATTAGACCTTCGTCAGATGGATAGATTGCAAAAATTTTCTCCCATTCTGTAGGTTGTCTGTTCACTCTGATGGTAGTTTCTTTTGCTGTGCAGAAGCTCTTTAGTTTAATTAGATCCCATTTGTCAGTTTTGCTTTTGTTGCAATTGCTTTTGGCGTTTTCATTATGAAATCTTTGCCCATGCCTATATCCTGAAAAGTATTGCCTAGATTTTCTTCTAGGGTTTTTGATAGTTTTGCATTTTACATTTAAGTCTTTAATCCATCTTGAGTTACTTTTTTTTTTTTTTTTTTGAGACGGATTCTCACTCTGCTGGCAGGCTGGAGTGCAGTGGCGCGATCTCGGCTCGCTGCAACCTCCACCTCCTGGGTTCAAGCGATTCTCCTGCCTCAGCCTCCCAAGTAGCTGGGACTACAGGTGTGCGCCACCACACCCAGCTAATTTTTGTATTTTTAGTAGAGACGGGGTTTTACCATGTTGGCCAGGATAGTCTCAATCTCCTGACCTCGTGCTCCACCCACCTCAGCCTCCCAAAGTGCTGGGATTACAGGCATGAGCCACTGTGCCTGGCCAGATTAATTTTTGTATAAGGTGTAGGGAAGAGGTCCAGTTTCAATTTTCTGCATATAGCTATTAGCACCATTTATTAATTGGGAATCCCTTCCCCATTGCTTGTTCTGTCAGGTTTGTCAACGATCAGATGGTTGTAGGTTTCCGGTCTTATTTCTGAGTTCTGTATTCTATTCCACTGGTCTACATATTTGTTTTGGTACCAATACCATGCTCTTTGGGCTCCTGTAGCCTTGTAGTATAGTCCGAAGTCAGGTAGCATGATGCCTCCATCTTTGTTCTTTTTGCTTAGTATCGTCTTAGCTATTCAGGCTCTTTTTTGGTTCCATGTGAATTTTAATATAGTATTTTCTAAATCTGTGAAGAATGTCAATGGTAGTTTAATGGGAATAGCATTGAATCTATAAATTACTTTGGGCAGTATGGCCATTTTCACAATATTGATTCTTCAAATACATGAGCATGGAATGTTTTTCCATTTGTTTGTGTCCTCTCTGATTTTTTTGAGCTGTGGTTTGTGGTTCTCTTTGAAGAGGTCCTTCACTTGCCTTGTTAGCTTTATTCCTAGGTATTTTACTGTTTTTGTAGCAATTGTGAATGAGAGTTCATTCATGATTTGGCTCTCTGCTTGCCTGTTGTTGGTATATAGGAATGCTACTGATTTTTGCACATTGATTTTTGTATGCTGAGACTTCGCTGAAGTTGCTTATCAGCTTAAGAAGCTTTTGGGCTGAGACAGTGGGGTTTTCTAGATATAGGACCATGCCATCAGCAAACAAAGATAATTTGACTTCCTCTCTTTCTATCTGAATACTCTTTATTTCTCTCTCTTGCCTGATTGCCCTGGGCCAGAACTTCTAATACTGTGTTGAATAGGAGTTGTGAGAGAGGGCATCTTTGTCTTGTTCCGGTTTTCAAAGGGAATGCTTCCAGTTTTTGCCTATTCAGTACAATATTGGCTGTGGGTTTGTTATATATGGCTCTCATTATTATGAGGTATGTTCCTTCAATACCTAGTTAATATTGACAGTTTTTAACATGAAGAGATATTGAATTTTATCAAAGGCCTTTTCTGCACCTATTGAGATAATCATGTGTTTTTTGTCTTTAGTTCTGTTTATGTGATAAATCACATTTATTGATCTGCATATGTTGAACCGTGACTAGCCTGGCCAACATGGCGAAACCCTGTCTCTACTAAAAATACAAAAATTAGCCAGGCATGGTGGCATGAACCCATAATCCCAGCTACTCGGGAGGCTGAGGCACGAGAACCACTTGAACCCAGGAAGCAGAGGTTACAGTGAGTTGAGATCGTGCCACTGCACTCCAGCCTGAGTAACTGAGCACGACTCTGTCTCCAAAAAAAAACAAAAACAAAAAAAACCACATTTCCAGTGAACTCTTAGGGATAGATTTTTTGGGAGGGTTTGTTTCTAAACTTAGATTTAAGAATAATTTAATAGTGAATCAAATATGTTTTAAAATTTATGAGCTGATAAAGATATTAATTTTTAAAAACCAAACTAATTGGTTACCTGTGGTAGACACTAGAAAAATAACTTATTGCTTTTTTTTTTTTTTTTTTTTTGAGACAGAGTCTGGCTCTGTCACCCAGGCTGGAGTGCAGTGGCACCATCTCGGCTCACTGCAAGCTCCGCCTCCCAGGTTCACGCCATTCTCCTGCCTCAGCCTCCTGAGTAGCTGGGACTACAGGTGCCCGCCACCACGCCCTGCTAATTTTTTTGTATTTTTAGTAGAGACAGGGTTTCACTATGTTGGCCAGGATGGTCTCGAACTCCTGACCTCGTGATCCGCCCACCTCGGCCTCCCAAAGTGCTAGGATTACAGGCTTGAGCCACCGCGCCCAGCCTGCTTTTAAAATTGTTAAACGAAGGGACAGAATCAAATATTTATCCTGCTTTTCTAATACAGGCTATGCCTGCGGTTCACTAACAGTTGATAAGGGAAAGTTTCTCTTGATAGAAGTACTCTAACTAATGAGTGAGGAAGTAATGCTAGAATTAGAATATCACAATTTTACAACTTCTAATTATTAACAAATCTGGGCATTGACAATCAACATCCTCTAACATAACAAAAGGAGAGACAAACAGATGTGCCCCGTGAGTGCTACCCCTCAGGCTAGTACTGTCTGAAGTATTCTTGCCAAACAAGCCTGAATCTGATCAAGCTCTAGATTCAACTACTAATTTGTAGTAAAACACAGAGGACAAAAGAAATGTTTCAGATGTCACCACTGGGATGCAGTCAGACTGATGGAAACTTTCTAGGACAAATGATCCAGTTTCTTCAACAAATAAATTGCAAGTGGAAAAAGAAACTAGAATAAAATTGATGCCAGCAATATACAAACTAATGGTAATATATAGACCTTATTTGACCTTAATTCCTACTCGAGTTGAGCAAACTGATTGTAAAAATAACAGAAAAACAAAGACAAACTTTTTTTTAAATTTTTATTTATTTATTTTTTGTCTGTCACTCTGTCGCCCAGGCTGGAGTGCAGTGGCGCGATCTCGGCTCACTGCAAGCTCCACCTCCCGGGTTCACACCAGTCTCTTGCCTCAGCCTCCCGAGTAGCTGGGACTACAGGCGCCCGCCACCACACCGGGCTAATTTTTTTGTTGTTGTTGTATTTTTGTAGAGACGGGGTTTCACTGTGTTAGCCAGGATGGTCTCAATCTCCTGACCTCATGATCCACCCGCCTCGGCCTCCCAAAGTGCTGGGATTACAGGCGTGAGACACTGCGCCCCAACAACTTTTTTACATTTAAAAAACAATTGTAAATTTGAACAATGACTAGATATTTGATATTAAAGAATTTTTATTGATACATAAGTATACATTTTTATGGGGTACAAGTGATATTTTGATACATGTATACAGTGTGTAATGGTCAAATCAGGGTAATTAGAATATCCATCACCTCAAACATTTATCATTTCTTTGTGTTGGGAACATTTCAAATCTAGCTATTCTGAAATATACAATAAATTATTGTTAACTATAATCACCTACTGTGCTGTCAAACACTAGAACTTATTCCTTCTAAATGTATTTCTGTATCCATTTACCAACCTCTGTTTATTCCCCCTTCCCAGTAGCCCTTTCCAGCTTCTTGGAACCATCATCCTACTCTCTACTTCCATTAGATGAACTTTTTTTGCCCCCACATATGTGTGAAAATGTGGTATTTATCCTGTGCCTGGCTTACTTCATTTAACATAATGACCTCCAGTTCCATCCATGTTGCTGCAAATGACAGGATTTCATTCTTTTTTTATGGCTGAAAATTATTCCACTATGTATATATACCATGTTTCCTTTATCCACTCATCTGTTGATGGACACTTAGGTTTATTCCATATCATGGCCATTGTGAATAGCGCTATAATAAATGTAATCTCTTTGATATACTGGTTTTCTTCCTTTTGGATATATATCCAGCAGTGGTATGGTAGATCTACTATTAGTTTTTTAAGGAATCTCACTACTGTTTTTGCATAATGGCTGTACTCATTTACATTCCCATCAGCAGTGTACAAGCATTCTCCATTCTCTGTGTCCTTACCGGCGCCTGTTACTTTTTCTTTTTTTGATAATAGCCATTTTAACTGGGACAAGATAATATCTCCTCATGTTTTTCAATTTAATTGGAGCAAGATAATATCTCCTTGTGTTTTTTAATTTTTAATTTTTGTGGGTACATAGTAGGTGTATATATTTATGGGGTACATGAAATGTTTTGATACAAGCATGCATTATGTAATAATCACTTTATGGAAAATGGGGTATCCATCCCCGCAAGCATTTATCCTTTGTGTTACAAACCAATTATATACTCTTTTAGTTATTTTAAAATGTACAATTAAACCATTAATTACTGTAGTCACCCTGTTGTGCTATCAAATACTACGTCTTATTCTATTTTTTGGTACCCATCTCATAATGGTTTTGATTTACATTTCCCTGATGTTTAGTGAGGCTGAGCATTTTTTAATATGCTTGTTGACCATTTTTATGCCTTCTTTTAAGAAATGTCTGCTCAATAATTTGCCTTTTTTTTTTTTTTTTTTTTTGCTATTGAGTTGCTTGCATTCCTTATATACTCTGGTTATTAATAATCCCTTGTTGGATGGATGGATAGTTTGTAAATATTTTCTCCCATTTTGTAGGTTGTCTCTTTAGTTTGCTGATTGTTTCCTTTGCTATGGAGAAGCTTTTTAACTTGATGTAATCCCATTTGTCTATTTTTGCTTTTGTTGCTTGTGCTTTTTGAGGTCTTGCCCAAGAAATCTTTGCCCAGACCAATGTCCTGCAGCATTTCCCCAATATTTTCTTCTAGTAGTTTCATAGTTTCAGGTCTTACATTGAAGTCTTTAATTCATTTTGATTTGATTTTTGTATATGGTGAGAGATGGAGGTCTAGTCTCATTTTCCTGCATGTGGATATCCAGTTTTCCCAATACCATTTATTGAAGAGACTATTATTTCCCCAGTATCTGTTCTTGGCACCTTTATGGAAAATCAGCTGGCTATGCATACATAGATTTATTTATGGGTTCCCTATTCTGTTTTTTTAGTCAACAAGTCTGTTTTTATGGCAGTACCATGCTGTTTTGGCTACTATAGCCTTATAGTGTATTTTGAAGTCAGATAGTGTGATGCTTCCAGCTTTGTTTTTTTTTCCTCAGGATTGCTTTGGCTATTCAGGGTCTTATGTGATTCCATATGAATTTTAAGATTGTTTAGGCTAGGACTTCCTGATAATAAAGAATTATTGTTAATTTTTTAAAATAGTGGATTTGCAAAATATCTGCATGAAATAATTTATTAGAAAAATAACCAATATGCAATAACCCCAAAATGCTTATTGGTATAGATAACAGTGAGAATTACCACATTTACTGGGACCCGTGTCAAGTACTTCCAGGCCCTACTAAATGGTACTGAAACCAATAATCAATAGTTGGCAGTTGAAATATATGATGATATTTATGCATCAGTGTTTATAATAGCAAACAGTTGGAAATAATACACATGTCTATTAACAGAAACAAGAAAATGCTGTATATTCGTACCATGGAATTCCATACAATAGTTAAATTGTGCAGTAGTTGAAAAACAAGACTCTATAAGCCAAACTGGCTGGGTTCAAATCCCATCTCTGGCTCTGTCACTCTCTATCAGTGTTCCCTTGAGCAAATTACTTCTTTTTGCCTCAATTTCACCACCCCCCCACCCCCAGCTTTTTTTTTTTTTTTTTGAGACAGTTTTGCTGTGTCATCCAGGTTGGAGTGCAGTGGCACAATGTTGGCTCACTGCAACCTCCGCCTCCCAGGTTCAAGCAATTCTCCTGCCTCAGCCTCCCAAGTAGGTGGGATTACAGGCGTGTGCCACCACACCCAGCTAATTTTTGTATTTTTAGTAGAGACAGGGTTTCACCATGTTGACGAGGCTGGTCTTGAACTCCTGACCTCTGGTGATCCGCACACCTCAGCCTTCCAAAGTACTAGAATTACAGGCATGAGCCACTGCGCACGGCTATTTCCTCATTTTTAAACAGGAGAAATAATGGTACTTATCTCAGTGGGTCATAAGATTGTTGTGAGGACTAACTGAATCAGTAAATATACTGAGAATGTATTATACTCAGTACAGGTTGGTTATAATAATTTTTTCTTATTTTAAATATTTTTTACAGAGATATTTCTAGTTGTCAGATAATTCTCATTACCTGAATAAATCTAACAACATAATGCATGAAAAACCAAGTTGCAGAATGAAACACAACATTGTACTACTTGTATAAAGTTGTCCGGCCTAGGCATCATAGTGAGACCCCCATCTCTACAAAAACTTTGTTTAATAATTAGCCAGGCATGGTAATGCACGCCTGTAGTCTCAGCTACTCAGGAGGCTGAGGTGGGAGGATCACTTGAGCCCCAGAGGCTGAGACTGCAGTGAACCAAGTTTGTGCCAACTGCACTGTAGCCTGGGCAACAGGTGAGACCCTGTCTCAAAAAAATAAATAAATAAAAACTGGCTAAAAATGGGAGGATTGGGAGAATTTAGATCATATCTTATATTTTTGAGACCACCAAACCCAGGCAAAGGACTTGACAACAGTCTTGCATTTGATGTCCACAAATTTCTGGACCACAAAGAAAGAAATTGATTTATCTTCTGAACTCTTAATATTTACTAAACAACTTAAGACACAGAATCATTAGAAGGCTAAGTGGTTTAAAAACAGAGTTCAGCTGGGCCTGGTGGCTCATGGCTTTAATCCTAGAACTTTGGGTGGCCAAGGCGGGAGGATCATTTGAGCTCAGGAATTTGATACCAGCCTAGGCAACAAAGTGAGGCCCCATCTCTACAAAAAATACAGAAATTAACCAGGCATGGTGGTGTGTGCCTGTGGTCCCAGTTACATGGGAGGCTGAGGCAAGAGGATTGCTTGAGCCCAGGAGATCAAGACTGCAGTGAGCCTTGTTTGTGCCACTACACTCCAGCCTGGGTCACAAGGCGAGACTATGTCTTGAAAAAAAAGGACTTAAATCCTATCATCCCAACTATTGACATTTACAGAACCTGGCACATCAAGTGAATACTGGACAATGCTGGTGGATGAATATACCTCTCGTGCAGAAATTGTATGCCTCGATCTTCTGAGCAATCTAGAAGGGGTATAGACTATTCTGAGTTTAAGGATACTTGTACTGTTCAATCTGAGTATCAGGTAGTAAAACAGGAAAAACTATAGAAGATGCTTATAGTAATCCCATTTAACTAAATGGATTACTCACTATTCTGTAAATCCCACTAACTAATGAGCATAATATCCTAAATACTCATTGCTTATAGGCCATTCTCTTTCTGCTCCTGCTGAGTTGTATGTTTACATAAGCCAGTTGTGTTTTGTCCTGATTAACTATATAGTTTTGTTAGATATCACATAAATAGATGAAATATGAGTTATATACATGAAAAGCATCAATAAGGGATAGAATAAAACCTGCAATATAACTTATGTATTCTTTATGGACATACACAGGTAAAAAACAAAATGGGAATGATAATATCTAATTCATGATCATGGTTAGGTTACCTCTAGGATAGGAGAGAAATAGAATCAGGAGAAGTATACAGTGGACTTGTATGTATTGTATGTCCTTTCTTTAAAAAAATTAAAAAAAGAGGGAGGGACAAAGCAAATATGTTTAAGATTTGATAAAGCCAGGTTTTGGATACACATTTTTTCTATTCCTATCTTCCTTTTGTTTGTCTCTCAAGACTAAGCAAAAGAAAGACTCCCTATTTCATCAGAAAATGCTCTAAAATTAATTATTAAAGTGATTTAATATCTGGACTTGGTCAGGCCAGAGCAGAATCACAGGAGGACTTGCTAGCACCATCCCTGAATTGTGCAGTTAGTTAGGTACACTTATATTCTAGGGACCAAAACTAGATAGGAAATCTCCAGCAATTTAGACAATGAATCTCTGCATTATTCTTTAAGACCATTACGTGTTTATGGAAAAGTCCTGCCAGCTAGCCTTCTTTCCTGAAATCTGGTTTTCCCTGAGCTCCCAAACTAGAGCCTTGAGCGTGGGGAACTAACGTGTCTAGCCAGACAGGCCTTCAACAGGCCCCTCATGCTGATATCTTAACCTTTCCCTTGACCATCTCATCTCTCAGATGATTTGCATCCTTTATTTGGATTTGAATCTGGCCTGCTGGTTGGCGAGCCCCATGAGTTTATTCTTCATATCCTGTCCCATGCTGGGTTTCCTTTGAAAGCTTTGTGGAAAATGAATGGCATTGCTTAATCTAGTACCTTCAAGGGCTATTTTTTCTAGATAAAGAAGGAAGTCAACACATTCTTAAACGTCTCATAAAATTGCATGGCACAATATCACTTGTTTCTTTAGGACAGAATCATAAAAATTATTATGAAATGTAAATATTGTTGCCAGAATTGAAGAGAATGAAAGAGAGATGTGATTTGACAGAAGCATTCCCAACCAGCACCACCACTCTCACACCCTCAGTATGAGTTAAATCTCATCTTTGTGCAATATTAAAAGATTATGATGCTAGTATACAGACCAATTTGTAAAACCATCTTGTCTTGGGAAAGTTTTTTCTTCAAACCAGCGAAATTATTAGAATCAATAAAATAAAATAAACACAAAATAATAAAGAAAAAAATTTTTAAATAAATTATTACAATCAGAAGATAGTTTTTTTGTTTTTTTTTTTGAGACAGAGTCTCGCTCTGTTGCCCAGGCTGGAGTGCAGTGGCGCAATCTCGGCTCACTGCAAGCTCCGCCTCTCGGGTTCACTCCATTCTCCTGCCTCAGCCTCTCCGAGTAGCTGGGACTACAGGCGCCTGCCACCACGCCCGGCTAATTTTTTGTATTTTTAGTAGAAACAGGGTTTCACCGTGGTCTCGATCTCCTGACCTCGTGATCCGCCCGCCTCGGCCTCCCAAAGTGCTGGGATTACAAGCGTGAGCCACTGCGCCCGGCCCAGAAGATAGTTTTATCCAAGATGCTTATTTTCTCTGTTTACTAAAACTACTGCTACTGTCCCAGGTTATACTGAATTTGAAACCCTAAAGTCTCATTACATCTTTCCCTACATAATTATATTACAGGTTTGTTTTGTAAAATATCTTCATTTTGTATCTTACAGAAACAACATAGAGTAACGGAAAGCTTTATTTCTGTTCCCATCTGTTCTACTCATCTTACCATATGACCCTGAACAGTTCTCTTTCTTTATAGATTCTCTCAAATGTACAGTGAACACCTGAAATATTTACCTTACCACCCGTTTTCTAGCCCAAGCTGACTGCAAAGTTCCATTTTTGCAATTTGTAGATCAAGCCATGATGGAGTCTAGGCAGAATAAAGTGATACTGCCCTCTGCTGGTCCTGAGAACGCCCATCAGTGGAATGGCCCTGCCCATCCTCACTGAGGCACAGTGCTCCCTGCTTGTGGTTGACCAGACAAAGCAAGAAACCACAAAGAAAGAAGGCAAATTGCATGTCTAGAAAAAGAATAATATTTTAAGTATTTGGGGGTTAATGATTTCTAACACACATATCAAGAGATCATTTTATCTACAGGCATTTATTTTCTCTGTTTACTAAGACTACTGCCACTATCACAGATGCCATAGCCATTTGTGTCTGTCTTGCCACCAAGTGTTTGTACTATAGTCACTTCACCCTGCTGTAATTCTCACCTAGTAAACAGGCTGTGGATTCTGACCCTTTGGGTCACTGTCACTCTGTCTTGCACCGTTTTTCTTCCTTGGAACATATATAGTCCCACTTTTGCTCAAACTATTTAGATTAGTTTTTGCGTATTCAACTTTTAGTTTGTGCATAAACATGAAGATACAGGTTGAGTATATCTAATTCAAAAATTTGGGCCACGCTTGGTGGCCTAATCCTATCCCAGCACTTTGGAAGGCCGAGGTGGGGGGATTGCTTGAGGCCAGGAGTTCAAGACCAGCCTGGGCAACACAGTGAAAACCTATCTCAAGAAACTTTTTTTTTTTTTTTTTTTTGAGATGGAGTCTCGCTCTGTTGCCCAGGCTGGAGTACAGTGGTGCAATCTCAGCTCACTGCAACCTCCACCTCCCAGATTCAAGCAACTCTCCTGCCTCAGTCTCCCAAGTAGCTGGGATTACAGGTGCCTGCCGCCAAACCCAGCTAATTTTTGTGTTTTTAGTAGAGACGGGGTTTCACCATATTGGCCAGGCTGGTCTTGAACTCCCAACCTTCAGTGATCTGCCTGTCTCAGCCTCCCAAAGTGCCTGGATTACAGGCGTGAGCCACTGTGCCTGGCCTCAAAAAACATTTTTTAAAATTAGCCAGGCGTGGCAGTACATGCATGTAGTCCTAGCTACTCAGGAGGTTCAGGCAGGAGGATCCCTTGAGTCCAGGAGTTCTAGGCTGCAATGATCTATGATTGTCATCAGCCTGAGTGACAGAGTGAGACCCTGTCTCCAAAAAGGAAAAAGAAAATTCAAAATGCTCCAAAATTCTAAACTTTTAGTGGGCTGGCATGATACTCAGAAGAAATGTTCATTGGAGCATTTCAATGTCAGATTTTCAGATTTAGAATGCTCAACCAGTAAATATGATGCAGATATTCCAAAATCTGAATCACTTCTGGTCCCAAGTATTTCAGATAAGGGACACTCAACCTGTAATGACAACTCAAATGTGCCAAGGAAAGTAAATATACACCATCAGTGAGAAAAATGCTGAAGAAAGGTGGGGCTTCATTACACCCTCAGATTCCTGTACATCTCTGTTAAGTTTTAATAAAAGATGTTTAATTAATAACTTTTTTGGTGTGCTGATTATCCTAAAAGTACTTTGTGAGAATCTGATAAGGATTTGTTAAAAGCTCAGTTTTTTGGAGCTTATTTATATGAATATAATTTCAAGGCTTCAACATTTTTAGAGTTGCCATTGATTATGTTATGCTGCATTTGTAAGAAATGGTAATGCCCTGAGTATACTCATGGTAAAGGCCGTTGAGAATTACAGTTTTATCTCATTTGAATTTAGTGCCTTTAAAATCTCTTTCAGGCTGGTCATGGTGCTTACATCTATAATCCTAGCACTTTGGGAGCCCAAGGCAGGTGGATCACTTGAGCCCAGGAGTTCAAGACCAGCCTGGGAAATATGATGAAACCCCATCTCTACAAAAACCCCATCTCATCTCACTGCAACCTCCGCCTCCCAGGTTCAAATTTTTCTACAAAAAACTACAAAAATTGCTGGGTATGGTGTAGCACACCTGTAGTCCCAGCTACTGCAGCTAGGAGGGGGGCTGAGGTGGGAGGATCTTTTGAGCCTGGGAGGTTGAGACTGCAGTAAGCCATGATCATGCCACCGCACTCCAGCCTGGGTGACAAAGCCAGACCTTGTCTCAAAAAAAAAAAAAAAAAAAACCTGTTTCAAAATAGGCTTGTGTACTGTTACTGAAATAATTGTTGGTCCTTACAGTAAAGGACTAAAAAATGAAGGAGGAAAAAGTGTGTAATCTGTGTCCCAAGTGTCTTCATGCAGAGTATAGAAGAAGCTTGTGATTCAGTGTGTGTGGCTTCTGCTTACGCACTCACAAAACCACACACATTTTGTTCATGATTTCCCATAGGTAGACAGTAACTGTTTCTTAAATGAGCAGATAGGCATCATGAAATCCAACAGTGATCCCTGTGCACCCTCAGAGAACTCCTGATTTTTGCTTCATAGTCAGCCACAACTTACAACCACTTAATAGGGAAAATTGAGGTTATAGCCAGTTACCTCAGCAGCAGCAACACAGTCCTATCTTGAAAGGGTCTTACACCTGGCACGTAGTACACAGAGACTCTTCAAGGCAAAATCACAACCACCCAGCTTCTAACTACACAGGTACTACATTTCATGGTATGCAGCTGTAAACCAAAAAAGAGATTAGCATGTATTGAGCATATAATTTTTACCAGATGTCTTATGTATCTGGTGTAGGTCCCTAAGAAATGAACCAACTTTTGTTGTGTAACTGTTATATAACCTTAGTAATCATCTTCAGTGTCCAGCATTTCAGGAGAAGAGACTCAGCTTATTAAATTGCTTCAAAAGAAAACTTATCAGAAACTTTAGTTCTACTCACAGAAAACAGATGAACTCAATTCCAAATAATAAAATGGGCCAAAAAACGTTTATTGAAAATGGTACCTACTCTTTCTTGGAAAATTATGAATTTTTAAAAATTTGAAACATCTTTAACTTTTAGAGGTGAGAGAATTAGTTCTGGAAAGATGACTCAAGTCACTAACTGAAATTTGGCAATGTAAATTATCTTTAAAATTTAAAATGCAATGTTATATAAGTTTTTTTCAGAGGTTCCAAGGTAGAATATTACTTTGGGAAACAAAATCATAAAGTGAGGGGAAAACAGAAGTGCTAATTGGCAGTTAATTTGGCATTTCATTTATTTTGATTTACTTTCAGTTCTTTTGAAAGACAATTTGGTGTTGTAAAAAGAGCAGGGATTTTGGAACTAAACAAACTTAAATATATATGAAGTGCCTTCTAAATGCCTGCAGAGTTCCTTCCCTCTGTTGTTAATCACCTCTTAAGTTTACTCTTATGCTGAAACCCAGGAGGAAGTCCCTGAAAGGAAGGAGGTTTGGTTTGTGTTTATCTTTCCCTGCACAAATTTGGTTACCAGAAAATGCCCTTGAAGCCCAGGGCAGTCTTCTAGAGAGTATATAAGCCAGGCAGCAGCTTTGGTGGGGAGGTAATGGGCTGAAATGAGCAGTAGGAAAAGTGCAGTTCTCCTGAGTCACTAATTCCTGCTATATCCTCATTCTGTGTGTAAGGCCAAGCTGTAGGTTCACTCATATTTCAATTGTTGTCTCTTTAAAAAGAGTACCCTAAAGCCAAGTAGAAGAAATGTTAAATTATCTGGAGTTTTATGTTTACGTCGTGATGGATTTTATTATATGCCCTAATTGTAATAACATTCACTAAATCTACAGTGCCTCCTTTTCCTGTATTTTCTAATTGATATAATAACAGCTTTGATTTTTAGCTGTTACTAAAATACCCATTTTGATAGTGACTGAGACTCTCAAGGATCCAACAGCAAGCCCACAGTTGCCAGTTAAAAAGGAGTAAGTTGCTGATTGCTAAGCCTGTACTACCATACGATATTCTTTAGAGAAATCCTTTGATCACATCTATGATTAACTGTGGCCCCTGTGACCTTATGAACTGTTATAATTCTGCCAGCCACATGGTGATGTATTTTGTGTGTTCTCACAGAAACTTGCCCCTGGAGTCAGCCAGTTTGCTTACACATGTGTACAAGACCACCCCATTTGGACAAATCAGCAATTTTGGGAGACAACCTTTTACAATGCAGTGCAGGAACAGGTTCGCTCCCTTTATCTCTCAGCCAAGGAAGACAATCATGCCCCGCATCTGAAGCAAAAGGTAAGAGAGAAGAAAAGAATGCTAATTGTGTGGGATTAGGATTCTGGCTTTAAGGAAAGCAGATGTTCCCAGGACAAAAAAAACTCTAGCTACTTCCTGCCTGTGTATTTGGGTTTTATTTAGGGAGCCCTGTGATATCTTTCTTCTGTTGATTTCAGACATTATGTTTTTCCATAATAACTTCTTAATACAGTTCTTCATCACTAGGATTGTTTTAATATACTTTAATAAATAAGAATTTCCTGGAAATGATTATAGGAAGTTGAATAGAAAGAACAAACCTAAAATAACAGGCATACTTCTCTATGCAACTAACTTCCCTGGAGGAATGTCAAATTAAAGTTAATTGACTCCAAAATAAATGTAAAATTTAGTAGTTCTATTAAAAAAATGCCAGTAATAAATCTAGGTCTTCTTCTAGGAATATTCTACATGTTTCTCTATGTTTTATCAGCATAAAATATTTTTATGAAAAATATCAAAAAAATTTAAAAATCAAGAAAATTGTTTTTAATTTGAAAGAGTAGTTTTAAATACTCTGAAAGTTTAAAACATCATTTACTAGCTCTCTGGTTTGGGGCAAGTCATGTTACTTCACTGTGCCTTATTTCCTCACTGGTAAAATGGATATGATTATTATGAGATTTTGGTGTCTCATGTATAAAGTGCGTTGAAGAGTACGTGGCATGCAGTAATAATAAGTGTTAGAAATTATCATCCTCACAAATTGAACTTAAAGCAGCCTTAAAGGCTGATTATCATTATACTCCAGAAATTTATTGGGCTTTGGGGGTGCTTTTGATAATTTTTTAAGCAGATGTAATGTTAATATTGACACATCTCAAAAGCATTCATAGAGCAAACACATGTCACTGCTTCTTTGTCAGCCATTCTAAAGAAGTCTATCCCGGAGCCAGCCCTAGGTTAGGTACAAGTGAGACCATAGACATACCAGCTCTTCACAAGCTATAAGGTGCTTTGCTGCTGCTTCCTGAGGTTTGTCACATAGTTCCACTCAAGGCCTGTTGGATCTGGGAAAGAAGACTAGGTTTTGTTTTGTGGTTGTTATGTTTTGTTTATATTTTCATTTTTGCTGATGTAAGCATTTAATAGAATAGTTATTTAAAACATCTATGTTTTTTAAGCTCACCTGAAGTGATGGTTCTCTTTTGGATTGTGTTGCTTTATTTTTTAGGATAAGCTTCCTGATGACCATTATCAGGAGAAGACAGCAATGGACCTGGCAGCTGAGCAACTACGCCTTTGGCCTACCCTGAGCAAGTCAACTCAGCAAGAGCTAGTGCAACATGAGGAAAGCACTGTCTTTAGTCAGGCCATTCACTTTGCAAACCTCATGGTGAACCTGCTAGTTCCACTCGACACAAGTAAAAACAAGCTCCTAAGAACATCAGCGCCAGGTGACTGGGAGAGCGGAAGCAACAGCATTGTCACAAACAGGTACCAAAATGTGAACAAACAGACCCTCCTCCTACTCTTCTTGGGGCCAGTCTTGGCCTGACAGATAATATTAAACATTTTGAGCAAACATTGCTGTACATATTTCAAAAGTTAACCATTTTTCCTCACCTTTGGACTTGCTCAGCTTTTCTCTCTAAAAGATTCACTTCATCCTACTATTCTTAACCACTTCCCACACTTTCTTCTTTTTTATGACCTAATTTTTCCAAATGTCTCACCCATTACTGATCCAGCCCTTCAGTTACTGTCTGCCAAAGCAATTTACAGAAATCATTCCAAAGAAATTAGTGAGCACCTTCTTGCAAAAGTGGCTGTTTGTTTCTCAGCCCTCCTTTTCCTCAACCTTATAGACATATCCTCAACCATGCCTTCCTCTCTACCCTCCAGTGACTTCTCATACCACTGAAACTAAAACCTAGTGTTTACCATGGCCTGCAAAGGCCTAAAAGAATCCGTCTTCTGGCTACTGCTCTGACCCCCTATTTCCTATCACTCTTCTGTCAACCAAACTGGTCTCCCTGCTCATGCTAATCCTCAGACACTCCAAGCATATTCCTGCCTCATGTCCTTTGTACTGGTATTTTCATTCTGGAATGTTCTCACCTAAACAGTCCGAGAATCACTTCCTCACTTTATTTAGGTCTCTGCTCAAATGTTACTTGCCTTGAGAAGCCCTCCTGACTTCTGCATCTTAATAATACCTCTCCCTCTCCTACTTTGCGTTACCTTTCTTTCATGTCATTTTTTACAACCTGATTTATTTTAATATGTTTGCATGTTATGTTTCCTTTGTCAGTTTTGTTCATTGCTATATTCCTAGTGTCTTTGCATATAGTAGATACTCAATAAATATTTGGTTGAACAAATGATTAAATGAGTGAATAAATGAACTTATCAGTCCAACAGTAGTGAAATTCTATCCTTCTTAGGGCTTCAGTGATGGGTGCTGCAACATCCTGGTAGTTCTTCGAGCTCGCATAAATTCTTCTCCTCATGGTCCTTCAGGCAGCTCCTCTTCTCTTCCCATTCTCAATTTCTCTTCCAAGCTCCTCTTACTCTGTGGAAGACTCATTCGCAAGCCTAAATCTCTGGCCCAAACCTTTTAATCCTGTTATCCTAGGTACTTCATTTTTATCAGGAACACCTCAGAGTTTCTGGTCTTCCAGGCTAGACAACTTGGAATCAGCATTTCACACCATACAGTCAACTGCACAGATCTCTTACCCCCACCCGTGTAGAGTTTCTTGTTCATCCTCTGGTTATTTAATGGGAACAACATAGTCTGGCCTTTATCACTTCAAGCCCTAATTATAACAGTCTCTTAGTTGTTTCATTTTTTATTATTCTTTCTACTGCCAAAAGGATCTTCCTGAAATGATGCTTTCCCATTCCTTCACTACTCATAATTCCACAAGACTCTGTTTCGTCAATACAGGACCTGTCTGTTTAATTTGTAAGATATTCCTTAGCTGTCACAGCTTTATCTCCATTCTCCATTGCCAGTGAAGTTTGTCTTCATTATAACAAGCAATAACTATACTTTACATTTCTTTTAAAGTTTTGGGCCAGGCATGGGGCTGACTACCTTATAATCCCAGCACTTTGGAAGGCTGAAGCGGGAGGATTGCTTGAGGCCAGGAATTCAAGACCAGCCTGGGCAGCATAGTGAGACCCTATCTCTACAAAAAATAAAAATTAGTCAGGTGTGGTAGCACACACCTGTAGTCCTAGCCACTTGAGAGGCTGAGGCTGGAGAATCACTGCTGCAAGAGGATTTCTTGACCCCAGGAGTTTGAGGTTACAGCTGGCATCGCTGCACTCTAGCCTGGGTGACAGAGTGAGACCCTGTCTCTAAAATAAATAAATAAATATAAACAAATAATAATCATTATAGATGACAGTGCTCTCTCAAAGTCTACATATTGATGGCCATAGCCTCTGCTTAGCTTTAACAATCTCTAACACTGATTCAGCTAATGTGGTTGGCTTTGCAGAAAAGAGAACTTAATAGGAACAGACAAATGAGTCTTTTCCCAGAGTCTGATGGGTTGAACAGTAAGAGCTGAATAAGCAAGAAGGGCAGAGATTGAGCTTTCACATCTGTTCCATTTCAAATTTGTTCCCTTCTCTTGCATGATTTTATCATCTACAGAAGAATGCTGGCTTCGAAGTGGCCAAATGGGTTGCAGTTTACTCAGAGAGTGATAAATCCTGGCAAGAGAAGGGACAGTTTGGTCCTTACATATGGAAGAGTATGCTTGTTGCTGAGAAAAATTCTTACTTTGCCTACCAGGGAACATGTTCCTCAGTTGCCAAGTTGCCAAAGATAGCCATATTACTTGTTCTCTATGTAATAATTAACTTGGGAGGACAGGTTGCTTTAGAAGGCCCGGGTAGTCCATAATAAATGAAACAATCCTCTTTTGCTTTATTTTCTGCCATTCCTGCATTCCTTTTGGGAGAGTGACAAAAGGTATTCCTTACAGAAACAAATCTGGGTCCAAACAAAGTTCTTTACAGAAACTTACTGCCTGACAGTAGTTTCCAAATGTAGACAAGTAGAACATTTTGTTTTATCACCCTCACTTACCAAGGAGCCATGGAGTTAACTGAGCCTTCTACTTGAGTAGACATCTCTGTCATCATGTTTCAGTCGCTATGTAAATTGACTACTATATAGTGATCATTTGTTGCATTTGAGTACTGACCATGATTTCTTTCCTTGACTGTCTTAGTATTGCAGGAAGTGTAGCTGAGAGCTATGATACAGAGAGTGGGTTTGAAGATTCAGAGAATAATGACATTGCCAATTCTGTTGTGCGGTTCATTACCCGATTTATTGACAAAGTTTGTACAGAGAGTGGAGTTACTCAGGATCACATCAAGAGCCTTCATTGCATGATACCAGGTAATCGCTTTGCAGATATTAGAGAATCAGAATATTGGAGATTATTGAGTTTCAGCATAAAACCTGGCAATACATGTCTTCCATATAGCTCAGCCATGCTATTTATTTTCTGATTAGTTTTTTAAATGTTTTTAAATTGTTGTAAAATACATATATAACATAAAATAATCTAAGTGTACAATTCAGTGGCATTAATTACATCTACAATGTTGTGCAGCCATCACTATTATCTATTTCTAAAACTTTTTTATTACCCCAAACACTCTACCCATTAAGCAGTAACTCCTGTTTCCCCATCCCCTAGCCCCTGGTAACTTCTAATGTATTTTCTGTCTCTATAAAGTTGCCTGTTCTAGATATTTCACATAAGTGGACTTAGATAATATTTGTACTTTTGGGTTTGGTTTATTTCATTTAGCATAATGTTTTCAAGGTTCATATGTGTTGTGGCATGTATCAGAATTTCATTCCTTTTTATGGCTGAGTAATTTTCCATGGTATAGCTGTCCCACATTTTATCCATTCATCTGTTGATGGACATTTGAGTTGCTTCTCTCTCCCTTTTAGCTATTATAAATAATAATATATGAATATACACATATAAGTATCTGTTTGAGTCCTTTCATCTCTTTTGGATATATATGTAGAAGTGGAATTGCTGGGTCATAATAGTAATTCTCTTTAACTTTTTTGAGGAACCACTAAACTTTAATTAACTTTTAATTCTAAAATATCCAGAATTTGTTTTTATTCTGCTTGTCTGTGTTCTTTCATTTTGAATACTCTGACTCATCCTAGGAATTGTAGCTATGCACATTGAGACCCTAGAAGCAGTACATCGAGAAAGCAGAAGACTTCCGCCTATTCAGAAGGTAATAATTCCAGACTACATGCTTTCAGGGTATGGCCTCTCTTCATAAAAACAAACAATAGACTGCCGTGTGCCAGGAAAGTATGTTCACCTAACCTTTTACAGACACTAGCTCCAGTTTTAATGATATGTTAAACTTTCAGAGGAGTTTGTCATATAGAACCTTATAAAAAGGATACTGAAATAAGAACAGAATCTTTTCTTAGATTCAGCAAAGGAGCAATAATAACCTCTCATTGAGTCTACTTTTATAGGCAGGGCATAAATTAGGAACATTTCTAACCTCTAAGCCCAACCCAAGATTTTATACTGTGCCTATTTTCTCCCGCTCCCCCACCACCAAAAAGGATTTAAAGCAATTACCATAAAACACCCAGATTTCTGAATCTGACTATACATCCCAAACAGCTGGAAAGTCTATTAAAAATTCAGAGTCCTGGACCCAACCCCAGCCTCCTGAATTGGAGTACCCCAGAACATGTCTGGGAATCTGTATTTTAACAAGGCTCTCAGATGATTACTTTGTAGTCTGGCGCCAGTAGACTATGGCTCAGGACGCTCTTGCCTATATAACAGAACTTTATAATAGAACAAAAACAAATTGAGGCCAGGAGCCATGGCTCACGCCTATAATCTCAACACTTTGGCAGTCTGAGGCAGGCAGATGACTTGAGCCCAGGAGTTTGAGGCCAGCCTGGGCAACATGATGAAACCCCATCTCTACAAAAAATAATTTAAAAGTTAGCCAGCCGTGGTGGTGGTATCTGTGGTCCCAGATACTCAGGAGGCTGAGGTGGGAGGATCACTTGAGGCCAAGAGGTTGAGGCTGCAGTGAGCCAAGATCGTGTCATTGCACTCCAGCCTGGGTGACAGAGCAAGACCCAGTCTCATAAATAAATAAATAAATAAATAAATAAATTCATTCATTCAGTCAAAGGAGTGAGCAGAAGCCAGATAGGTAGGAATATAATTCTATCAGAAACCTGAGACACAGTGATTATTATACTTTGGCTTTACATTTAGCTCTAAACTCACTAGAGCCAACAAAAAGAATAGTTCTGATTAGTTTTTATTGCTTAGTAAAAAATAAACATATTAGACCTTCAGGAGAGATTTTTTTTTCCTAGCCCTAAACTCTTCAGAGGAATGTATTATGTGGTTACTGAGTCAGAATTTCCTGAGTTGTGTAAATGTTCGTTACGTGGCCAAGAAGGACAGGTCTTGTTAAAAGCTTGTCTATATTTTTTGTTTTTTTTTGAAAAACAAAAGTAATAATGTCCAAATAATTTCCAAAGTAGAATGTTCTTTGTATAAATTTGAGCATAAAAGAAATACACATTATAAAGTGAAAGTCCCCTGCAGTCCTCCCTATACTACCTCCACCTCCACCCTTAACTGTGATACCATTGCCTTTAACAGTTTGGTTCACAGTCTTACAATTCCTTTTCTTTTTCCAAAAATGGAATTATAATGTACATACTGGTTTCTAACTTGCTTTTTAAACTAATCTATGTATTCTGGATTTTTTTTTTTTTTTTTTTTTTTGAGATGGAGTCTTGCTCCGTTGCTCAGGCGGGAGTGCAGTGGCACGATCTCGGCTCACTGCAACCTCCCCCTCCCAGGTTCAAGCGACTCTCCCGCCTCCGCCTTCTGAGTAGCTGGGATTACAGGTGCCTGCCACCATGCCCAGCTAATTTTTCTATTTTTAGTAGAGGCAGGGTGATGTTGGCCAGGCTGGTCTCGAAATCCTGACCTCAGGTGATCCACCTGCCTCAGCCTCCCAAAGTGCCGGGATTACAGGCGTGAGCCACTGCACCCGGCCTTCTGGATATTTTTCCATGTTGACACATATAGATCTATGTCATTTTGTAAAGGTTACAAAATGTTTCATTGAATGAATATTTCAGATATTTGAGTTATTTCTCAATGATTTTACTTTTACACAATTCTGCAAAGAATCCTCCCACATTTGGATGTATAAACTTCATTTCTGCCTCTTATCAAATCATCTTTCTCATGTGACTATCTGGGAAGTCTGGCTTAAGTTTTTTAGGTCTGTAACTGAAAAGATAACCATGATCTAAGTATTAGAAACTCCACAAAAATTGTGTTTAAAATACTTTCTCCAGCTGGGTATGGTGGCTCATGCCTGTAATCCTAGCACTTTGGGAAGCTGGGGCAGGTGGATTGCTTGAGGCCAGGAGTTTGAGACCAGCCTGGGCAATGTAGCAAGATCCTATCTGTACAAAAAAAATTTAAAAATCAGCCAGGCGTAGTGGTGCATGCCTGTAGTCTCAGCTACTCAGGAGGCTGAGGTCAGAGGATCTTTTGAGCCCAGGAATTTGATGCTGCAGTGAGCTATGATTGCACTACTGTATTCTAGGCTGGGCAACAGAGCAAGACCCTGTCTCCAAAAATCAATGAATTCGTCAATCAGTCAATCAATCAGTCAATCTTTTTCTGTTGTAAGCCCAAGATTCTTAGACCTGCTCTGCTGCCAGGAGAAGAAATTGTCTGTGAGGGTCTTCGAGTCTTGCTGGATCCTGATGGAAGAGAAGAAGCTACAGGAGGTCTTCTTGGAGGCCCTCAGCTCCTGCCAGCAGAAGGAGCCTTGTTCCTCACCACATACAGAATTCTCTTCAGAGGAACACCCCATGATCAGTTAGGTATGACTCGATATGCCATCAGAACATGAATATCTGTGTGGTACATGAGGTCTCGATCCCATCTGTGCACAGTGATCTGCAGATCATTTTAAATCCAAAGTAAGCTTTCTGCCACACAGGTATTTTGGTGAAATACTTTAGTCTGACAGAGCTAATGATAATTTGGGTCATAGTTTTTTACTTGAAGAACAAAGGGTTATCTTCTAAACAATAAATTAAGGGTTCATTTGCTGAAATGATCATAATTTCATGAGGCAGAGTATTATACCCTAGAGATATTCACTCTAACTGCTGAATATACCCCTTGCTGGTTTGTCCACACTTTCTGAGTCCTACAGTTAACTGTAAAACTGAGGTCTTGCAGATACTTGAACCTTTTTGTGGAAGGATATGCTAACCATCACAAGGTTGTCCAGCACCAACTAACCCCACTTCCCTCCTACTCCATTCCAGTTAACCCCACTTCCCTCCTACTCCATTCCAGTTAACCCCACTTCCCTCCTACTCCATTCCAGTTAACCCCACTTCCCTCCTACTCCATTCCAGTTAACCCCACTTCCCTGTTACTCCATTCCAGTTAACCCCACTTCCCTCCTACTCCATTCCAGTTGCTTATTCCAAAAAATCTTGTCCATTCCAGTTAACCCCTTCCCTCCTACTCCATTCCAGTTAACCCCACTTCCCTCCTACTCCATTCAGTTAATCCGCCTCCACTCCATTCAGTTAACCACTTCCCTCCTACTCCATTCCAGTTAACCCCACTTCCCTCCTACTCCATTCCAGTTAACCCCACTTCCCTCAGTTAACCCCACTTCCCTCCTACTCCATTCCAGTTAACCCCACTTCCCTCCTACTCCATTCCAGTTAACCCCACTTCCCTTTTAGCAGACAACTTCTCTTCTACTTGTCAAACTCCTATAACTTCTATTTCTATTTTCTACCATTCAGTACAGCCTTCCATATTAGAAAGGAATAGCATGCCCTACCAGAAGTAATCTACATTATCTTCTTAAATTCACTATAGTCTGTATGTAAAATGCTCTTGTTGATAGGAAAAGCACATAATTAAGACTTTGGGCATAACAATAGGACTCCAAGTCAAAGCTCAGTGACTTAAGTCACTTAACCTTTCTGGACTTTATTTTCCTCTTTTATAAAATTGGGAGATTGGGCTTTCATTGGTGATAATTCATTGGTTCTTAACGTTGGCTGTATATTTGAATTATCTGGGAATCTTTAAAAAAAATACCAGTTTCTGGGCCCAACCCTCAAACAATTGAATTAGAATCTGAAGCAGTAGAAATAGGGAGACCCAGGCGTCTGTGTATTTCTTTAGCCCCACAAGTGATTGTGATTGAGAACCACTGGGCTAAGTGGTCACTAAAGTGCCTTTCTCCTTTGAAATTATGTATTCAGTAGCATTTGATGAGTATGCACTGTGTGCTACTCATTTGTTGGACAAGTGAATTCAGATACATAAAATGTATTCTCTTTTAAATCTTAACAGTTGCATTATTTCTAGGTTGAATAGAATCAAGATGGCTTAGTACATCAGTCATAAAAGACTGCTTACCATATAATGCGCAGCAAGTTCATAAAATTAAATAAGGAAAGATGAATTTGTAAGAATAGTTCTGCTTATTTTGAAAAAGTGTCTTAGCCTGCTGCTTCATATTGCTATACAAAAATTGTATTTGAAAGTAAACGTACTTTTAAAAGAAATTGTACAGTACTTACAATTTTTTATAGTAGGACTTTTGTGAGGTTAATGGCCATAAACACACATTTTGGACACGTAAACATGATACTTATGTGGTCATTTAAATTGCTGTAGTTTATTTATTTTGAAGTTATGCTTAGTGTGAAATCTCATATTCTCCGCCTTTTCCTTACTTACGTGGTCATTTAAATTGCTGTAATTTATTTATTTTAAAGTCATGCTTAGTGTGAAATCTCATATTCCCTGCCTTTTCCTTTCAAATTTTGGATTAATTTCACTTAGGAAAATTATTTTTGTCAAAGAAAATCTTTTTATTTTCTTTTAAATTTCTAATTTAAAATTTATCCTTTGATGACACATAGAAATATTATAATTTTACATGTTATATAAATGTAGGTGTTAAATACATCCTAGAACTTAAATCCTATGTACATCCTGACTTTGCTTAGCCTCTAGATATGAGCGTGATGTAAAAAGATAGTCAGAATTTTTCTAGATTACAGATTGATAGATCCAGGGAATTAGGATTCTGATTATAATAAATGAAGAAATGTATCGGCTGTTAAATAAGATGAACCTAGTTCACATCTCCCCACCCCCTCCCCACCCTGGCTTACTAGCTGGGAGGCCTTGTTCATTGCCACTCCTGTTATGTTCCTCGACCACTGCCTAAAATGCTCTTCCTTTCCCTTCTGCAAATCCAGATTCTACACTTCCTTTAAAGCTCGTCTTCTCTCTCACTTCTCCCAAAAATCATTTTCTATCCAGCTAGCAAGCAGAGATCCCTCTCTGAAATATTTAAATCCCTGTAGACTGTTTCCTCAAACGTAGGAGCTAACCACATATTATTATATTCTGCATGTGACTCTCTTCCCACGGGAAATTGGAAGCTCTTCAAGGGAGGTCTTGAGTGTGCTACTTTTTTTCTAGACTCTCATCTTCGTAACCTCAGGTACTTGATAAATAATTATATTTTCCCATGTTTGCTTTAATAAACTCCTAAAAATCTTGCGCCTAAGTCCAGGCTTGTTTTCCAAAGGCACATATATATAGTGTAACACCTTTTACATATATGGAAACAAACTTTTAAAACCTGTTCTCTTTTGCTTTATCCTTACATTAAGTATCTTGGATGTCTTTTCAATACTTGAGGAGTACTTTTTTTTTTTTAATAAAACCTCCCTTCCTATAAAATTGCCTTAAACCAGGTGATCTTATGTGGCACACAGTAGGTTGGGGAGATAGAAAGAATGAAGGCAGTCAGGCTGTGACAGTTTCTTCACTCCAGGAAAGAACTCTGTCTCAGGAGTGGCAAGTCACTTGTCTCTAACTTCTCAGATTTCCAAGAATTCCAGTTCTTGCCTCATTCCTCCTAGTCAAGGATCCCTTCTATTGCCTCCTATGCTAGTTGTGTGAAATCTAAGTCACTTGCCACTCCTGAGACATAATCCTTTGCTGGAGTGAAGGGCACTTTCACTGCATCCCTCGGCAGTGTCCTCTTCAAATACATTTCTCCAGCAGAGACTGATGAAGTCAGCAGTAGACACTCTAAAAGTGAGCTATAAAGTGTTGTCGCCGAAGCTGTGTCCTGTCTATTTACAGTGGGTGAGCAGACAGTTGTGCGGAGCTTTCCCATTGCCTCCATCACCAAGGAGAAGAAGATTACAATGCAGAACCAGCTACAGCAGAACATGCAAGAAGGACTGCAGATCACATCAGCATCTTTTCAGGTATTAAAAAAGAAAGCCATTGTTTTACTATTCAGAAATTTTCAAAAGTCAGATGAGATTGTGGCCATTTTCTGTGGTCATGTGCTCAGAAGTTAAGAGGGTGAGAATGGGGAAGATGATAGGGTCTGAGAGGGTGATCATCAACTGAGTAAACTCATGAATAGTCTTGGATTTAATCCCTGGAGCCTCTTAGCCAACTCAGAGCACCAGCAGATACTCAGCAGTGAGTGATCCTAGAAACCTAGACACGCACAACTGGCTCTTATTTTCTGCCAAGTTATACCTCAGTACCTGTTTGATGAAGCCTTTAGATAAAAAGCAATTAGCTTGGCATCTGTTTTGAAGGAAAAGCCCTGTGGCTGTTCTATGGAAAGGTAAACAGTATAGCTAGGGCTGAAGTTCTATTGGTACTAGTTGCATACCCCTGATAAAGCAAGAGATTTTCGAGGGATTTATGACTGTATCAGAACTTTGTAGAGTTACTGATGCAAACCAGACCCTGGAAGAAGTGACCTTTTCTTAGTTTTTCCTGTTTTTAAATTCTCAGTTTGCAATATTTTGCTTTTCTTATTCTTCATCACTTCTCAGATTTCTAAGAATGCCAGTTCTTGCCTCATTCCTTCTAGTCAAGGATCTCCCCTATTGGCTTCTGTGTTAATTGTGTGAAATGTAAGGCTGCTGATCTTTAGGCCCAAGACCTTCTCTCATCATCTGAAAGCATTGGCTGCCTAAGGATTTCCTTACTGTTCCAACTACCAAAGAACTCCACACTCGAATATTGCCTAGCTGTACTGATTAGGATTCTAGTCAAATGGATTTTTTTTCTTCCTACATTTGTTGTATCTGGGTAGGAAGAGACCTTATTAGGCCAAATTCTTTATCTGGAACCAACCAGTTGAGAAATGAGAAGGGCATGTTTGCTAGTACAATTCCCTATCCCATTGTAGAAGAAATAATCTTAAAGAAACTGACTTGAAGATACATGATTTACCTTGCCAACTAGCCATTTATGGCAATTAAACCTTTTTGAGCCTTTTTTTATTTTTAAAAATTTAAAAATTGTATTGCATGTTATCCAAAGTCCCTTCAACCTCTAGTCTTGCCATTTTGTGTTATTATATTCTGTTGTTTGGGGGAAAGTTGCCTGGAAATCCTTAATACTTCTTTTGTGTTTAATCTCTTTTGCTTCTAGTTGATTAAGGTAGCATTTGATGAAGAAGTCAGTCCAGAAGTAGTAGAGATCTTTAAGAAACAGCTGATGAAGTTCCGTTATCCTCAGTCCATTTTCAGTACCTTTGCTTTTGCTACTGGACAAACTACCCCACAAATAATTTTACCAAAACAGAAGGAAAAGAACACTTCTTTTCGGTAAGAAGAAAGACAAGTCTGTTAATTTCAGCCCTCCCATAACTGATTGCAAAAGGAGCGACCTATCCTTTGTGTCCAGGTGTAAGCGATTGCTCTTTTCATTCACTGTTCTGTTTCTGTCAAGCCCATAGGGCCAAGATCATAAAGTTATGGAACAGCAGCATTGATAAATGTAGCAAGTTTCAAAAACTAAAAGCTACCAGAGGCTTTGACTGTCATGTCCATTGCTCACAATGCATTTTTAGAATGTGAAATTCTATTTTCTCTTTTTTCCATATTGATGACTTTCTAAATGCTTTTGACCAATCCCTTCAGCTTTTATTAATATCCAGGCCCAGTGGACAGATTTGCTTTTATCTAGGAACAGGAGGCTTTATTTTCTGTTTTTCATAACTCTTTTGAACATTTCAAACTTACAGAAAATTCATAACAGTAGTACAAAAAATTTCTGTATGTATTTTACCCACATTCATCAAGTTTCTACTTTGGTCCATTTGTTTATCATTCTCTCTCTCTCATATATACACATATTTTTTTTTTGAGCCATTTGAGTTAGATGTAAGATGTCCCTTTATCCTTAAATACATCACAATCCGTTTCCTAAGAACAAAGACATTATCTTTTTATGTTTTTTTATTTTATTTTTTAAATTTATTTTAGTTTAAGTTCTGGAATACATGTGCAGAACGTGCAGGTTTGTTACATAGGTATACATGTGCCATGGTGGTTTGCTGCACCCATCAACCCGTCATCTAGGTTTTAAACCCTGCATGCATTAGGTATTTGTCCTAATGCTATCCCTCCCTTTGCCCAGCGTTATCTTATATAAGCGCAGTAATCAAAACCAGAAAATTTAATTAATATAAAACTTTTATCTAACCCAGAGTCTATATTCACATTGTGTTAATGATCCTTTTTTAGTTTAGTACCTAAACTTTTTTATTCGTGGTCCGGGATCTAATCCAGGATCAGGCATTGCATTTAGTTGTCATATTTCTTTAGTATGAACCCTTATTTTCTAGAAAGTTTTTAGAAATTTATGTTGAAAGTTTTAAACTTCAGTTATTACAAAATAACGATTGTTTTAAGTTATCTTCCATCAGTGATAAAATATAAGGGCTAAAATTTCATTCACTGTTAACCATGTAGAATTCGGCATCTGTCAATACAAATTACAATACTAGGGAGAGCTTTGCAGACTTTGGAAAAGAGGCCCTTCCTTTGCCTGAAAAAAGGGTAGATTCGGGATTATAGAAGATTTGAGGTTCCAGACAGTATATTATTTCTCAGTTGCACAACTAGCCACCTGTATTACCTGGTAAGCAAAGGAGACCAGGAGTATCCGGGTATGGTATGCTGAAGCATGAGCAAGTTCCTAGGGATTTACAGCAGTGGGCCAAGCATCTTGTTTTAGCACCATAGGGTCAGAGAGGAGCCTATGATGTTTGTTATCTCAGCCTTCAATGGAAGAGACAAAGCTTTGTGTGGTATTTTACATTTAGAAACTATCAGAAACATGTATATTTATATTAGTTTCAGAAATATATACCTGTATCAAGCCTGTTGTATCAGCTGCAACAGAGATACAGCAATTTAAAAATTTTAAGAGTTGCCTGGGTATATGAAACAAAAGATATAGCTTTAGCTGGGAAAAAATTTCAAAAATCCCATTGACTACACCTAGTGTTACAGCTCTTTTAGAATTTGTCTAGCAGACTTTCCAGTTTTTGCCGGAAAGCCCACTAATAAAAATTAAAAAATAAAAATAAAAGTTACACAAGTGATTTACAATAAGTTTAATTTAGGAAATATCAGTATTTTATGATTCCCAGCTGTTATCTCAAACTTGTTTCATAACCTTCAGGTTTACATTGCAAATAACTAAAGACGGAGTCTGGTGAAACTATTTGACAATAAAAGAAGCCTTATCGCTTTTTACTGAATGGCAAGAAAACACCAGAAGAGTTCTTTGTGATAGAGAAGAATATAATCAAGAACAGTCTTCAGAGTCTTCACCTCCATCTGATTAGTCAGGAAATAGGTTCTCTGTTTAATTCTCTGGATTGCCTAGATTTTCTATCAACAAGAAGGGGTAAATTGTTTGAATAAATAAAGTGCTTTTAGGTCCAAATGATTTACATCTTAGTTTCCCTTTAATTAAAGCTGATTCTCAAAAGGATACTCAAGTTTCTGATTTCTTATTTTTCTCCTTTCAAAAAAGGGGAATTATATTATTTTTCTATGCTTCTTAAGGTTTACAGCTAATTAGAGTCAGGACATTACATATACACACTTAAAACAGTTAAGAAATAAGCAAATGTGTTGCCAACTGTGAAGGTCATATGATCTCAAAGAAAGGCTTGTGAGTTGGTAGAAAGAGAGTTTGAGTAAGTAGAGAAGTGGGCAGGCTGGCTTTCCATGTAGGAGGACTCCAACAAGCATGCTTTGTGGGAACTGTGGTAGGGACAGTGGCATGAGGATAACCAGAGTGGGTTCAGGGCAGTCCTCCCCGAGAAGCTAAACCAAGGAGTTTAGATTTGGGGTGGTAAGTAGTTCATGTCTCACTTTACGCTTTCCTGCACGTTTTTCCTAAGACAGTATCCTGATAACAGTGGTGTTTTATGGGAAATTAGTCTACTGCCATATTAAAAGTAACCTAAAGAAGGAGAGGCTTAACAAAAGTCTGGACCAGTAGTGGCTATGGGAAAGGAGAAGAAACAATTTGAGCTAAGTAGGTGTCAACAATACAAGTAGTGCTTTTATATTAAGTTGACGTTGTCTTTGGTTTTATGACATGTAGTACCTTCTCAAAAACAATTGTGAAAGGTGCCAAAAGGGCAGGGAAAATGACAATTGGGCGGCAATATTTACTGAAGAAGAAGACAGGGACAATTGTGGAAGAAAGAGTAAATCGTCCTGGATGGAATGAAGATGATGATGTATCTGGTATGTGAGAACTTGAATTTCCTTCATTATTCAACTTTATTTCTTATGTGAATAAGAGACTAAGGTGTAGTTGCACTTAAATCTTGATCCACAAAAACCTAGATCTCATGAGAAGATGGAAGCACTTACCAGCTTCTTAGAACTGGGGGAAAAACTATTTTCCTGATATTCCATTGTTCAGGTAATATTTTGTTAAATTATACTTCTTCTTTGCTAAATTCATACAGCTAATTGGTCATTTTTATGTGGGTCTCATTAAAAGAAGAAAGAAGGAAACCCCACTGCATGGGAAATTTAGATATAGGGTAATCCCCTGTATCTTATCCTTCTAGAATAAGAATTTAAGGTAAGGACATTGAACATTTCAAATTGAAGATTTCAGTTTTTGGTTAAGAACATTGTTGGTGCTCTTAATCAAAATGGGGGACCTAAGGTGAAGGAATACTTAGGTCATAAGAAAAAATACTTGCTAAATATTTGAAAGAACAGCTACAATACCTCTCAGTGGGAAAAATAGAGACAGAAAGCTAGTAGCAAAATGTCTGAGTGACTGTTTCCCATTCTTAACCCAGTATCAAATATGCTATGGAATCAGCACTACAGAGAAGCTGATATAATGGGAGGCAGAATGCCATTACACCCTTTTTTCCCCTCAGGATCTTAGAATCAGTCACTGGTGGTTTTGCAAAAACTACTACTAACAACAAAAACATTTTAAAAAAGAAACCTCATCTTTAGAGAAAGCACTGGCTAACAGGTCTCCATTTTCAGTTGCTGGGATAAAGAACTATGTGGGCTGGGCACAGTGGCTCATGCCTGTAATCCCAGCACTTTGGGAGGCTGAGGCAGGTGGATCACTTGAGGCCAGGATTTCGAGACCAGCCTGGCCAACATGGCAAAACCCTGTCTCTACTGAAAATACAAAATTTTAGCCAGGCATGGTGGCATGCACCTGTAGTCCCAACTGCTCAGGAGGCTGAGGCATGAGAATTGCTTGAACTTGGGAGGAGAAGGTTGCAGTGAGGCGAGATCGCACCACTGCACTCCAGCCTGGATCGGACAGAGCAAGACTCTGCCTCAAAAAAAAAAAAAAAAAGAAGAACCTATGTGGTTTTGTATGTATGTATGCATGCCCTGGGTAAGAATGTGTACATGCAAGCTTGCCTCTGGGGCAGTGAAAATACCCACCATTACATCACTGAAATAACCATTTGTTGGAACCCTGATCTTTTCACAGTCATATGTCAAGCCATAAAAATATTATTGCTACCCATCACTATTGACTCTTCTATCTCAATTTTTTTTATATTTCATGGAACAAAACTTATTATTCTATGATAATTATTCTACTAAAAGACCAAATTATATAATGTTCTTTGCTCCTCTGAAAAGAAAAGGCCAACACAGAATTGATACCTGATTATATTGCATTGTAAAGTTCACAAATTGAAACACGAATTGAAGTTCACAAATTGAAACACTTAACTGTTCTCTTTTTTAAAATATATTTCATGAAAGAGGGCCATATCTTTGCCTGCACATTAGTACTTTGAGTACATTTTCAAAAACTTTGAAAGCTTGATTTAATGTCTCTTACTTTCAAAATAAATAGGGACGTAAATTAGGACAGTTTTTAACATGGCTTTTTTTTTTCAGTTAGAACATGCAGTACCAATTAGGAATGTCCTTTATAAAAAAAGGCCTCCCTAAAATATTTGATTATTGAGTAAATTCTTCCACATCTAAAATCGTAAAGGATTCTGTAACCTGTGATTGTAAAACTGTGAGGGGGTTTCCCACGTACACCACATCCTCTAACAAAAATATTTCCAGGAAAAAAGTGTAACTTCTTTATACCTCTCTGAGGAAATAAAGTTATTTTTCCCTCTAGTGAACTTCTAGTTAATCCAGAAATTTCCAATAAAAGTTTATAGTCTGAAAAGTAAACTGAAATCTGGATGATGAGTTTGTATAGTGATTTTATGAAAGATAAATTTTACTGATGGGTTAGCCTCTGACAAGCTTTGGGTGTTTTTATAGAGTCCTAAATAGAAATCACTGCAATTTGACAATAAGCAAGCCTTCATAAAACAGAACAGTGTAGGTAATGAATTCAAAAATTATATTGTTTTTAGAAATTATTTAAATGGTATTATTTTCCTGACATTTTTTAGTTGAATTACTGACTATTCATTACACTTTTATGTTTATTTAAGTGTGATTCCTCACAGAAGTTACATGATTTAATTTGTGATATACACAATATTTGTCATCCTAATATAAACCTGTCTTGGTGTAAGAGTCTTCTTCAAAAGGAAGCGGGGTTTTTTTTGCGGGGTAGGGGGTGGTTTTGAGACAGAGTCTCACTCGGTTGCCCAGGCTGGAGTGCAGTGGCACGGTCTCAGCTCACTGCAACCTCCGCCTCCCGGGTTCAAGTGATTCTCCTGCCTCAGCCTCCCGAGTAGCTGGGATTACAGGTGCCTGTCGCCATGCCTGGCTAATTTTTTGTATTTTTAGTAGAGATGAGATTTCACCATGTTGGTCAGGCTGCTCTTGAACTCCTGACCTTGTGATCTGCCCACCTCAGCCTCCTAGTGCTGGGATTACAGGCGTGAGCCACCACACCCAGCCCAAAAGGAAGTTTTTAATCCTGTGCTTTGAGCTAATCATTTCTTCAATATCTGTCTCTACCATCCCAGTTTCAGATGAGAGTGAGCTCCCCACAAGTACCACCCTGAAGGCCTCCGAGAAGTCTACAATGGAACAGTTGGTGGAAAAAGCTTGTTTCAGAGACTATCAGCGTTTAGGTTTAGGAACCATAAGTGGCAGCTCTTCCCGTTCAAGACCCGAGTATTTTCGAATTACTGCCTCCAACAGGATGTATTCACTCTGCCGGAGGTAAGTGTGTCAGTGGGCTCCAAAAAGAGGTCTTCTTTCCTTTCTTCTTATTTGAATCTTTAATAGGCCATTTGCATCCATAGCCCTGAGATAGATAAAAATGCCTGAAAATAAGAACAAGGTCTCCAGGATATGAGCAAGCATCTCATTGGCATTCTCGGAACAATTACCTTACTCAAAGTACCTCTAGTAGGTGAGAAGGTGAAAGGTAAAGTACTCACCCCCTATGAATTTCTCTTGTCTTTCTCTTCCCAGTTTGCTTCTTTTCTAGCATGACTAAAGATAACTTGAAGAACAGGATTTTCCCAGACCAATAGAAGACATGAAGGTCTTTTGTAGGCTGGGGAGCCACAAACTCTTTCTATAAAGGGTCAGTTGGTAAATATTTTCAGTTTATGAGCCATAGAGTCTCTTGTTGCAACTATTCAACTGTGCCGCAAAAGCAGCCACAGACAGTAAGGAAATGAGTGGGCATGGCCAGTTTTGGCCCACAGGCTATAATTTGCTGACCCAGGTGTAGGCAAGGCTTTCTTATGCAGTCTAATTGGAATGTTTTCAAGGGAATATTACTTAAAGGATGTAAATAAAGAGGCATTTTCTTTTTTCTGTTCGTCATCTCTCACTGTTTTTCAAATATGTTGAGCCTTATTCCATGCTTTACTATATGTAAATGTATATTTTCTAAAATTACATTTTCACCATTCACAAGTTTAGTCATTTTCATTTCCAGATAAGTTTTTTCTTTGCATTTATAAATTCCTGCGTAAACAGCTCTGAAAGCACTTTGTAAATTGTAAGCTTTGTACATATTTTAGAAAGTTATCTTAATGTTACTGTTAGTTTCAACCCTGTTGCTCTTAAAGATAGATGTGTCATTTTAAATGACAATTTAAGTTTACAAATATTAATATGAAACTTGAGAAACAAGTTGGGAATATAGTTTTGAGATTGTGGCCAAATAAACATTTTGCGTGAAGTTCTGAAAAATTGGCACTCTGAGTATGCAGTAATTTTTCTGGAATTCTCTGTCATTCTAACTAAATTTTCTCTGAAGATGAGTCATGTTGTCGGGGTGTGATGTCCTGCTGTTTGGAAAGTTTGCTATCAAAATTATGCCAGCCATTGAGAAAACAGACTCATTTATCATTCCAATCTGTTAGAAGTAAAATAAAATTTTAATAGATGACTTATTAGAACACTGGTTATAAAGCATTTATGATGGTAGAAAGTAATATCTATCCATTAAGTTATTAGCAGGAAGGAAATGGAATAATAAAAAATAATCCAAAAGAAGGCAAGAAAGGAAAAAAAGGGGACAGAACAAATGGAATAAATAACAAGTAGTAAGATGGTAGATTTAAATTCAAATATATCCATAATTGCATTAATTATTAATTGACTAAATGTTCCAATTCAAAGAAAGAGATCAGGGTTTGCTTTAAAAAAAAAAAAAAAAAAGTGGCTGAGCACAGTGGCTCACGCCTGTAATTCCAGCACTTTGGGAGGCCAAGGCGGGCAGATCACGAGCTCAAGAGATGGAGACCATCCTGGCCAACATGGTGAAACCCTGTATCTACTAGAAATACAAAAATTAGCTGGGCATGGTGGCATGTGCCTGTAGTCCCAGCTACTCGGGAGGCTCAGGCAGGAGAATCACTTGAACCCTGGAGACGGAGGTTACAGTGAGCTGAGATCATGCCACTGCACTCCAGCCTGGTGACAGAGCAACACTCCGTCTCCAAAAAGCTTTCTGCTGCTTTTAAGGGACAAATCTAATACACAAGTATATAAAAAGATAGAAAGTAAAAGCATAGAAAAAATATACCACGCAAAACTACCTTTAAAAAAAGTTGTTGTCACTATATGAATATCAAAGTAGACTTTAAAAGCAATAAGAAAGGATGGTTGATAATGACAAAAGTTTATTTTACACACAGCAATTCATTAAGACCAAGTGGAGTTTATTATAGGAATAGAGTACTGGTTTGACATCTGAAAATCAGTCAGTGTAATTTACCACATTAACAGAATTAAAAACAAGTTTATTATATAAAGATAAGCATTTTGCAAATGCAAAGTACACTTATGAGTTTTATTTATGTAAACTTATGTAAATTCTGTATTTTTTGTCACATTTGTGATTTTTAGAAAAAAGCTCTCAGCAAAATAGAGTAAGAATGAACTCCCTATGAGTAGCGCCCTGAAGGCCTCAGAGGAGCCTACAGTGGAACAGTGGGTAGCTCCTTAATCTTCTGTCTTAAAAATCCTACACAGGAAATTACTTATCTTAGAAATAAATAAAATATTAAAAGCTTTTTCTCTGAAATCTGGACAAGGATGCCCATTATCACCATTTCTATTCAGTGTTGTACTAGAGGTCTTAGGCAGTGCAAAGAGACTAGAAAAGTAATAAAAGGTATAAAGATTGAAAAGAAAGAAATAAAACTGCCATTACTCACAGATGACCAAAATGCACATGTAGAAAATCTGTAGGAATCTGCCGATAAACTTTTAAAATTATTAAGTGGATTTAATACAAGGTCACTGATAAGGTCACTAGTACAAGGTCATTTACAATAATTAGTCATATATATACTAAAAACATTATTACAAAATGAAATTTTCAAAAAGCGATGCTATTTTGGTACTATTCCTACTATTTACAGTAGCACTAAAAAACATTACTTAGGGATGAATCTAATAACCAGTGCAAGACCTCTACATGGAATACTTAAAACAATATTGAAGATCATTGAAGAGCTAAATAAGTAGATATTTCAGGTTCTTAGATTAGAATATTCAATATTCTAAAACTGAATTTCCTGAAATTGTTCTATAGACTCAGTCCCAATCTCAGCAAAATGTTAATGGAAACTGAAAAGGTAATTCTAAGAGTTACATAAAAATGTGGAAGACAGAGTAGCCAAGATAGTCTTACAGAATAATACTATAGAATGTCAAGACTTTTTATAAAGCTACAGTAATTAAGACAGTATAGGACTGACACAAGAATGGACAAATGGACCAGTGGAGCAAAATAGGGAATATATTAAACAGAAACACCCCAACGTATGTGGATACTTGATTTAAGATAAAAATGACACTTAAGAGCAGTGGATAGAAGATGTTTTTTCAATAAAGGATGCTGGGAAAAATTAATCTTGACCTATTCCCATTGACTTATAGATCTATATGTAAAAGGTTAAAACAATAAAACAATAGATTTGTTATTAAGGTTAAAACAAATAAGCTTAAAACAATAAAGCTTCTAGAAGATAAGAGAATGTCTTCATGACCTTGAGGTATAGGGAAAGATTTCTTGGGATGGGAAGAACATTATCTATAAAGTAAAAAATTGATGAATTTAGAACTTCTGTACATCAGGAGATACCATCAAGAGAGTAAAAAGGACTATAAATTGGTTAAATAACTTTGGAAAGTTGTCTAATGCTGTCTAAACATTTAAACATCCACTGAACATATTCATAACCTAATTCCTAGAAATTCTCCTCTTAGGTGGAGTAGAATTTCTTTAATTTCTTTTTTTTTTTTTTTTTTTTTTTTGAGACGGAGTCTCGCTCTGTCACCCAGGCTGGAGTGCAGTGGCGTAATCTCGGCTCACTGCAAGCTCCGCCTCCCGGGTTCACGCCATTCTCCTGCCTCAGCCTCTCCTAGTAGCTGGGACTACGGGAGCCCGCCACCACGCCCGGCTAATTTTTTGTATTTTTAGTAGAGACGGGGTTTTACCGTGGTCTCGATCTCCTGACCTCGTGATCCTCCCGCCTCGGCCTCCCAAAGTGCTGGGATTACAAGCGTGAGCCACTGTGCCCGGCAGGTGGAGTAGAATTTCTAACAGAAATACATATGTGCTCCCAAAAGACATCTACAAGAATGTTCATGGCAACATTCCTAATAACTAAAAAAACTAGAAACTACTCAAAATCAACAAGAGAATAGATAAATGGTATTATACTCACACAGTGAAATACAGTAATGAAAATGAACATACTACATGTGAGTACAATAACACTGATGGATCTCATAAACATAATATTGAGCAAAAGAAGCCAAACATGAAAGAATAAACTCTGTTGATTCCCTTTACCTAGAATTCAAAAAGAAGCAAAACTCATCCACATTGTTAACAGTCAGGATAGTAATAATCTTTTTTTTTTTTTTTTTTCTTTTTGAGACAAGGTCTTGCTCTGTCTCCCAGGCTGGAGTGCAGTGATGTGATTCCAACTCACTGCAGCCTCCACCTCCCTGGCTCAGGCGATCCTTCCACCTCAGCCTTCTGAGTAGCTGGGACTAGGCGCATGCCACCAAACCTGGCTAATTTTCTTTTTATTTTATTTATTTTTGTAGAGAAGAGGTCTCACTATGTTGCCCAGGCTGGTCTCGAACTCCTAGGCTCAAGCAATCCTCCCAGCTGGGCTTCCCAAAGTGCTGGGATTACAGGTGTAAGCCACCATGCCAGGCAGGATAGTGGTAATCTTTAAGAAAGAGGAAGAAATAGTGACTGGGAGGAAATACTAGATCTTGGATGCTTGTAGTGGTCCATTTCTTGACCTAGGTGGTAATGATATCACCTAGGTTTTGAGCATTTGTATGTGAATTATGCTTGAATTTAAAAGTTTCCACAAAAGCTTCTGAAGCCTAGTCAACTTCTTGAGAGTTAACTGTGGAGCCCGGAGCTGAAGGCTCTGAGTAGTGGGTTAGGATGGGTGGCAGGGAAATTGATATCTTTCATTACGAAATGAGACTGGTACTGAGAGTAGCTTCCCTTGGTCTTTAGGCTTCACACAATTTGCCCCAGCACTAGGGGCTATTCAGCTGTCATGCAAGCCCATGTCAGGAAGCAGGAGAGAGCCATGGATCTTGTATGTAACAGAGGATGGTCTGTGTGTGGTGCTCATTCACAGTGGAAGGAGATGGCTCACTACAAGGGGCAGGGAGTGAAGGAGTGTGCTCGCTCTTTACCAATTACTGAAGTAGCTCCTGGAGCCATTAAACATTATTCACCTATCTAATACACATTGTATCTTGAAGCAAGTTGGGAAAAACTGATATTCAAGTGGAGATAGAGGGTCCTAATTATGGAACTGCCTTTTCAGTCTTCATGAGTGATTATGTCTATAGCTTGGTCTTTTCATCAGTTCATGGTATTACAAAAATTCAGGCCACAGATTCCTAGAGCACCAAAGCCCTAGGCTTTCAGAATGCTTCCAAGGTATCATTGGTTAAGTATGGAAAGTTAATTTGGCATTCAGTAAAGTAGTTGAAGGTTATGATTTATGTGACCATAAACTAGATTTCCTTTCCCTCCTCTCAGCACTGGTTCTTATCAAGATAAGAGATAAGAAGTTCTGGAAATGGATAATGGTGGTAGTTGCCCAACATTGGGAATGTACTAAATGCCACTGGTTTGTATACATAAAAAAGGATAGCATGAATCCCAGCACTTTGGGAGGCCAAGGCGGGTGGATCACCTAAGGTCAGGAGTCCGAGACCAGCCTGACCAACATGGAGAAACCCCATCTCTACTAAAAATACAAAATTAGCCGGGTGTGGTGGCACATGTCTGTAATCCCAGCCACTCAGGAGGCTGAGGCAGGACAATTGCTTGAACCCAGGAGGCGAAGGTTGCAGTGAGCCAAGATCACGCCATTGCACTCCAGCCTAGGCAACAAGAGCGAAACTATGTCTCAAAAAATAAATTAAAAATAAAATAAATAAAAAAGGATACCATGGGCCAGGCGCAGTGGCTTACGCCTGTAATCCCAGCACTTTGGGAGGCCGAGGCAGGCGGATCACCTGAGGTTGAGAGTTCGAGACAGCCTGACCAACATGGAGAAACCCTGTCTCTGCTAAAAATACAAAATTAGCCAGGCGTGGTGGCACATGCCTGTAATCCCAGCTACTCAGGAGGCTGAGGCAGAAGAATTGCTTGAACCCCAGAGGCAGAGGTTGCAGTGAGCCAAGATCGCGCCATTGCACTCCAGCCTGGGGACAGGGTGAAACTCCGTCTCAAAAAAAAAAAAAAAAACAGGATAGCATGGTAAATTTTATGGTAGGTATATTTTACTAAAATTTAAAAATCACTGGCTGGGCACGGTGGCTCATGCCTGTAATCCCAGCACTTTGGGAGGCCGAGGTGGGCAGATCACGAGGTCAGGAGATCGAGACCATCCTGGCTAACATGGTGAAACCCTGCCTTTATTAAAAATACAAAAAATTAGCTGGGCATGGTGGCAGGCACCTGTAGTCCTAGCTACTTGGGAGGCTGAGGCAGGAGAATGGCGTGAACCCGGGAGGCGGAGCTTGCAGTGGGCCGAGATCGTGCCACTGCACTACAGACTGAGCGACAGAGCGAGACTCCATCTCAAAAAAAAAAAAAAATCACCAAAAAATATAGGATTAGTGGTTAGGAGTTTATAAATATAAAATCTGTTTAGTGTAATATTTCTAATTAAACTAAAAAAAATGACTCTGAAACCTGCCTATCTTCTTGCATTTATTAATCTGTATGTACTCTTACATGTTATTTTCCCAGCATCATATCCTGTAACTTTATAAGCTAATCTTTTAAAATAAGTATCAACTTGTAGTGTTATTAACTATTTAAACTCATTTGACATTTAAACATATTGTTCTCATGCCAAAAATAATTTGGTTTTGGTTTTTAAGCCTTTCACCATCTCAGGCAGTCTAATATTGGCATGCTGTATTCTCTAATGTCATCTCAGTGATCTATGAAGTGTTTACAATTTGACTTGTCATTCTCATAAAGTTGACATTAATCCGGTAATCTTACAACCTTTATTTCAAGTTGTGGAAAAGTAATGTACAAGGCAAGGGAAATAGTTCAACAGAGGCCTTTTAAAGAATTCTACATAATATTTTTATTTTCTAAGTTTATTCAGCAGAAGTCTGCAATATCAGTGAAGGGGGCTCTTTTCAAAAAAGGCTACAGATCAGTGGATGAGTTAGCTAGTTTCACCATCTAGGGATTTTCTTCTCAATCCCTGAAGAATTCAGGAGTTGAAACTAAGTTCCATATTTGAAATATGTTGGCCAGGCACAATGGCTCACACCCATAATCCCAGCACTTTGGGAGGCTGAGGAAGGAGGATCGCTTGAGCCCAAAAATTTGAGACCAGCCTGTACAACAAAGTGAGACCCTGTCTCTACAAAAATAAAATTAAAAAAGAAAAGAAATATATCTTACCCTTCAACTAATATGTTTCTGAATCTTAGAAAATTACTATGATATTAGTATTCAATTTCTTATATTCTCTCTCTCCCTCTTCTCTCATTTCTTTCCCCTTTTCTTCCCCTGTGTTCCTTCCCCCAATCATTCTTTTCTCCCTTCTCTATCTCTGAAGCTATCCTGGCCTTTTAGTCATACCTCAAGCTGTACAGGACAGTAGTTTACCAAGAGTAGCTCGCTGCTATCGACACAATCGCCTGCCTGTTGTATGTTGGAAGAACTCAAGAAGTGGTACTCTGCTCCTCCGATCTGGAGGATTCCATGGGAAGGGAGTCGTTGGTCTTTTCAAATCTCAGAACTCCCCTCAGGCCGGTAAGCATCTCTCTATAACACAATTACCACCCGTTCACATAAGGACAGTACTAAAAATAAAGGAAGTAAAATCTGGGAATGGTGCCTTTTCATCAAGTCTTGTCTCACACACAGACTTTTCCACTTTGCTGCATACAACATGTACAGCTTAAACAAGAACTATACTTGGTAGTGTGAGGCTCCACATTGAATTTGACATCTTAATGTGTCTGGTCTGTACTTGGATTTTAATAGAAATTAATATAATAAAGTCTTTGGTCCTAGGCAATTTTCATTCCAGCAAACCAGAGTATTCACAGATGGAAACTAGGTTACACCAACCTTTTTTCTTTCTCCTGGGAAGCATCCAAATACATTTAACAGCTTCAGAGGCAAGACGAGATTCTGTGCCATCTGATATCAGATATCCATCCTCACTCTTACAAGTCATACGCACACACAAGACAGCAAACTAATGACCACAAACGCTGCTTCAGGAGCTTTCAAGCAAAGAGGTTTTTAGGAAGCTAGCGAAATAGTAAGTACAGCTGTCCCATATTCTGAGGATACTTGTGAGTACCATGTCTGAGGTCTTGAAGTCAGGAGCTGTATTTTGCTGACCTTTCTCATAGCTTCTGCCTCATAATAGATGCTCAAAAAAAATGAAACAGGCCACTAAGAAATCAGATCCAATTTAGGGATGGCTGCATTCTTCCACCTTCGGAAATGAAGTAAACTCAGAATCTGTGATTCACCAGGTACAACCATGTGCTTTTTGAAAGTCAGCCAATGTTTTGATCATTAGGTTGACTGAGGGCAGCCTTCCACCTGCCTTGGAGTCTCACTACTGGTGTAATTGAAGGCAATTGGCTTTTTACTGTTTCTCCTCTGAAACCCTGTGTGCTCCCAAGCCACCTGGTGGGTATGTTAGAACATAAGAAGGGGCCAGGTGCAATGGCTCATGCCTGTAGTCCCAGTTACTTGGAAGGCCAAGGTGGGAGGATTGCTTGTGCCCAGGAGTTCAAGACCAGCCTGGGCAACATGGCAAAACCCCATATCTACAAAAAAATACAAAAATTAGCCAGGTGTGGTGGCACACGCCTGAGTCCCAGCTATTCAGGAGGCTGAGGTGGGAGAATCGCTTGAGCCCATGAAGTAAAAAGGCTGTAGTGAGCCACGATTGCACCACTGCACTCCACCCTGAGTGAAAGAATAAGACTCTGTCTCAAAAATGTGAAATAAAATAATAATAAACTAGAACACAAGCATATATAAGTTATATAAAATGAGTGAATGATTTTAGGAGCACCGATAAGCGTATCACTAAGCTTTTAGTTGGAAAACAATTGAAACTTATTCCACTGGTTGCTGATTTTTTTAAACCTAATTTAAATTTACTATATTTCGTATTCAACTTCCACATTTACTCACAACTAATATCTTTGGGGTTTGTTTTTGTTTTTGTTTTTTTGTTTGTTTTGTTTTTGTTTTTTTGTTTGTTTTGGTTTTGTTTGGTTTTGTTTTGTTTTTTGAGATGGGGTCTTGCTCTGTCGCTCAGGCTGGAGTGCAATGGCGCGATCTTGGCTCACTGCAACCTCCGCCTCCCAGGTTCAAGTGATTCTCCTGCCTCGGCCTCCCGAGTAGCTGGGATTACAGGCATCCGCCACTACACCCGGCTAATTTTTGTATTTTTAGTAGAGATGGGGTTTCACCATGTTAGTCAGGCTGGTCTCGAACTCCTGACCTCAGGTGATCTGCCCGCCTCAGTCTCCCTAAGTGCTGGGATTACAGACGTGAACCACTGCACCCGGCCGACAACTAATATCTTTGAAATTGCAATGCATCTTACAATTGATGTGATCAGAAAGAAGAGTGTCATAGTTTAAGTGGCAATTTTTTTATTGATAAGCAGTTTTTATTGTTAGGCAATAAAATGACAGTGTGTATTAGAATTGATGACATATTAAAGTTGATAAAATACAATAATGCTAATTATTTATTTTCTATTCCAGTTGTAAGAAAATTTATGAATATCTGTTGTCCTTGTAGTGAGTCCATCCCCTATCCTCTTTAAACTGTCTGGGCCAATTTCAGTGATTCTGTTTTGCTTCACCCAAACCAGGCTTATATGCCTATCAACCCAGAATTGCTCTCACAATTGTGTATACTTTTTGCTCCTCATTTAGAAGGACCAGGGATTGGCAGTAGTTGCTCCTATCTTCTCCCCATCTTCTTCCACTCTTCCCTCTACAAATCTTTATACGCTCATGTCCCCTGGTGGGTCTATGTGGCAGAATTGAAATAAACTTACTGGTATTGGAAAGTTCTTAACTCTACCCATTCTGGGATGTCAAAGGAACCCACTCCCAAGCAATAACCTGGTCAGGATGGTTGGGGGATATCATCAAGGAGTTGTTGTTCGTGAGTCTTCATTTTAAGTTGCTTGGATAATGAGAAGCTATACCCTGTGCTTTCAAGCCCAATCTATGCTTGGAAGGATAGCCCTGTGCTGGTTTTCCAGACCTGGGCTCTTTTTGGAAGGATAATGAGGCAATCAAGAAGTAGGTGTGGTAAAACCAGCATTACAATGGAGGATTAGCCATTTAATAGACTGGCAATTTAAGTGGGGCTGGTTTCTATATTTGGGTGTAGTAACTTGTAGACTATATAGAGAAAAACAAGCATAGATAGATAGATAGATAGATAGATAGATAGATAGATAGATAGATACTTCTGTTAACACAGAGACAGTTTATTTTATTCAATATATTTTCCTTTTATAGCTCCTACCTCCTCTTTAGAATCTTCCAGTAGCATAGAACAAGAGAAATACTTGCAAGCCTTACTGAATGCCGTTTCTGTCCATCAGAAACTCAGAGGCAACAGCACTCTTACAGTCAGGCCAGCCTTTGCTCTATCTCCAGGTAAGATTTGATAATACTTTTCTTCTTGACAGCTTCTAATGAAAGGTCAGTTCTGTTCCTGGGGTTATTTGTACTGTTATTTGTTATTTGTACTGTTCCTTCACCAAGACTTCTTAAAAGTTTTACCCTGAAGGGTTATAAGTTTAACTCCTTTTACTTAGAAATCTACCACTATTAATGTCTAATAAATAGTACCTAAACTTAGAGATTCAGTTTTTTCTTTTTGTTTTTTGTTTTTTAAGAGATGGGGTCTCACTATGTTGCCCAGTCTGGTCTCAAACTTCTGGGCTCAAGCAGTCTTCCCGCCTCAGTCTCCCAAAGTACTGAGATTACAGGTGTGAGCCACCACACCCAGCTCAGTTATTTCCTTTTGGAAAGAGTAATTGGAGAGGAAGTGGGGACTATAAATAAAGTCACCCTTTATTCCCATATTTATCTTTCATAAACTTTAAAATATTATTATGACATGGAATATGTAAGTGGAACATGTTTCTTAAATGTGTATTTATTAAAATCATCATTTATAAGTTTGAAATTCCCAAAATAACTGCAGCCTATTACGATTTTCAGTACAGTTTGTTTTCACTGGATTTGGATGAAGCCATTAAGACTTGTACTAATATTCTGTTTCAGTTATCATGTGATGGAACCCCAAAGGGTTCATGTAGAGGTAACCCTAATGTGTTAGACACAGGAGCATGTGACTTGAGAAGTTGGTCTCTTTGGCTTAATCAGCTATTTGAATTAGCTCAACATAAGCAGAAAGTGGCTTTTCTTGTAAAGTAACACCATGCATGCCTTGCTCCATTTATCATTAAATTCTCTGATTGCACTTGCCAAACCTAACTCTATAATCTTGCAAATGTGTGTTATCTCTGATTAATAATAACATTGCCTTGTTATCTCTAATAAAGCTTTGGGTACTTAAAAGTACAATGTTTGGCAGCAGTTAAACATGCTACACGTGAAGATAACTTTTTGTCATTTGAGTAATGTTAACCCAAACAACATGGTTTTTGTTCTTCTTTTTGGCCGACTTTAGGGACTGAAAGGAGGACTTCAAGAATGTCCACTGTGCTTAAGCAGGTAGTGCCAGGACATTTGGATGTAAACCCATCCAATAGCTTTGCTCAAGGAGGTTAGTAAGATTGATTTTATAACTGAGCACTGATGCAAGCTTAAAAGCAGAAAGCATTTTTCTAGATAGTTGATATTTTAAATCAACTAATTATGGTTCAAATTGTTTTTAATTACCCTCTTCTGAATGAATGGTCAAATGTATTACTAGCATGATGACAGATGAGCTTAGCCTTGTGGGACAAGAAGTATAATAATTGCTGATGTCATATATATTGATAAGTTTGGGAGCATTAGGAGGTAAGGGGAGCATGTCTAAATGATGAGTCAGCCCTGGGAGTATTCCATGATACTCCAGATTTGCAGGGCAGAAAGACCGATCAATCACAGAAGTATAGATAGTTAAGGAGAAGTGATTCCAGATCCAAGGAACTCCAAGTCCTGTTATTTTTGCTCCTGTCCTCTGAAATACTGGTTTGGAGGATAAGACATCATGATATCCAGGTAGCTGCTGACATGAGGAAATAGAGAAAGGCTAAGTATTCATTCTTTTAAGCTCCAAAAGGTCATCCACTTTGTTCTCTGGAAGTTTATGTGAGATTCTTTCACTCTGCAGAGGAAATTCCAGACCAGATTTTTTTTTTTTTAAGACAGAGTCTTACTTTGTTGCCCAGGCTGGAGTGCAGTAGAACTGTCACAGCTAACTAACTGCAGCCTCCAACTCCTGGGCTTGAGCAATCCTCCTGCCTCAAGCTCCCAAGGAGCTAAGACTACAGGTGTGTGCCACCACTCCCAGCTAAATTTTTAAAATATTTTTTGGGACAGAGTCGTACTATGTTGCCCAGGCTAATCTTGAACTCCTGGCCTGAAGCCGTCCTCCCACGTGGGCTTCCCAAAGTGCTGGGATTACAGGTGTGAGAAAGCACCTGGCCCCAGATATCTCAACTGTGAAGTCCCACTGTCTCACAATGGAGTCACAGAATCTTAGACTCTTCCTCTCACCCCCATATAATGATGAATTCCCTTAAAAAGATACTAAGTAGGCCAGGCACGGTGGCTCACGCCTATAATCCCAGCACTTTGGGAGGCTGAGACAAGCAGATCACCTGAGTTCAGGAATTCCAAACCAGCCTGGCCAACATGGTGAAACCCTGTCTCTACTAAAAATACTAAAATTAGCCAGGCGTGGTGGTGCACACCTGTAGTCTCAGCTACTCAGGAGGCTGAGGCAGGAGAATCAGTTGGACCGGGGAGGCAGAGGTTGCATAGAGCCGAGATCGCACCATTGCTGGGCAACAAGAGCAAAACAAGAGCCGAGATCACTCCAGCCTGGGCAACAAGAGCAAAACTCCATCTCAAAAAAAAAAAAAAAAGTATATATGTGTACACATACACACACGCATATATATACACACTACACACTAAGTAAGTAATCTTGTTTCTGCTTGAACATCATCGGTAATGGGAAACTCATTTCTTCCCCAAAATAATCCCTTACATTTGTGAGCAACTCTATGTGTTGCTTTCTCATATTGACCACCACTTTTACATATTGGGCCTAGCTCTATCCTCTGAGGTTAGAAAGTAAGTGTACTCTCCCACACCTAAAACCCTTCAGGAAAAACTCTTGTCAGGCTTGCTTTCTGCAAAATTCACTTTTTACAAAAATTCACTTTTTTCCCTTTTGAAAACCATACACATCTTGGTCCTTTGGATATTTTCTTTTCCTGCCTTTAGTTAACTCTGAATATCCCCAGTTCAAATGGTTGTAGTCCGCTCACCATCCTTATCACTCTGAACACTCCACAGAATTGAACCCAGCGCTCTAGGTGTTCTCACAGCCTAAAACTGCATTAGCTATGGGCAGCCCCATCACTAGGTTAACCCATGTGGAGATTAATATCATTTGAAATCCCTGTCTGCTTCACATGTGCTATTGTTCTTAAAAATATACTGGCCTTGATGGTTGCTTTTTGGACCCACTAGCAGTGTTATAACTGGGAAATGTCATGTTTTGGGATGTGGACTGGTATTTTAGACCTTTGGACCCTGATTCTGTCTACCAGTGCCGTTGCTGTTTTCAAGCCTTTTGTCATCCATACATTTGATCATTGTTGTCATGTGATTCTTTGTTTAAAAAAAGTGTTGAACAAGCCAGAGCTAAGGACAAAGACCTACAGCAAAATAATATAAACCTCTCTGAAGAAAAAGATCAATCTGTTCATCTATACTGGTTATGAGTCTTCCCACTAAAACTCACCAGGCCCATATTTCTAAATCTCTGTCAATCGTTTTAATCCACTATTTGCCAGTCTTTCAAACAATTAACTGCATCACCAAGGGTTTTATGGTTATTTTGCTGGGATTTATTATAGGAATCAGTGCTTTTTTTTTAAAGTAATTATAAATAGTCCATTGATAATCCATTTGTAGAATTTGGTTCAGAATCAACATAAAGATTCTACTTTACAAAATTCACTTTTTTCCCTTTTGAAAACCATACACATCTCCTAGTGGTCATACTGGTTTTTAGGATACTTTCTTTTCCAGCCTCGTCAGAACTTTCTGTAATTGCAGGATTTCCTAAGAGCTTTCAACCTTCTTGAGTCATCTTTCCAGTTAGTGTGTCAGGCCTTGAAGTCGTTGTATTAGTTTCTTAGGGCTACCATAACAAAGTGCCACAAATTGGGTGGCTTAAACAACTATTGTCTCACAGTTCTGTAAGCTGGAAGTCCAAGATCAGGGTGTCGGGGGGGTTGGTTCCTTCTGAGGGCTGTGAGGAGGAATCTGTTCCATGCCTTTCTCCTAGCTTCTGGAGGTTTGCTGGCCATCTTTGGCATTGCTTGGCTTCTGGAAGCATTACCTAAATCTCTGCCCTCATCTTCACATGGCATTCTCCCTCTGTGTCTGGCTCCAGATTTCTCCTTTTATAAGTACACCAGTCATATTGAATTAGGGGCCCATTCTACTGCAGTATGACCTCATCTTAACTAATGATATATATTCTGAGGCACTGGGGGTTAAGACTTAATATAAATTTTGGGAGGGGGACACATTTCAACCCACTATCATTTTTCTGAATTTTTAGAGTACTATTATTTTAAAGTTTAAGATACACACTTCGTTCTTCTCATCATTTCTTTATCAGTGAATTTGAACTAAAAGATGATACAGTGATTTTTCTCCTAAGGTTCCTGGTATTTCAGTTGCTAAGCATTCTTGTCAGAATTTGGTTCGAGATTGCATTTCCCCTTACTGCTTTATTTACCATATGAAAGTGTACATTGTCAGCAAGGAAAGTCAGTAATTTTTCCACTCAACTTTTAGACAATGCAACTTTCAGCAGATGTCTAGTTAATTGAAGCCCTCCCATCCCACAACCTGATCTTGTATTTTGCCATTGTACACGTCACCATGTTATCCATTCCAACATTTGGCCAGGTGGCCTATAATATAAATTGTAGCTGCACAGTTGTCTCCTCCTTTTATGTTGGTACCCAAGGCTCATGGATTTTCAACAATCTTTTTCTTTTTTTTTTTTGTTTTGTTTTTTGTTTTTTGTTTTTTTTTTGAGATGGAGTCTCGCTCTGTCACCAGGCTGGAATGCAGTGGCGTGATCTTGATCTTGGCTCACTGCAACCTCGGACTCCCTGGTTCAAGCAATTCTCCTGCCTCAGCCTCCCGAGTAGCTAGGATTACAGGCACGTGCCACCATGCCTAGCTAATTTTTGTATTTTTAGTAGAGATGGGATTTCACCATGTTGGCCAGGATGATCTCCTGACCTCGTGATTCACCTGTCTCGGCCTCCCGAAGTGCTAGGATTACAGGTGTGAGCCACCCCACCCGGCCTTAACAATCTTTTTCAACTACATTATCTTCTTTTTTAACACTGGCCTCCAACTCTTGGCTTCTTTTATACAAGGGAATTCCCAGTAGTGGTTATATTCTTATGACTCCATTCTTTGCTAATCCTAAAGGCAACCAGAAGGCTGTATTTACCTTGTCAGATTAAAATCTCCTATTTAACTTATGACCGCTATGTGCATATCTGAGGCTATAAATATTATTTCTGACACCCTGCTCAAATACTTTCTGCTGAAAATTACTGTGAATTTGGCTTGTTTCCTTATGACAGTTTTTTACTCCTAACCAGATGCCTGTCATTCTGGTATCTTAAGCTAAAATCCAGAAACGCAAATCTCATTCTTTTACTCCATCTCTTAACTCTTCACTCCTAAAGCCTCCAAAACCTTGTAAAGTCCCAATGATAAACTGGACAAAGAGGTACTGCTGTTTCCTGACACCTTCAACATTCTCTGTGATCTCTAGAGCTGCTTTCTGTGTTTCTTCTGATAATGTCATTCCTTCTCAAAGTAGGAGGAATGAACTGGGGCAAGCAAGTTAAGGGTCTCAAAAGATTCTCTGTTATGTGAACATGCCAGGCAGACACACATTTAGACTGGCCAGGGCAAGACTAGGTATAGACATGCCCATGCCTTGCAAGTAATTCATTTCCTTGTACCGACTCACAGTACAGAGTCTCTTCATTCTTCCAGAGTTAGGTACCACTGTGGAAGGAGCCGCCTATCATTTAATTCTTCTTGTTATTTTTTTTTTACCCAAACCCCTGGTTCTTCTTCCTAGCCTTTTTCTTTTTGCTCCCCTATTTTCACAATTTTTTTCATTCCTTTCATTGTCGTACAGTCTTAGTTCCAAGTTTTCTCATGTTATTTCCACTGTGTGTCTCTCCTGGTCTGATAAGCCAGGGTTAAAATTGACCTTCACCTCTTTTTCAGTCAGGGTGATCACTTTGCATTCAGCATGCATGTTGATGAGTTCCTAATGCAAGGACTGCATCCTTTTTTTACATAAGAATCATTTTAAAAGCAAGAAGTGAATAGATCACATTGTTCTTCATTTAAAATTAAAATAGCATTTAAGCCCAATGGGGAAGCACATATACTTACAACTTGGATAAATTTCTTTGTTGAGTAGAAAAATGCCTTGAGAAAATTCGTACTGCCTCTCAAATACCAAAATATAATAGCTGGGTATATTTGAGAAGTAGCCACTTGGAGGCAGCTTTTTAATTTTTCATCCTTTACATTTTAAGTTTTTCTCCATGTATTATTTTATTCTTGAAATAACCTCCAGGATATGTATTTAAAGAGACCCAGGGAGATTAAGTGACTTGGCCAAGGCCACGCAGCAAATATTAGCATAACTGGGACTAGAATTAGTTCAGTGTTGCATCGTATCAGTGCAGATATATTTACTGAATATATCTAGTGTCTCACGCACTGGGCCAGGTATAAGATCACAATGATAAATAAGGCCCCACATGTGACCTAAGCATCTCTTTTCCTTCTCCCCTTTTGTCAGAACAGAGTAGAGGAAACAACACCAGTGCTTAGGAAACACTGGTTCTCTGAACAGTAATGCATTCCTATGGGGAAAATGAACTGTGTCATATCTTCCCTGAAGCAGTCCCTTTAGCCACTTCTTACTGATTGGGTCCAAGGTCACGTGGTTCCTCAGGAAACAATACATTAAGAGTTTAGTGGCCGGGCGCGGTGGCTCACGCCTGTAATCCTAACACTTTGGGAGGCCGAGGCGGGCGGATCACGTGGTCAGGAGATCGAGACCATCCTGGCTAACACGGTGAAACCCCATCTCTACTAAAAATACAAAAAATTAGCCGGGCATGGTGGCGGGCACCTGTAGTCCCAGCTACTTGGGAGGCTGAGGCAGGAGAATGGCGTGAACCTGGGAGGTGGAGCTTGCAGTGAGCCAAGATCGCACCACTGCACTCCAGCCTGGGCAACAGCGAGACTCCGTCTCAAAAAAAAAAAAAAAAAGAGTTTAGTTTAGTTACATTCTAATTCAAACTATAGTCCCCCTACTTACTGTGTGATTAAGCAAACTAGGAAACCTCTTAATTCTCAGTGTCTTCATCTTTAAAAAATAATATAGATTTTTAAGGTAGTTATGAGGAATAAATGAAATAATATATGTAAAATATTTAACTTAGTAACTAGCCCATAGTAGCATTTTAATAAATGTTACTTGTCATTATTATTATTATTATAGTTATTGCTATCATTGCCATTGCCTAATACTCTGCTGAAATGGGAAGAAAGTCGACATTTGCATTTAAATTACTTTGAGCCTTACTGATCTAAGGCAAGAGATAGAAGGCATATGCCCTGGGTCTAGCCAGTGACTTTCAAACTTGTTTGATCATGACTCGCAGTAAGAAATGTATTTTATATTTATATGTATATATACCCATTCATTTTATATCACAATTCAGGTAGTACTAAGGCACATGCAAAATGTATAATGTATACACTAAAGCAAAAGTTTTGTGAAAAAATATTCATCCGTACCACATGCAGTGCTCATTAGTATTTTCAACTGTAATGTTTAATTTTGAAAAAAATACTGATGTGACCTATTAGAGTGATTTCCCAAGCCACTAAGGAGGATCCTGCAGTTTGGAAAAACACAGCTTGAGACGCTTTGCTGGTGTTAAGTGCCCAGGACATCTAGAAATCATTCAGGAAATCTAAGTAGACCTCACCACCACCAACCAATGTGGTAGTCTAATTCCTTTGGTTAAAATGACTTCCAGATGGGATTAGAATTCTCAAAGCTCCCTGCTGGCCCCATATCAGTAGTGGCCATTTTATCATTTTGGGTTTTCTACTAATTGGCCAAAACTTGGCAGTTTTTCATTGATGAGCCTCTGTTTGGGGGAGTCCTTAGTATCTTTTGTTTAATACCCCCTTTTCACTATTTCAGTGCAAATAATTGGGTTGAAGATATAATAATGAGTCACAACAGCTCACAGTGTATTGGTTTGCAAAAAGTAAATAATCAACAAATTCTTTGAGTGCCTGTATTTCAGGCTGTCAGCATGGATACAAGAATAAACCTGATTAGGTGCCTGCCCTCGCAAGCACATGTAAACCAAAAAGTACCTGAGACAGGTCTCAATAAATTCAGAAGTTTATTTTGCCAAGGTTAAGGACTCGCCCTGGAGAAAGGTCTGTGCCTTTCTCCAGCAATGATTTTGAGGGCTTTAATATTTAAATGAGAAAGAGGGAGGGTATAGTAATCCACATGTTGCAAGAAAAAAGGAGCAGGTAGGGGAATGGTCAATTATGTATTCATCTGTCAGATAAAGTGAACATACCAGTAGCTACCTGTGGATAAATTTAACCTTTTAACTGTAGCTGTTTGTTTAGGAACAAAAGGAAAAGCAGCCTCTTGTATGTCTCACCTTTCAGCCTAATTTTTTCCTTTTGGCATAGTGAACTGGAGTCCTGAGTTTTTATTTTCCTTTCACACACACACTCTCGTAGAGTGAAAGAATATACAGATAATCATGATGCAATGTGATCAAAGTTCAAATAGAGCTCCTCAGCTTGGGAGCAGTCAGGAATGCCTTTAAGAGGTGCTAATATTGTATCTGGATCTTAAGGGTTAAGTAGGAATGTGTCAGGTAAGGAAATGGGGAAATCATTCCAGGCAATAAGACTAGCATAAGAAAGTGTGATGTGTTAAGGGAACAGTATCTCAGAATCAGGAACTACTCAAGCATCACTATCATCATCTTAGTGTCCCATATTCAATAGGAAAGTTCAAAATTTTGGCAGAAGGAGCAGTCAGCCAACACAGAGGAGGCCACACAGTGTGCCTTGGCCATGTCGTCCCAAGCCTTTGTTCCGTCTTGCAGTCACATTCTCTGTCTGTCATCAGCCAGCACCTCTGCAGCCCTTACTTTCTGACTTCCTTTGGCCACCAGAGCCATCAGTGCCCTTCATTTTCTGCTTCCAAAGGAGTGAAGTGGGAGTGAAAACTCACTTGTAATGATTTTTGTTATGTCGTATGTTATAGAATTTTGCATTTTATAACTTAATACTACTATTAAAGATTATAATCCTGAATAAACATAAAATCGTTTCTTCTAATTGACTTGAGCAATTTGTTTGCTTGGAAAGTGCTAAAACTGCTCACAGTTTTTGGTTTGCCATCATCATAAACCCCTTTCTTTGTGTTGGAAAAAAATATATTACTCAAATTACAAAACTATTATCTCTAATACTGCCTATCATTTTGGCGCAAGTAGGGATTTTAAGAGAAGTCATTACTTCAATCATCACAAGCTGTATTATTAGTGGTATTGGGTATTGTCGCAGGATTATGAATTTTTGCTGCTTATAACTATTTATGGAAAATAAATGTAATTTCCAAATGAAAAGAGAAGAAGGAAGATAGCGTGGCAATGCTTAATGCTCTACTGCAAAAACATGCCCTTAGTTATTCCAAATGGTTGCTAGAGCTTCATTGTTTCCTGGTGTGATGACCTTGCTCAAAGAACAAACGTGTTGTACAACACGCAGCATTCGCCAGTCTCCTTCAATATGAGGACCAATGTATTCCTAACATTTACCCATACACACCCCAAATTCCTTAATTTTATTATATAAATTTGTTTCTGACTGAATGACAATCTTCAAAAGCTTATTCCATTTGGTATAATTTTTTAGTGGCACCTTCTGCTGTGTGCTGTCCATTTCATTGTGCTTATAGTATTTATAAACAGGTGCTGAAATTTCATTTAACAGGTACTCAATGCATCTTTTTTTTTGTGACTGTGCAGCTTTTTGTTTGTTAATTAAATCTTCTACTTTTATTATATTTTCCCCTGCTAATTTTAAAAATTAAATAGCCTATTCTTCTCTTACTTAATCTGCTCTGACATTTGCTGCTATATACATTTTATTTCTCTTTCTGTCTTTAATCTTACCTACCAGTGCATGGGTACAGAGATAAATGTTTTACTCAGTCAAATCCCAAATCTTCAGCTAAGGGAAGAGTCCATAATCAAGGTACTGTATTATGTGTCCTGATATATAACTCTTTTAAACCATCTTCATGTGAAACTACATATGTTACAAGTAATTTTTTTGCATTTGTAAAATTATATCCTTTATTCTCATCAACATTCTGAATTTCCTCTGATTCCATTTACAAAAAAATTAATAATTGCCATAATGTCTAAGAAAAACTCATAAACTACATAGAAAGATTCATGCGGCCGGGCGTGGTAGCTCACACCTGTAATCCCAGCCCTTTGGGAGGCTGAGGCGGGCGGATCACCTGAGGTCGGGAGTTCAAGACCAGCCTGACCAAGATGGTGAAACCCTGTCTCTACTAAAAATACAAAAATTAGCCAGGCGTGGTGGTGTGCACCTGTAATCCCAGCTACTCGGGAGGCTAAGGCAGGAGAATCACTTGAACCCAGGAGGCAGAGGCTGTGGTGAGCCGAGATCGCACCATTGCACCCCAGCCTGGGCAACAAGAATGAAACTCTGTCTCAAAGAAAGATTCATGCATGTGAAGCTGAAATGACCAATAAAAACTTTTCTTGGGAACTGGTCTCCTGACCCCATAAATGCTTATAAAGAGAGAAGCAGATGTGACATTATCATGGTGACTTCTGGTCACCTAGCAACATGACTTTGATTTAATACTAGGAAAAGACTAAAGCTTCTCAAACAGGCTTTATAGATCTAAAGAAGAAAACCCACTTTAGGGAGGCAGTAGGAAAGTCCTGTATCCCTGTGACCCCATCACTGAGATAAATACCACAGTTCTACAGGCGTTTATGAGGGCCTCTTGATTTGAAGGTGATACAGTGCTAGTCAAATTTGAGAATTAGTACATGCCTTTGTGTCTGGATGTTTGATATTTAATAGTTTCACTGGGATATAGAAATCCTTGATTTTTCTATTTAATATAACTAAGGTCAGCTTATCTCATTGAGACTCTTCTAGCATTTTAGCTTGCCCTTTCTCTTAGAAGATATCTGCTTCTGGCTGGGCGCGGTGGTTCATGCCTGTAATCCCAGCACTTTGGGAGGCTGAGGCAGGCGGATCACCTGAGGTCGGGAGTTCGAGACCAGCCTGATCAACATTAAGAAACCCTGTCTCTACTAAAAATACAAAATTAGCCAGGCATGATGGTGCATGCCTGTAATCCCAGCTACTCAGGAGGCTGAGGCAAGAGAATCGCTTGAACCCAGGAGGTGGAGGTTGCGATGTGCTGAGATCACGCCATTGCACACCAGCCTAGGCAACAAGAGCGAAACTCCGTCTCAAAAAAAAATAAAATAAAATAAAGGTATCTGCTTCTGACTACATTTTATTCATTTATTTTATTTTAGAGACAGTGTCTTACTCTGTTGCCCAGTATGTAGTGCAGTGGCGCTATCGTGGCTCACTGCAACCTCTGCCTCCGGTGGTCAGGGGATCCTCCCATTTCAGCCTCCCAATACAGGCGTCTTTTTGTATTTTTTTTTTTTTTTTGGTAGAGACAGGGTTTTACCATGTCGCCCAGGCTGGTTTCAAACTCCTGGGCTCAAGCGATCTGCCCACCTTGGCCTCCCAAAGTGCTAGTATTACAGGCATGAGGCACTTTGCCCATTACTAAATTTATAATTTCTCATTTTTCATGGATACTGAAAAAAACTATAATATAATCTTGTTTAGAATTACATCGTTTTGGCATGATATACAAATATTAATTCCAAATCCAGCCTCAGATTTTAGTAGACTTATGAAGTTTCTATTTCATATCTTTAAATGTCATGTTAAATTGACCAAATAAGAAGAATGTTCCTTACTTTTTTCATGAAGTCCTGAGAAATTGCATAACTCAGCATTTGCCTTCCTAGACTTTATTAGTACCTCCTGCCAGCATGTTTTGTTTTCAGTATCAATGTACTGTTTCTACTTATGATCTTAGTATTTACTTTTAAATCCTGAATTTACATCAAAATATAAAATAGGATTGATTTGGGGGATTTGCTAGGTTGTTCTGAGGCTAAGATTGTGTGATTTTGAAATGCTATATTGGATAATGCTTATGTTACAGAAGCAGCAAATGACCATATGACTTATGATTTTTAGATTAATCGGCTTGCTATGACCTCTAAAACTGTAGCTCCAGAGCATGCACCTTTTTCCTTAGTTGGTGGCATTCCCACATTAGATTATCTCACTCCATGACTTTGGCTTTTGTGAAGGTGTGTGGGCAAGTCTTCGCTCTAGCACTCGCTTGATCAGCTCTCCAACATCCTTCATTGATGTTGGCGCCCGACTGGCAGGCAAGGATCACTCGGCCTCCTTCAGTAACAGCACCTACCTACAAAACCAGCTCTTGAAACGGCAAGCAGCCCTTTACATATTTGGTGAAAAGTCGCAACTAAGGGTAAGATTTCTTTTTTCTCACTTAGAAACTTTATGGATATACTAGGGCTGTTTATAAAACCTGTATCACAGACCAGCTTTGCTAGAATTTTTTTTACAGCATGATTCTTAACCTGGAGTTAATAATCTCAAAAAATTTAGCTCTCCTTTTATATTTATTTATATATATATTAATTTTTATATAGATACATGTATATACATATGCATATTTATTAGCCATGAAAATAAATATTCATAATAGTGAAAAATCAACATAAACATCAGGAATACTAGGAAGTGTACATACAAAAAAAGAAATAAGGCTTCATCAGGCTGTGTTTTCAACAGCCTTGATTCAGTTTCCACAGGAATCTGCCCATGGCAAAACAGATAGTTTTGTTATGGTAAACCTAAAAAAGGCTACAGAAAGATAGAAGAATGGAGAGAGGAAGACTATGGTACCATGTATGGAGGCAAGGCAAGGCCAAGTCTAGGTTTTCTGAGTAACACTTGTTAAAACTTCGCAAGGCTATATAGAAAGAGACACATGTCCTAAGACATGTCAGAAAATTCAAAATACTAGATGCTAATCAACTTTATTCTTCCTGTTAAATTGTGCTAAAGAGCTTCACCATGCTGAGGGCCCATAAATTGTAAAGATGGTCTTTTCCTCCAAAAGCAATGATAATTCCTTGAATTTAATGTTTTGCAAGTCACACATTACAAAATAAATTTCATTACTACCAGTAGGTATATAGGACATGAAAGTTATCTGCTAACTCAGAAATCTCAACGTTTAGTCCATTGCTCCAGTTGGCACTGGACAACCTAGACAGACCTCTGGCTGAACCGTGGAGCAGAAACTGTGAGCAGGGTGCCATTAGCAAGATCCCACATGCTTGGCCCTTAAGACACCAGTAACTGAGTCATCTCTTCTGGAGCAGGCTGGTGGCTTTGCTAGCTCTTCTCCCACTGCCTGGACTGCTGCAACCACTTAGTCACTAACCTTTAGGGTAGAGGGCATAAAACTGCTGAGTAATGCTCAAGTTTTAAATCTGCATATGTGTCTTCTGATACAGTAGATCATTTTATATCCAGAAAATAGAACACTTTTCTACAGCAATCCAGGGTTGCTGGTGCCAGTGTCTTTTCCAGAGCACAGACTTTCCATGCTTCAGCACAACACTTACTCGTGATCCAAATCACTCTCCGAGGTTTAGCTCCTTAATACTCCCCTCTGCCATTCTCTTTGCACATAATTTCTCAGATTAGCTATGTGATCATACGGATTTGAGTAAGAAAGAGTTGGGATGCTGCCTTTTTCCTTCCCTCTCTTCCTCCTGCCCTCTTTTTCTTTGTTTGTCCTTCCTCAATCAAGTATTATTATATATTTTTTTAAATTTTTTAGGATGGAGTCTCACTCTGTCGCTAGGCTGGAATGCAGTAGCATGATCTCAGCTCACTGCAACCTCCGCCTCCCAGATTCAAGCAATTCTTCTGCCTCAGTCTCCCAAGTAGCTAGGATTACAGGCGCGTGCGCCACCACACCCAGCTTTTTTTTGTTTTGTTTTGTTTTTTTAGTAAAGATGGGGTTTCACCATGTTGGCCAGGATGGTCTCCATCTCTTGACCTCATGATCCACCTGCCTTGGCCTCCCAAAGTGCTGGGATTACAGGCGTGAGCCACTACGCTCAGACAAGTATTATTATTTTTAAAAATGTAATCCCACCATTCTGGCACAGTAGTTGTCAGCAATTCTATATATTCCATTCAGGTTTTATCTTTTATTCAATTTTGTATGTAGAATATGGCTCTGTATCTGTCTGATATGTGCCACATTCTAGCTAGCACAATGCCGTCCAGTTGCAATTCCATACCTTTTTCTCCCAACAAAGAAGCAGAAAGGAAAGCCAATAAATTACAGTGACTTATTCTGAAAATAATCTTGAATTTGGCCTTTACCTAGGTAAATTCACATACTTTAATATTTTATTATTAGGAACAAATTCCTTACAACCTAATGGAGTGTCTCAATACTTTGGTTAGTAACTCCTGGTTTATAAGATAGGCATACCTAGCTCATGTATAGTTGGAAAATAGGAATCTACCTTTCCTGAAAAGTAAACTATGTTTTGTCTATTATAAGTTTTTAAAAATAATAGAAAGGAACTCATGTATATCGCTAGGTTCTTTATCTGAAGCCTTAACATCATGTTTCCATGTCATATAGTCTTCATAACTATTTTAGTCACTATTTATCCCATATTGTTAGATGTTTAGGTTTATCTTCTGTATATAAAATTACAGTCACAATTCTAAGCAAATAGGTTATTTTGTTTTTTTTTTAATTGAGATACCATTCCCTGGGGGTTTTTTCGTATTAGATTATTTCCTTAGAGTAGCTTCCTTAAAATAGAATTATTAAGACAAAGGAAAAATTATAAAATACACTTAACAAGATTTACCATCTTAACCATTTCTAAGTGTATGACTCAGTATTATTAAGTACATTTACGTTGCTGTGCAACCAATCTCCAGAAAGCAGTTTTACTCTTAGAAAAGCAGATGGTCCAGTAGAGCAATTTGGGCAAAATGAAAAAGTGGAAACATTTTGAGAAAATTAATTCATTCTTTGGCATGAAAAGTTAGAGGACTTTTAAATCTTCTTCAGAGCTAGGCAACCAGGTTATTAAAATGAAATATACCAGTAGGCCATCAGTATAGCATTCTTTAATTACAAATGCAACACTCATACCACACACAAAATAAATTCCATGTGGATTAAAGATGTAAATGAGAAAGTACTCAAATAAATATAGGTTGATACATATATTAAGTGAAAAAATATTATCCCAAAGATAGAAATGAACAAAGCCTTTCATGGTTTTTTTATGTAATTTTTTTTTTTAAGGTGGAGTCTCACTCTGCTGCCTAGGCTGGAGTGCAGTGGTGTCATCTCAGCTCACTGCAACCTCCATCTCCGGGGTTCAAGCAATTCTCCTGCCTCAGCCTCCCGAGTAGCTGGGATTACAGGTGCCCGTCACCACGCCTGGCTACTTTTTGTATTTTTAGTAGAGATGGAATTTCACCATGTTGGCCAGGCTGGTCTTGAACTCCTTACCTCAGGTAATCTGCCTGCCTCGGCCTTCCAAACTGCTGGGATTACAGGCATGAGCCACCACACCCGACCATGTAATTTTTTATTATTGACTTTTAAGAAGTAGGACCAGGCACAGTAGCTCACGCCTGTAATCTCAGCATTTTGGGAGGCCGAGGTGGGCCGATCACAAGGTCAAAAGATTGAGACCATCCTGGGCAACATGGTGAAAGCCCATCTCTACTAAAAATGCAAAAATTAACTGGGTATGGTGGTGCACGACTGTAGTCCCAGCTACTCGGGAGGCTGAGGCAAGAGAATCACTTGAACCTGGGAAGCAGAGGTTGCAGTGAGTCAAGATCGTGCCATTGCGCTCCAGCCTGGGTGACAGAGCAAGACTCCATCTCAAAAAAACAAAAAAGTAACCACAATGTTGGTAGTCTTGGGGCAGTAAGAAAGTGATTTTTATTTCTTTCTCAATATTTATCTCTACCTTTTTTCATTTTTATTATGAATATGTTTGACTTGCAGTATAAGAAATATGTGCATATCTACAAACTTTAATACATGTACAGTCTGGAACTCCAACAGTGTATTACCTATCCCTTACCATATACATCTTGGGAAGACTTAGTTTACACTGTTGGAGTAATCATACTGTCCATGTATCATTAGTTCCTCTTTAAACTTCCAGGTTCATGGCCTTATAATTGACTTATATTTGGTATTATAAGCTCCATCAAGTTCCAATCTACCAGTAGTCTCTTCCAGTTCTCAGAATGAGAGCATTCTTACACTAAGTAATCTACCTCTAGTAAGGACTAGATTTGCCATTCTAGGCAAACCACTAGCCTGTACTGAATGGCTCTTCCCACCAACACTGACACGTTGCCATACAAGATTGACTTTCTTGACCCACTGGCAGCCTCTGCAGCTATTTGGCCCCAAATAACTGTTTATCATTATGCACTGCCCCATTGGAAACATCACTCTTTTACCTATAGCACTTCATCTGCCTAATTCTCTGAATCTTCATCCACAGAACTTCAAGATAGAATTTGCTTTAAATTGTGAGTTTGTTCCTGTTGAATTTCATGAAATCCGGCAAGTGAAAGCCAGTTTTAAGAAGCTGATGAGGGCTTGTATCCCAAGCACCATCCCTACTGACTCAGAAGTGACCTTCTTGAAAGCGCTGGGAGATTCTGAGTGGTTCCCACAGGTAATGTCTGAAGCAGCTTCTTTCTTTATAACTCAAAGAAACAGAGGCCCAAGTAGATATACAGAACTGTATTTGAGAAAAAAAAATACTTGGTTCCTCCACCCCCCAACATTCTCCTCCTTCATTGTGTGCCATCAGTAAAGGCCTTTCAGTCTCAGGAAATCATCTGGTGTAGGTGAGGGAGTAGAAGTCTTGATCGCTGGGTTTTTATCTCTGTGTATTTAAAAGTTTGGTATCTGTAGGACACTAAGGAGAAAATTATTTTTAGATGGAAATTTTTGATGTAGTAAATTTAATCAGCATGTATTTACAGGGCTCCTGCTCTGTTGTTAATACAGTAAGGATCCAGGGCAGAGGGCAACTTCTGCATGACTCCCAAGAGCTCTCACCTTTCATTTGTCTGCCTATCCCAGCCCAGGTCTCTAGATTTTAGATTCACCCCAAACTACCCACCAAAGGCACACTGGATGCCCCCAAGCCTACCTAAGGCTTGAGAAAAAAACACAATGTCTATCTTTCAGTTCAGTCAACTTTGGGATATTCTTAGTTGAACTTTTATTGAGAAATTAAAGGGTCTTGTCTTTAAGCCCCTTTATTTCTTATATTGCCCAGGCTGGTCTTGAACTCCTGGCCTCAAGTAATCCTCCCACCTTGACATCCCAAAGTGCTGTGATTACAGGCATGAGCTGCCACGCCTGGCCCCCATTATTTGTTATCACCTTGCAGAAATTCCCAGTCCCCTGCCTCCATCTACCTCCAAGCATCCTGCCTCTTGTTTCCCACAGCACATTGGACTAAAAGGCAAAAAAAAAAAAAAAAAAAAAAAAAAGGAAATGACCTCAGTACCCAGGGCTGTGACTGTTCTCAAGATACTTAAACCAAAGAGAAATGCCACCACATATATATTTGGCTATAAATGTATCATACCTTGTTCATTATTATTAAGGCAATTCAGGGTGCTTTGCATACCCGTGGAAGGAACTGATCGATACTCCCTTCTGTCCCCAGGCTATGAGCCCCAGCTCCAAACGGACCCCACCACCCAACTTATCTATCCATGTTTCTGATACATTCTGTGCTCTACTCTTTGCTAGAAAGTGGACCTGTATCAAAAGTTAGGGACTAAAGACAGTGGAAAATAATTGCCCACTTGGGATATTGACATCTTAAAAGTTATCTCAAAGCAAATTATTTTTTTAACTTTTATTTTGTGTTTAGGGGTACATATATAGGTTTGTTGTATAGGTACATTGCATATCTTGGGAGCTTGGTGTACAGATTATTTTATCACCCAGGTAATAAGCATAGTACCTGATAGGCAGTTTTTCTATCCTCACCCTCCTCTCACCTCCAACCTCAAGTACGCCCCAGGCGTCTATTCCCTTCTTTGTGTCCGTGTGTACTCAATGTTTAGCTCCCACTTACAAGTGAGAATATGCAGTATTTGGTTTTCCATTCCTGTGTTAGTTTGCTTCAGCTGTGTTACTCTAAAGGCCATAAGCTCATTCTTTTTATGGCCGTGTAGTATTCCATGATGTATATGTACCATGTTTTCTTTATCCAGTCTACCATTGATGGGCATATAGGTTGACTCCATGTCTTTGCTATTATGAATAGTACAGCACTGAACATGTGTGCGCATGTGACTTTATGGTAGAACAATTTATATTCCTTCAGGTATATACTCAGTAATGGGATTGCTAGGTCAAATGGTAATTCTGTTATAAGTTACTTGAGAAATCACCAAACTACTTTCTACAATGGCTGAACTAATTTACATTCCCACCAGAAATGTATATACATTCCCTTTTCTCCACAGGCTCGCCAGCATCTGTTATTTTTTTTTACTTTTCTTTTTTTTTTTTTTTTTTTTTTTTTTTTTTTTTTTTTTGAGACGGAGTCTTGCTGTGTCACCCAGGCTGGAGTGCAGTGGCGCGATCTCGGCTCACTGCAAGCTCCGCCTCCCGGGTTCAGGCCATTCTCCTGCCTCAGCCTCCCGACGAGCTGGGACTACAGGCGCCCGCCAACACGCCCGGCTAATTTTTTTTGTATTTTTAGTAGAGACAGGGTTTCACCGTGTTAGCCAGGATGGTCTCGATCTCCTGACCTCGTGATCCGCCCGCCTCGGCCTCCCAAAGTGCTGGGATTACAGGCTTGAGCCACCGCGCCCGGCCTTTTTTTTACTTTTTAATAATAGCCATTTCTTAGAACAAATTCTGAGCCCAAAAGAATTCAGGCCTGGTGATAGCTATGTTGTAGAAACAGTTACATGAGGAGCTTCTCATTACTGAGTAGGACATTTGCCTTATTCCTGTGTTTAAAGTAGCCTAGCTCTGTTTAGGATATGGGATTTTTCATTTTTGTTCTTGTTCAGTTGGATTCAAATTGCAAATCATGTCTGATGATCATTAAAATATTTTTTTTAATTAGAATGTTATACATTCGGTTTTAATACCATTCTCGTACCTTAATTGTTTATTAAGGACTTTGAGCCAATTGATGTGGCTTTAAAAACTTAACACAAATATAGTGATGTGGCTTTAAAAACTTAGCACAAATATAAAAGTTTTTTTCTCTTTTAGTACACAGTACAGACAAATAGGAGTATCTTTTTTATTTTTATTTTTTGAGACAGGGTCAAGGCTCTGTCACCCTGGCTGGAGTGCAGTGGCACGATCACAGCTCACTGTAGCCTTGATCTCCCAGGTTCAAGCGATCCTCCTATCTCAGCCTCCTGAGTAGCTGGGACTACAGGAAGATGCCACCAAGCCTGGCTGGGTTTTGTATGTTTTATAGAGATGGGGTTTTGCCATGTTGCCCAGGTGGTCTCGAACTCCTGAGCTCAAGCACTACTCCTGCCTCAGCCTCCCAAAGTGCTGGGATTATAGGCGTTGAGCCACCACACCCAGCCAGGAGTTTCTTTTTTAACATATAATTCACTTACCATAAAATTTATCCTTATGATAAAAGTGTACAACTCAATGCTTTTTGGTATATCCACAACATTGTGTAACTATCACCACTATCTAATTCCCAAAAAATTAAGAATATCTGAAATAGGCCAGGCGTGGTGGTTCATGCCTGTAATCCTAGCACTTTGGGAGGCTGAAGTGGGTGGATTACCTGAGGTCAGGAGTTCAAGACTAGCCTGGCCAACATGGTGAAACCTTGTCTCTACTAAAAATACAAAGAATTAGCCGGGTGCACTGGTATGCACCTGTAATCCCAGCTACTCGGCAGCCTGAGGCAGGAGAATCACTTGAACCCGGGGGGCAGAGGTTGTGGTTAGCCAGGATTGTATCATTGCACTCCAGCCTGGGTGACAGAGCAAGACTTTGTCTCAAAAAAAAAAAAAAAAAAAAAACCAATTATCTGAAATAGAACTTACTGCATCATGGAAAAACAAATTTTAAATCCAATAAAATTCATCTGAATTTCCTTCTCTTGTTGGGAAGTCCACATAGAATCTCTATTTTTTGTACTCTATGGAATTATAGCTCACCTACTTTTGGGGGAATCACGTAAGGTAATTTTATTTCATTATGTATTACTAGAATGTATTGTTTTAAAATGTGTTTACTTTTTTGAAGTGTCATTTTGTTGTTGTTTTTATTGAGATGGGGTCTCACTATGTTGCCCAGACTGGTCTCGAACTCCTAACCTCAAATAACCTGCCCGGCTCGGCCTCCCAAAGTGCTGGGATTACGGGCATGAGTCACTGCATCCAGACAAAAGTGTCATTGTTTAATCTTGATTTGAAAGAACTTTAAGTATTTAAAACATTATGTGGTTCTTTTGTCCAGCGCTTTATCCCTAACTCGTTTGATTATCCAGGGTTGAAAGCAAGTCTGACTTCTGCACTCAGAAAGTGCTTGGTCTAATTGTGTTCTCCTTCCTATCTCTTAGCTTCACAGGATAATGCAGCTGGCTGTGGTTGTATCAGAAGTACTTGAGAATGGTTCCTCAGTTTTGGTCTGTTTGGAGGAAGGCTGGGACATCACTGCACAAGTAAAGTATTAGACATATTTTTTGATACTTCATTTTATATTTATATTTCCATTTGGTTGTTTTTAAATTCTTCAGATGACTCTTTTGTATAATGACTAATGTGTTTATGGACAGAGAAAGTCCTGTGTTAAATACCACCTGCTATCCATCAGAAAACTCTGTACCATGAGCTCTTAGCCCCTACGCAGCCTGGAGCTCTGGCTCCAGGCATCAAGCTCTCCCATCCACAGATGTACCACGCAGGCTTGCGGATGGAGCCCTTGACCAGCAGCAGTGTGAGGCATGGACACCATCCTTCCTGGGTTTTGTCAGTCCATCCCCTGGCTCTCTATAAGCCCCGCCTTAACTCACTCCAGAGTGAAAAGTGTGAGTTCAGACTACATGAAGATATTAATCTGCATCTGCCAAAAAGTAGAATTGATTTTAACTGATCCTCTGGCCTCTGATTAACTTAGGAAAAGGTTGCTGTCAGCAAACTGGCCAGTTAAGGATTAAAGTCTTAATTCCCTGAAAGTAAACTTGTAGCCAAAATGAATTTGAGCTTTAGTTTTTACTGGCAAATTTACAGAATTAATTTTATTGGCCATCCTGGAATGGTTAGTGAACAAATTTGCTGTTGAGGTAAATTTGTGAATTAGCTATCATCAGAAGGAAGTGCTTTTATCTTAGTAATAGGACTTTTTCAGAACTAAAATTAATGACAATCCATCCTGCTTATGCCCTAGGTGACATCCCTGGTTCAGTTACTCAGTGATCCCTTTTATAGGACACTTGAAGGCTTCCGGATGTTGGTTGAAAAAGAGTGGCTCTCTTTTGGTCACAAATTCAGTCAGCGGAGCAGCTTGACCCTCAACTGTCAGGGGAGTGGTTTTGCTCCAGTCTTCTTACAGTTCTTAGACTGTGTACACCAGGTAAGTAGAGCAAGCTTGAGTTGACTTGATATGAAGGAAATGCACTGATGGAGCATTGCGATGGTGTGCCCAGTACCTTCCTGTCATAACTCTGATTAACTCAGCCACAGGACATGCTGAAATCTTAGCAGTAGACTCCTAGGAATGGAAAAGAAAAAAAATCAGTTGGTTTCTGAAACTAGGACAGCTAAGCTGGCTGTTGAGCTTGCCCCAAGTGAAGTAGCCAGTACTCTAAATGACCATCTTCAAAGAAGAGGAGCAAACTTGGGCTTATTACCTAAGAACAAAATCTCTAGGTAATAGGGGTCCTGAAATCCAGCACATGGTCTGCCCAGTTTGGGAGGACCCCAGCTTGTGCCTGGGAACATAAGAGGTAAAGCCTAACCCCTGGAGAAATAATCAGGGCCCAGCCAGACAGGCATACAGGCTTGAGAACACTGGTCACTTCTACCACATTGAGAAACTGTGGTACATATACACCATGGAATACTATGCAGCCATACAAAAGAATGAAATCATGTCTTTTGCAATGACAGGGATATAGCTGGAGGCCATTATCCTAAGCAAATTAATGCAGAAGCAGAAAACCAAATACCTCATGTTCTCACTTACAAGTGGGAGCCCAGGTATATCCATTCAAATGCAGTGAGGGTAGGGGAGATGTGACTGCTCTAGGCTCCCTCTTGCCTTCATCGCAGGCACATCAGATACAGACCTCTGGATGGGGCCTTGGTCAGGATTGGGTTTGAGAATTGGATGGCACCGAGCTTGCAAGGTGAAGACTGAACTGGCCTAGGAAAAGCAGGCCTATTTCCAGCTTTCATTTGACCGCAATCCCAGGGTTGGATGAATGGGTTCTGGCATGTCAAACATATTTGTGGGAATGGTGAGCCTCTTTGAAACACACTGGCCTCAAATATCGATTGGAAAGAAAGGCAGAACTATGTTTTCAGGAACCAGAGTTGAAACTAACTCTGATGACACCAAGTTAGTATGTGGTTATGTTTTATTTTGGTTTTATTCTAGTAATCACTTGATCAACTTTCCAGATCACTACATAATTTTTGTAAATAACAGGTTTATTGAACTATATGTCTTACAGTTCACCTATTTAAAGTGTTCAGTAGTTTTGAATCTATTCACAAAGTTTTGTAACAATTACCACAATCAATTTTAGAGCATTTTATCACTCCAAAAAGAAACTCCATACTCATGAGCAGTGACTTTCCAACCTGTCACCCCACACACAGGAAGCTATGTTTTTTACTGCTCTAATTTACTTATTAAAGAAAAGACCGACTGGCGAATTTCAATTGATCTGTCCAAGCAGTAACTGGAGGAGCTGGTCACAAGGTTAAGCATGTACCTTTAAACTCTTCGCAGCAAATAGTATACTATATTTGTTTTCTGTTTGAATATTGGCCCTTTTATTCATACTCCTTTTGGCAAATAGATGAGGGAGAAGTTTGGAGACCATTGTCTCTGAAACAGAAAGCTTACCTGAGGCCAAAGGAGAGGAGCAAGCATCTCTTCTCACTTTTAGGCAGGCGAAAGCATATGAGTTCTTCATGAAAGCATTTCTTATCTTGCTTTTTTATTATGCTTATCAATTGGACTAGGCTTATTTCCTGCCTCCATATACCACCATTACTAACAATAATTACTAATTTGTGTCGACTGCTTACTATGTGCCAGGCACTGTTCTGAGCACTACACGTTATTTTAGTTCATAATTCTTTGAATCTTTTGCTGGCCCTCACCCTCCCACTTTATTTATATTTCTAATGAGTCAGGTGTAGACTTCTTTCATAACATCTATAGCACTAAAGTATATTTATTTGTATGTAAGTATTGCCCTCTACTTAGTCTGAGAATTCCCAGGAACAGGGACTATGTCATACTAGTCTTCACATCCCTAGTATCTAACACAATTACAGTTTCAGTCTCTGGAATATAATAGACAATAAATAGATAATCTCAATGAATATGTGAGATTTGAAAGACCACAAGTCTTGTTCATGCTCTTACCACCCTTCATCAAGACCATCTAGAATATCCTGGCCGGGCGTGGTGGCTCACGCCTGTAATTCCAACACTTTGGGAGGCCGAGGTGGGTGGATCACGAGGTAAGAGATCAAAATCATCCTGGCCAACATGGTGAAACCCCATCTCTACTAAAAATACAAACAATTAGCTGGACGTGGTGGCGCACGCCTGTAGTCCCAGCTACTTGGGAGGCTGAAGCAGGAGAATCGCTTGAACCCGGGAGGCGGAGGTTGCAATGAGCTGAGAATCCCCCACTGCACTGCAGCCTGGGAGACAGAGCAAGACTCCGTCTTGGGGAAAAAAAAAAAAAAAAATCTAGACTATCCGAAGTAGAATTGCTGGCATAATCTTCCAAAAGCTCAGATACAATCCTTTTATTCCCCTCCACAAAAGTCTTCAAAGCAAACAAACAAAAACCTTCAGTGGCTCCACATTTCCTAAAGAATTACCCTTCCACGTATCCAATTTGAATATAACTGGGGGGAACCAAAATGTCCTACAGTAGGTGAATGGCTACACAAACTGGGATACATCCATACCGTGGACAACTACTCAACAGTAAAAAGGAATTACTGGCACATGCAACACCTTAAAGGGATCTCAAGGACATTATATTGAAAGAAAAAAAAAAGGCAATCTCAAAGGGTCCAATTGAGTATGATTCCATGTATATAATTTTTTTTTTTTTTTGAGACAGAGTCTCACTCTGTCACCTAGGTTGGAGTGTAGTGGTGTGATCTCAGCTCACAACAACCTCCGCCTCCCAGGCTCACGCAATCTTCCCACCTTGGCCTCCCAAGTAGCTGGGACCACAGGTGCACACCACCAGACCTGGTTAATTTTTTGTATTTTTGGTAGAGACAGGGTTTTGCCATGTTGTCCAGGCTAGTCTTGAACTCCTGAGCTCAGGCAATCCATCTGCCTTGGCCTCCCAAAGTGCTGGGATTACAGGCGTGAGCCACCATGCCCAACTAATATTTTAAAATGACTGACAAGATCATAAATTATTGGTTGCCAGATTCAAGATAGTGGGAGAGAAGGAAATGAGTGTGACTATAAAGGGGTATCATGAAAAACAAACCAAATGTCCATCAACCGATGAAGAGATGAACAAATTCTGGCATATTAATTCAGTGGAATACCACTCAGCACACAAAGGGAATGAAATATTTATATTACAAAGACTGACCAATCTTGTGATCACTATGCTCAGTGAAAGAAGCCAGGCAGAAAAGACTATCTACTATATAAGTTTATTTATATGACATTCTAAAAAGGGCAAAACCATAGTGACTGAAAGCAGATCAGTGACTGCCTGGGACCAGTGACCAAGGGAGGGGATCAATCATCATGCAAAGGGCATAAGCAAACTTTTCAGCGTCAGGAAACTGTTCTGTATCATGATTGTGGTGATGGTTACACAACTGTGTACAGTGACCAAAACTAGTAAAACTATACACTTAAAGTAGGGAAATTTTATATTTAAATAATACTTCAATAAATCTGGAGGAAAAAATAATAATCTTTAATTGGTAAGTCCAACATCTCAGTAAACTAGAGTTCCGAAAAAGAAAACAGCAGCTACCTTGTTTCTACGGAGAAGAATTTGTCTGGGGCCCAGAAAGTACTCGTAGGTCTGGCTGCTTGTTTTCTGGAAACAGGGCAGGAAATAGGTCCAGGGAAATCCCAGTTCAGTATGCAGACTTTTCGTTTTTTCCATGCTATTTTCGGTGTTTCCTAAGTCTCATCACTAACCCAGTTGTGTCTGGTGTTCCCAAGTCTAGAGCTTATCAGGTTTGTTTGTTTGTTTTTCAGAAAATAAACCTCCGATCTGTTGCTCTGAAAAGGGTAATCATATGACTACATGGGGTGGGAAAGGACCTGGGGTCCTTTCCTGCCTCCATAGACTTCCGGCTAGTCCCACAATAGCCTCCATTTCACCCCTGCATTACTCAATACTTGGGCCTCTGTGCCCTGAGCCTTTCTGGGTTTACACAGCAAATTGTTACCTTCTCAACTCATTTTCCTCCTGGCAGGAATCCCAATATAGCTTCTCCTCTTCTATCATTTACTGCTATTCTCCCTTCTATTTTCCATCTTTCAAAAATTTGCTGAATTGCTTTGGCCCAATGCTGTGTTTCCTCCCATTCTCCCCACTCCCTTTTGGGTTTTTTACCTCTTAAAAATTCCTTTAATGGGGGAGGATTCCAGGGGAATGAGCTTGTACAGCCAAATTTGGCTTAAGTTAAATGGACTACTTAATATGTTAAATCTCTATGTTCAACTTGCAGAATTAGGCACACCTAAACATTAGGGTCAGCAAAATAATCCACTCACAATCAGTAAGAGATAGGAGGTTCTCATGTAAGATGCACTGTCCTCAAAGATGGGAACATCATTGTCTCCCAAGTACAATAATCCTTGGAATGAAATTCTTCTATTTTATTATTGGGGATGGGGCTGGGAGGAGGAGTGGGAGAGGTCTAGATGCTGGAAGGTAACCTGTATTCTGTGAGTACCCCTTAAGTGGTATGATTAAAGCAATTTAGCATACACTAAGATGTAGCGTAACTTACATTCGTATTATCTTTAGAATACATTACAATAGATGCTAAAATTACAAAAGGCTAAGTTAATTAAAACAATTTGGGGTATATGCTTAATTTCTGCTGTTTTGTTTTATTTACTAATCAGCTGAATTTAAGATTTATTTGGTTTTTTTTTAAGTAAAGAATTAAAATTCAAATGTGTTATATAAACTAGTTGATTCTGAAATCAAAAACAGAAGTTAACTTTTAATTAAAGTTTGATTATTTGTAGGTGAATCCTTCACAAACTGTAAAAAGTAATATTGTTCAGGATCTAGAGACCCTATTAGTATGACTTCAAATCTGGCTGTGCCAAATTAAAATTTTTTAAATTAAAACATAAATTTTTAAGAATTTGCCTGAATCCTCCTTTCACTTAATACCTCATACATAATAACCTAAGTGCAGACAAGTCACAGCAAAGCAAGCATATGACCTTAATTGCAGTAAGTAAAGCATGCTTGGCTACCAGAGGTATCAGCTTTGGTGATGCAAATTATTTTGTGCTGAAAAGGGATTGTTTATTCACTCAAAAACAGAGGAATCTAAGAAGACTATAGTTAGCAAATAGTTTTTCTGACTCTTGCTGACTTAATTATAAGGTAGTGTTTCATCATCTTCGACATACTGGATTTAGGCATTAGAAAATGCCTTCTTTGAATGCCTTTCAAGTGAACACTAGTGCTTTACATGACTCTGGCTTTTACCAGATAATTCGAATTCGTGCTGCCCTCAGTCTCTCAGGGACACACAACAGAACTAGGCCCAGAAACATCAAAAAAATAGGTTCAAAATTACACAGCAGCAAGTGAAGCTTTCCCAGATGGCATGTGTTCCCTGCTTATTAACCATTTCTAACAAACATTGAATGCCAAAAGGCAGTCCATGGACATATGCCTAGACTTGTCCATTAGCACTAATAAAGTTACAAGAAAACAGATGAAGCACTGAACTTAAATTACAACTGCCTCATCCTATAAAAAGCCATTGTTTACGCCAGTATATCCAGGTGTCAAATGAATTATAAATGCTAGCTCACTGTTTCATAATAGCAACATCTGGCAGATTTTTTGCTTCTAAAAGAAATTGGCTTAGCTCAAATGATATCATTACAGGACTTCCTTTTCTTAAAATAGTTGAGCCAAATTAAAAAAAAATCCAATATACAAAGATTAAATTTTTATGTAAAATTTCTTTTTAAAATATAATACCAGGAGAAAAACATGAATAGTATGAATGAAAAGATGAAGAAAGCATCCCCTTTATTTCGGCATTAGAGTAAATCTTTGAGGGTATCTATCTTAGAACTTTTTCAGTATTTTTAACTTTGATTTCAAAGTTTATTCAAATTGTAAATTGATTCACTTTGGTATGGCTTTATGTGATTCTCCTCATGGTTACCTTATGACAGCACTATGCTAGGTCCTACCCCAAAGAGAAAAGCTATTTGCCTTTTGAAGATAGGAGCCTTCCTTGTGAGCACTATGTGAGCAGCTAAGCTGCCCCTACACAGGTTGGTTATTCTAAAATTTATCCAGTAATATTGGCAAAATAGCTGTAGCTGATGGATTGTTGGTATATTCAAGAGTTTCTGCTGTCTGCTTCCTATTGAACTGCAAACTGGCAAAAAATGAACATAATCCAATCCGTTTTATAACAAGGCAATTTTGCCTCAAAGCTTAATATTTAAGGCCATATAATATGGAAGGATGTAACACAAAGCACACAATGTTTGTTAAGTCTTAATTTGTGAAATAACAAAAATTAATATTCGCTATATATACTCTTCTAGGGTCTGTTTAACCATATCCAGTTTTTCACTGTGTTGATGTATAGTGTCTCCTGTAGCTCAATATTTATAATTCTGAAAGCAGAACCCAGTTTTAATGTATTAAACTTTACTTCCAAAATGTTGATCTTTCCAGGGATTTGAGTCATAGCTTATTTTTATGGGCCTTTAAATTTTACAAAGTACTTAATGGCACATGGGCAAAAAAAAGACCCTATAAATTCATGTTTCTCCAAATTCCATTTCAGATTGTCTTCTTATAAATAAGTGAAGTTGGCAAGTTTCACTCCATAACGGAAAAACAAAACTAAAATGCTTCATGCAGTTTAGTCTTTTAAGTCTGTATACTTTTTAACCTGCAACAAAATAAATACAAAATTATTTTGAACAACAAAATCCAGATGATACCTGAGAGAAGCCTAAAACTCTATTCATCACCATACTTAGGGAAATGCTGACACAGAATTAATTTATTAGCTGAAATACCTATCAATCATTCCCAATTCTATATAATAAGGCTAAATTTATTTGAAGCACACTTGCCTTTAGGCCCCCAAAATCTTGTGGCCAACAATAAAGAAAACTAATGAAACCAAAAGCTGTTCTTTGAGAATATCAATAAAATTGATAAAGCTCTAGCTAGACTGCTTGAGAAAAAAAAGACACAAATTACCAATATTAGAAATGAGAAAGATGACGTCACTACAGATTCTACAAATATTATAAGGCTGATCCTGGGTATGGTGGCTCAAGCCTATAATCCCAGCATTTTGGGAGGCCAAGATGGGATCACTTGAGCCCAGGAGTTCAAGACCAGCCTGGGCAACACAGCAAGACCCCACCTCTAAAAAACAAAATAAATACTTTTTTTTGGCCTGGCGCGGTGGCTCACGCCTGTAATCCCAGCACTTTGGGAAGCCGAGGCGGGTGGATCACAAGGTCAGGAGATCGAGACCATCCTGGCTAACATGGTGAAACCCCTTCTCTACTAAAAATACAAAAAATTAGCTGGGCGTGGTGGCGGGCGCCTGTAGTCCCAGCTACTTGGAGAGGCTGAGGCAGGAGAATGGCGTGAACCGGGGAGGCGGAGCTTGCAGTGAGCTGAGATTGCGCCACTGCACTCCAGCCTGGGCAACAGAGCAAGACTCCATCTCAAAAAAATAATAATAATTTAAATAAATAAATACTTTTTTAAAATCCCTGTTAAGCAAATGAAAAGCCAAATCACACAATGGGAGAAAATATGTGTAAACCATATATTTGCTGAAGGATTTATCTAGAACACATAAAGAAACCTTAAAATTCAATAATAAGAAAACAACCTTTTTTTTTTTTTTCTTTGAGATAGAGTCTTGCTCTTTCCCTGAGGCTGGAGTGCAGTGGCAAAATCTTGGCTCACTGCAACCCCGCCTCCCAGGTTCAAGCAATCCTTTCGCCTCAGCCTCCCTAATAGCTCAGATTACAAGTGTGCACCACCACGCCCAGCTAATTTTTTTATTTTTAGCAGAAATGGTGTTTCACCCTATTGGCCAGGCTGGTCACAAACTCCTGACCTCAAGTGATCCACCCACCTCAGCCTCTCAAAGTGCTGGAATTATAGGCATGAGCCACTGTGCCCAGCCAACAACTTATTTTTGAAATGGGCAAAATATTTGTACTGATTTCACCAAAGACATACAAATAAGCACATGAAAAGATACTTGACATCATTCTTCATTAGAAAATGCAAATTAAAATCACAAGAGTCTAGGTGAGTTCCATTGGCAAAGAGGAAAAGAAGCCATTGAACTGGACAAACTGAGTCACTGGGGTGCAGGACTCAATGGAGAAAGTATGATTTTTCTTGCTTCCTAGAAATCTAAGCACCGTAAGAGTTCAGCCATCTCATCATTTCTTCTTACATGATGGAAGAAAGACATCTCAGAAAATTCCTTATGTTTCTTAATGTCAGATTCTAAACGTGGTATCTAGGTACTAATCAACCCAGCCTTGAGGTCTATCTGACTTTTCTTTTTCCACCAAAGAAAAGAAATGTTTACATGCTTGTTACTTTATTGCTGAAGAGTAAAAAACAAACTGCTCTGCATCTTCTCTTCCACTTCCAGTAGACCTGATCGTTAACCCCAGTTTGGGGAGGTTTGTTTTTCAACCCCAAACAGTTAGCAACTGCAGGTGCTCCTGTGGCACACAGGAGGACACATGCATAGTGCCCCCAAGCGTATACACCTTGATGCTTTCTCCACGCACCAATTCCAGTCCCAGTGGAGTGGGTACAAGAGGCCTTGGAAAATTGTCTAACCTTTCTAGCATAATTGTAGAGGGCTTGTGGTGAGGCCAATATACTGGGCTATGAAAGCATTTTTTGACTTGTAAAGAAGTTTCACGTTTAATCTGAGCACATGATCTCCCTGAAATGCCTGTAAGTTCAACTTAAGATCATATTTCCATTCTACTTTTACCTCAGAAGTGGGTCTTCAAAATTCTATTCCTGAGTAGATTAAATACCAGAATAATCAAGAAAAAGATACAAGTATGTATGAGGCATGTCGTTTCTATGGAACAGTCATTGAGAGAAATGTTATTTTGAGGCTTTAATAAAGTTTTTGTTGTTGTTGTTTGGCTTTTTTTTTTTTTTTTTGAGACGGAGTCTCGCTCTGTTGCCCAGGCTGGAGTGTAGTGGCGCAATCTCGGCTCACTGCAAGCTCCGCCTCCCGGTTTCATGCCATTCTTTCTCTCGCCTCAGCCTCCCGAGTAGCTGGGACTACAGGCGCCTGCCACCACGCCCAGCTAATTTTGTTTTTGTATTTTTAGTAGAAATGGGGTTTCACCATGTTAGCCAGGATGGTCTCAATCTCCTGACCTCACGATCCGCCCGCCTCGGCCTCCCAAAGTGCTGGGATTACAGGCGTGACCCACCACGCCTGGCCCTTGAGGCTTTAATAAAGATTTTTAAAAGAAATTTTAGAACATATTGTAGACTGGTTCAGTGGAAAGAACTCTTCCTCCCTTGGAAACAGTGAGCGAGGGGCTGGCCTGTGACTACTGAAGGTTTATCCCAAGGGCTGTTGGGGCAGTTGTCCTTGGAGCTCACCCTGCCTGAGCACACTGCAGATTTCTCCTCCCCAGGACTCAGATGGTAGGGAACCAAGTTCCATCCTTAGTTGCCCTGTCCCCTTCTTCCGTCCCAGCACCCACAATCTGAGTAACCACCCTCTCCATCACTGGCTCCTTGGGATGAGGCTGTTGATTCCAAAGCAACAGCTCACACTGGAGAGCTCTGCGTGGCATTACAGGACAGGTTGAGGGGGAAACTTGAGGTCTGAGCAATGCTTAAGGAGCCAGGAAGACCAGAGAACCAGGCCTACTAGAGAGTCAAACCCAGGGCCTTCTTTGCTGTGCATAAGTATCAGTAGAGGCAAGCATTTGAATGAGAATTGCTGTATTAAGGGACATGGTTGACTACTGAGACACACATAGAGGGCTAACAAAACAAGGAAATAAAAGGTATTTTTTAATATTGATCCTTAATTATGTGTCACATCTGCTTATTATAACTATAAACTCTTCAAGTTTAGCCTTTATCATTCATTCATTCATTCAGAGACTGGGTCTCACTCTGTCACCCAGGCTGAAGTACAGTGGCACAATTGTGGCTCCACTGCAGCTTCGAACTCCTGGACACAAGTGATCCTCCTCCTCAGCCTCCTGAGTAGCTGGGGCTACAGGCGCGTGCCACCACACCTGGCTAATTGTTTTAATTTTTGTAGAGAAAAGGTCTCACTATGTTGCCCAGGTTGGTCTCAAACTCCTGGCCTCGAGATCCTTCCACCTTGGTCTCCCAAAGGTGCTAGGATTACAGGCGTGAGCCACCGCACCCAGCCAGTTTTTATAATTAGTTGCTCATATTGCATGATCATAGGAAACCCATGATTTCTTATCCCTTCATTTTCACTGATGAGAAAACTCTACTTAATACAAATGCTTATAGTTCTGCAAACCTGGAGTATGGCACACTACCTAGCTATTCAGAGCCATGTCCCATGGAAAGCTCTGCTGTCCTGTGGAGATCTGATGCAACAGGAAGGCAGTGGCTCACATCAAGGAAGCAGTTCCATGGTTTACAGGCCCACTGCATAGGAGTCAAACTCTTTTTTAATGCATCTTCCTAAAATCCATTTTATTTTACATTACTTACAAGCTAAAATTTTAGTTCCATTAAAAAGCCAGTAAGAAAATGTAGAAAACCCTTTAATCATCACAGAAAACCAGGTTCCTAACCAGATGATAAATTTTGATAAGTCAGTGATATCCAGATCACGACTTTAAATTCCCATTAGTCCACTGGACAATCAACATATCACACACATGCCTGCTCACTTTGGCTGACCCAGCTGACTAAGTACAGGTCCGTATTGCCAAATTAAACATGGAGGAGAACGCTGACTTTTAGACAGCTTGCCTAAATTTAGTGTTAATTTGAACCAGCTTTTGAGTAAGTACAATTATGATTGGAACTTAATTTCAGCCAAACAAAATTTTCTAGCTGGTCATGAGAGATTGAGCAACATAGAGGTGAGATTGCGAGGCAGACTGGGGAATGTCACAGGGTCATCAGCCTACCCTCTGCCAATGTAAGATGGTTCCACAGTCTGTATATGGTTTGCCTAAAGCGTGCTATAGCTCAATGACCATTCCAAGCTTTACCCAGCCTTCTGCCTCCCATGTCATTCACTCATTCTTATTCCTGTGCCCAATGACCTCACTGCCTAATTTACTGATGAAAAATTAGGGCTAAAAGGCATTAGCTCCTGCCCTTTCCCTTGGCACTTGAACTATCTTTCTCTTGCCTACCTTTCATCCCTCCCTGTTTCCAAAGCTGTTCCCTAAATCTAGGCCCAAGCCTCATTCATTCTTGCTTTCCCAGGATCTTATTCTCTTAGTTATTAGCTAACAAATTTTTCTAAAATTTATTCTCTCTATTGGCTCCTCCTGGATTGCCTTCAGACACACACACATTTCTTTTGACCAGAAAACATCTCTTGCTGTCCCCTTAAGCGGCCACCTTCTCTTCTCAATCCTTTTCATTGCCAGACTTCTGTAAGAACAATTTTTCTTGTTGTATGTCACACTATTACACCACAGTTGCCTGGAAAGCAAGAACCATAACTTATGTTAATATATATCTATCACGTGCCAAGCACAGTATAATGTAGTGAGTGGGGTAGAGACTTTGGAGCCTAATAAGCCAGGGTTAAATTTGGACTCGCTAACTACTGTTTAATGTCATTGGGTAAATGTCTTAATCTTGCTGATCCTATGCTTTCTCAGTTGTAAAGTGGAGATAATAATGCCTCTCTTGCTATACCATAGAGATTAAATGAGATTATGTTTATAAAAAAAAAAAAAAAACCCTCATCTGGTGTCTGGCACACAGTAGGTGCTCGGAAAAGCTGGTTCCCTTCCCATCTCTACTCATGGTAGGGATTCAGGTATTTGTTGAGTGAATGACTGAATGGTCTCCTGCATGTTTCAGTTAAGCCTTCAGTGGCCTGGCATCCACTTTTTGTTCTGTTTGATTCTTACTCTTTTCTTTGCCTTGTGTGTTTCAGGTTCACAACCAGTATCCAACTGAGTTTGAATTCAATCTCTATTACTTAAAGTTCTTGGCTTTCCACTATGTGTCTAATCGCTTTAAAACATTTCTCCTGGATTCAGACTATGAAAGATTAGAGCACGGTATGTGTTTGTATGCCCTTGTTTCACCTTTTTTGTTAGTTCTGCATGTTTTTAATGAAAATTCTAATAATGTAACTACCCCCAAGAGTGACAAGCTGAGTTAAGGTTTAACTCTGAACTATGAATGTAGAGGAGAGGATAAGTGGCCAAATTCTAAAATTATGTGCCACGTTAGCTCTTAGCAGGTGGTCGTTCCTATAGCATCTTTGTAAAATTAAATATGTTTACTATTTTGATACCTCAAAGTGATCACACTGTTTGAGAAGAAACATTTGACTCATAGTTTTTCCAACCCTGATGCACTCTGGTAGGAAGCATGCCTGCCCTTGGAGGCAGCTTGAATAGCAGCTAAGACCCTGTGCTCTAGACCAAACAGACCAGGGTAAAATCCCAGCATTGCCAGTTACCAACTGAGTATTTTGGGGAGGGGTTAAGTACCTCTCTGAGCCTCAGTTTCCTCATCTTTAAAACAAAGACAGTAATACCATCCCACCTGTCAGGGCCATGATGATCACATGAGGAAAAAGTTGTAAACCCTTCACACAGTCACTTAGCCTCTTAGCACAGTCATGAGCGCATAGTAAGCGCTCAATAAATTTTAGATATCACTAGCATTATTAATGACAGTGATGAACTATGTTTTTAATAGTTGTTTTTTGATAGTTGTAATGAGTAGATTCTGAAAGTCAGCCCCGGTAAAAACATTTCCCAAGGGGATTTTACTTTCTTACTTTTATAACTGTTACAGGGGGAGAGGAAACACATGACTATTTTTGTTAAGCAAACAAAAATCAGTTCTGTTCAATATATTATATGCACTCAGTACCATAAAGAGGACTCTTAATTCCAAGAAAATATTTACTGATGTTCTCAGTTTGAAATCTGAAATCAGGAAATACTGCTTTCCAGGGCATCCTATTGAAATTGTCTAGTATGATATTTCATACTTTTGATAAGGGAAAGAGCACTGGTGAGACCATTTCCCATCCTGTTTATACTTCCAGACCTTTGTTGACTCATGGAATTGTTATTCTTCACATCACAATCAGAAACCTTAATTTCTTAAGCATCTGCATACTGCTTATTGGGAAGGTAGTAAGTATAGCTGATTACAACTGCCCCAGGCCTGGTCTTTTTTTTTTTTTTTTTTTTTTGAGACGGAGTCCCACTCACTCTGTCTCTGAGGCTAGAGTGCACTGGTGCGATCTTGGCTCACTGCAACCTCTATTTCCCAGGTTCAAGCAATTCTGCTGCCTCAGCCTCCCTAATAGCCGGGATTAGAGGCCTGTGCCACCATGCCTGGCTAATTTTTGTATTTTTAGTAGAGACAAGGTTTCACCATGTTGGCCAGGCTGGTCTTGAACTCCTGGCCTCAAGCAGTCTGGCTGCCTCAGCCTCCCAAAGTGCTGGGATTACAGGCGTGAGCCACCGCGCCTGGCCAGGCCTGGTCTTAAGTGGACTGACCTGTACCTACAGGGGTCACCATGTCATTCAGCTTTATCACTGAAAGGAACAACATGTACAAATATTGGTGGGAGTACAACGCAGGTATTTGCCTCCTTGGAGTAGTTGTGTTTTTTGGGGTTTTTTTTGTTTTTTTGTTTCACGGGCGGGGGGAGTGGTGTTTTGTTTTGTTTTGTTTTGTTTGTTTTGTTTTGTTTTGTTTTGTTTTTGAGGCAGGGTCTCCTCTATCTCCCCGGCTGGAGTGCAGTGGCAGGATCTCGGCTCACTGCAACCTCTGCCACTGGGACTCAAGCGATCCTCCCACCTCAGCCTCCTGAGTAGCTGGGACCACAGGCATGTGCCCCCATGCCCACATAATTTTTGTATTTTTTGTAGACATAGGGTTCTGCCATCTTGCCCAGGCTAGGTTTTTGGTTTTTTAATAAAGCAGTTTGTTTTGCTGAATGAAGCTGATCAGCAAATTACCTTAGTAGCATGCAGATGTGGCCAAAGACCAAGGCTTCTCCTATAGCAGATGGTGGTTCTCTTCACTAGAGAAGCAACAAGGTCTAGTGCAGTGGTTCTCAGACTTGACTGAACATTAGAATCACCTGGGGAGCTTTTAGAACTTCCAAGGTCCAGGCAACATCCCCAACCACTTAAATCAGAATCTGTGATGGTAAGGCCCAGGCATCAACAGCTTTTAAAACTCCCCAGGTAAGGCCAGGCGCCGTGGTTCACGCCTGTAATCCCAGCACTTTGGGGAGGCCAAGGTGGGTGAGTTGCTTGAGGCCAGGAATTCGAGACCAGTCTGGCCAACCTGGCGAAACCCCATCTCTACTAAAAATACAAAAATTAGCCAGGCGTGTTGGCATGTGCCTGTAATCCCAGCTATTTGGGAGGCTGAAGCACGAGAATTTCTTGACCCCATGAGGCAGAGGTTGTAGTGAGCTGAGATCGCACCAGTGCACTCCAGCCTGGGTAACAGAGTGAGACCCTGTCTCAAAAATAAAGAATAAAAAAAACTCCCCAGGTGAGCCCATTATGCTGCCAAGTCTGAGACCCACCACTGGTCCCACGGGTAGAGCCATAGATCAAGGGTCAGAAAATGTCAGTAACTTTGGGTAAATTACTTCATCTCTGAGTCTCAGTTTCCTCATCTGAAAAACTAAACAGCCCTGCCTATCACACAGGGCTGTTGAAAAGATTAAATAAAATGATGCAGATAAAAGGATATGTTTGGTATATATTGAAAGATTATCATGATTATTTGAAAATATAAGCATTTCCATCCTATGAAACATGTTTCCTCTTAAAACTCATAAACACAGGCTGGGTACAATGGCTCACACCTATAATCCTAGCACTTTGAGAGGCTGAGGCGGGCGGATTGCTTGAGCCCCAGGAGTTCAAGACCAGCCTGGGCAACATGACAAAACCCCATCTCTACAAAAAAAAAAAAAAAACACAAAAATTAGCTGGGTGTGGTGGCACACTCCTGTAGTTTCAGCTGTTCAGGAGGCTGCAGTGGGAGGATCACTTGAGCCCAGGAGGTCAAGGCTGCAGTGAGCCGAGATCACACCACTGCACTCCAGCCTGGGTGACAGGGTTGAGACCCTGTCTCAAAAACAACAACACATAAACCTGCATTTCTAATCCTAGAATGTCATTGCTGAAGGCTCAGTAGAAATCATCTACCCAGCCTCCTCTCTGGATGTTAGGCCACCCACCTAATCAACATCAAAGAATCCTAGTTTCATGTCCCTAGTGCAGACTAGGTTGCCTACTTGAAGTCTGTTCCTTCTTGTGTTCTGGTAGATGCACTCGTTATCAAGCCTACAGTGAAACCTTGTTTAGGAACAGCTGTGGTAACTACCCTCTATCTGCCAAGATGATGAAGTGGAGAGTAAGTAATCTCAACCACTGCTGGTAGAATTCATCAGTCATAATTTTTTTTTTTTTTTTTTTTTTTTGAGATGGAGTCTCACACTGTTGCCAGGCTGGAGTGCAGTGGCATGATCTCAGCTCACTGCAACCTCCACCTCCTGGGTTCAAGTGATTGTCCTGCCTCAGCCTCCCGAGTAGCTGGGATTACAGGTGCCCGCCACCACACCCAGCTGATTTTTGTATTTTTAGTAGAGAGGGGTTTCACCATGTTGGCAGGCTGGTCTCAAACTCCTGACCTCAAGTGATCCGCCCACCTCAGCCTCCCAAAGTGCTGGGATTACAGACATGAGCCACTGCACCATGCTGAGTCATAATTTTTAAGGTTTTATCAGAAAAACTTAAACACAATGAATTCTCCTGTGTCCTAAAAGCTTAATATGTTGATTATTACATACTGGATTATAGGGTTGTAATTTGATAGGATTTGGCACTAGCTGTCTGATTTGGACTGTTTTTAAGATGTTCCTTATATGTGTACATGTTGCCCTAAGCCAGCCATATGGATACTGTAAGAAAAGTCCATTGGACTTGGTTCCAATTACAAGGTGTTACAATAGCGCTAAGGAACACAGGGCCATGTATTGCATCTCCTCTTCTGGTTTCAGCTCATTCTCTTTCTGTCTACAAAGGTGCTAGAGCCTATTTCAACTTGGGCTGACCACCACACAGCCTTTCAGTCTAATCCATGCCTCAAGGCGCCAAATGGAGCAATATACATGGTGGCTTTCAAAATCTTACTGCAACCCCTAGAGCATTTGCAACTTTGGACATTGGAGTTACTTGAACTTTTAAAATAACTAATATCTCGGGCCATCCCCAGAGATTCCGATTTAATTGATCTGAGGTGAGACCTGGGCATTGGGATTTTTTTAAAGCCCTTGGTTTTTTAAATGCATGTCCAAGGTTGAGAACTACTGCACTGGACCCTGCAGTTAAAAGGTAGAGAAGAAATTGTTAATTAGTCTTAGGGGCCCCACATATAGAATTTCATGCCATCTTGGGCTTGAGTCATTTTTTTTTTTTTTTTTATAAACTGGTAAAATGCATGTTGATTTTGACTGAGTCACTTCATTCCAAGCAAGACACCACTGCTGAGACACCCTTCATGGCCTTTTAAAGAACTACTTTTTGCCTCACCCCAACACATTTTCCTCCCTATTAAAAACAAAGTGGGCTCATGTTAGTAATAGATTGACTATTTGAAAAAGGTATAAAAGTTCTGCTTTTATTTTTAAGTCACCCAAGGACACAGACTACACCCTTCTGTCATCTAGAGTCTCAGTAACCATGATCTGCAGTATATATACACTGCTAAACAAGAAAACTCTTTAAATGGCTTCATAATAAACAGCCAACAACTTAAAAGAGAAACATAAAATTATGTTTTTTACTGAGCTTCATCAAATCAACTCTAAAGTCCTTCCATTTTCTCTTGAAAAGTGTAGACTGCCTCCTGCATGGACTTCTTTGAATCTAGATATAGATGCAGGATGAGGGTTGGAAGAGTCATGATTGATAGACTGCTGGCTGCTTAGGCAAACTTTATCTGATGTTTCCTCCATCTGGATCTGTTTCCCTATAGCTATGAAATTAATTCCTGTCTTTAGCTTTGCAGTTATTTTCTAAGGTTTTCACACAAATGTTGCTGTTTTTAAAGCCATAAAAAATATTCCACTTTTTTATCTGCTACATGCATCATACGTTTTTTGGCAAAGTATGAATTTATTTAATTTTGTTTTGTTGGATTTTTTTAATTTACAGGAACTTTATTTGATGATAAAGGAGAAAAGCATGCCAAAAAGGGAGTCTGTATTTGGGAATGTATTGACAGAATGCATAAGAGGAGTCCCATTTTCTTTAATTATTTATATTCACCATTGGAAATAGAGGTAGAGTAAGAAATCATTTATGTTTCATTTTCTGAAATTTTGTGTTAAGGTTTTCCTTAGTTTTAACATATATAAGCAGTTTAAGCTTTTTATAAACAAACATTGGACTAGGTTTCATACCAAAAAGCTATTTCAAAGTTTGAGACACTATAGGTTTGGGTTGTGACACAAATGGAGACTGTTCCCTAAATTCTTGCCACAAAAATTAGGAGCTGGCTCTCAAAACCTAGAAGGGAAAACTAGAGAATCAAAGCAAGGCACCTTTCCCCAGAAAGAAAGAACTAACAAAATTTGAAATATCAACAGGTGGTCTAAGCTGTAAAACCTTAAAATACTTTAGAAAAGGTTTCTTTAAGTTCATCTGTACCAAAGCCATGGAAGGATCCCTGTAGGAAGCAGAGATATTTGGAGCTGAGCCCAAGAAGGATAACATATCTCGGAGCAGCTGCCCCACCATGCACATCTACATAACACACGCCCTGGAACGGAACAGACTGGTCTGATAAGCAGTTCCACCATTACTTAGGGCCAAGAGAGGCCCCTCCCCTGGGCCCCAATCATAGAACTCTAGTCTGGCCTTCCTCCAGCTGCATCCTCCTCACGGAGGTGAGCAGTACAAGAAACCAAAGGTACATGCTTAGATGCCCTTCCTTCATCTAAACCATACTCTGTCTCGGTACTTCAGAATTCTTTGCCCAAATTCAGGCTGCTCACCAGGCTACTTCTCCAAGTCAGTCTCCTAAGTCAGTGCATGGACCCCAAGGCCCAAAGAATGGCAAAAAGTAGCAGGTTTGACAGAGTGGACAGAGTTTGACTTTGTGGGCTGGGGTATACATAATCATTCATGTAAGACCCTTAGAATGTAAGATAGGGGTGGGAGGAGAAGAGAGGCCAAGGACAGGGGGCTGGGGCCAGCTCCTCCAGTGCTACCACTTGTTAGTATAAAATTCTGAGGAATCCTAGAATTCTCTATTGAACTTGACATTCTAGGTCATTAGGAAGTTACATTTCTCAATGTAGGAGGGAGGATTGGAGGATGTTTTATTTAATAATTTATCTTAATGTATGACTTTTAAATATTTAGACATATGGTATTTGAACTCCATTCATACTCTTCCTCCCCTGGACTCTACAAATGTTAGGGGTTTGCCTGACAGTGAGCTTGGGGTACTTTGGGGTCAAGATGAAACTATATTTCTGTTTTCTTTAACAGGCTCTGAAGCCCAATGTAAATGTCTCCAGCCTCAAGAAGTGGGATTACTACATAGAAGAGACCCTGTCCACAGGCCCTTCCTATGACTGGATGATGCTAACCCCCAAGCACTTCCCCTCCGAGGACTCTGACCTGGCTGGAGAAGCTGGGCCACGGAGCCAGAGGAGAACAGTGTGGCCATGCTACGATGATGTCAGCTGTACTCAGCCCGATGCTCTCACCAGCCTTTTCAGTGTAAGTCAACTGTAGACACACACCTAGGGGCACCAGGGGCCCTGGAGGCATGAGGGCAAAGGAACCAGGCTAAGAATGGTTTACAAACTTCTGAGCATGGCTTTCCTTACTCTGGGCTAGGGTTATGGTAGCACCCTCCATGTATGAAGAAACCAGATTTGCTCCCCATCATCAGTGGGGGACCAGGCTTCACTACTGGAAAAGAATCTCAATAAAAGTGATTTTCCAGCCTGGCATGGTGGCTCATGCCTGTAATCCCAGCAGTTTGGGAGGCCAAGGCAGGCAGATCACAAGGTCAGGAGATCAAGACCATCCTGGTTAACACAGTAAAACCCCGTCTCTACTAAGAAATACAAAAAAAAAAAAAAAAATTAGCCGGCCGTGTTGGCGGGCGCCTGTAGTCCCAGCTACTTGGGAGGCTGAGGCAGGAGAATGGCATGAACCCGCGAGGCAGAGCTTGCAGTGAGCAGAGATCGTGCCACTGCACTCCAGCCTGGGTGACAGGGCAAGACTCCGTCTTAGTAAAAAAAAAAAAAAAAAAGTGGTTTTCCAGCATTACAAGAAAGCAATCAAGCAAATAGAGCAATTTACTCCTTCCGGCAGCTTCCCAGCTGTTTTAGTTGCCCGAGCAGCCTTAGTCAGGCCTTGGCTGTGGCTTTTGTGGGTGCTTTACTTCCTCTGGTCAGAAGTGTGGGTAGTCAGTGGCCTGATGGGAGTGCTGCCAACCATCTTCTGCAAGGAATGTTCCGGAACCAACCCCTCCTGGCAGTAGCCAGCCTGAGGAATAGCTTTGAGTCCTGATATGGGCCAGACAGTTCCTAAAGAGTCTTCCCCATCTGGTTTCCTGACCAGGAAGAGTATGCTTCAGTGGTCATACTGTCGTAGAGGCAGCTGCCCTGATCTCCAGCTTCCCTGTCAGAAGGTATATCTGTTTCCTTGGGCATTTCTTGGTTCATTCTTTCCACATCTGGTTTGAATCATCAGAGTTGAGGGGTTCCTCCTGTCAAGGACTGGCTTCTCATCTACCTCAGCTATTAGGGCTGGGCCACGGGCCAGTGCTTGACCTCTTGCTTTGGCTATCAGATTTCCCATGGGCTGCCCAAGGGTGCAGATGTCTGAGATACATATTTCACATCCCAGTATGTAAGCTATCCTGTACAAAAAGGCCTAGTTATAGGTCCTAATAAGCCATCTCTGCCACAGTACGGCACACCAACTAGAGCTCTCACCACTGTTCCTGGCTGGGAGACCTCACAGGCCCATGTCCACCACTTTCCTCAACTGCCCTCTGGCCATGCTGCTTATCTGGGCCTAGTACAGAAGCAGTATGGCTTTGGGGCCCATCCTGATTTCTATGAAATACTGATCAGAAAACTTTTAATTTATTTGCAGGAAATTGAAAAATTGGAGCACAAATTGAACCAAGCCCCTGAGAAGTGGCAGCAGCTGTGGGAAAGGGTAACCGTGGACCTTAAAGAAGAACCAAGAACAGATCGCGTGAGTTGGCAATGCCCCTTGAGAGCTACTTCTGAGCTTTCTGAGGGTGCTAAGTCAGGTGGCGCCCACTGCGACAGGTGACAAGACCCAGCTGGGTTTATGGCCAGAAGGAAGGGTGGAAAGGGGAGGGGTCATGTCCTGGGGGACCAGGGCAGAAAGTTCCAAATGACTGAATACTTCCTGAGTGTCTTACTTCACCACAGTGACATAATACTTATGTCTCAGCACCCCGAATCCAAGGAAAATTACTGGGTTCTTTCCTATCTCAGTGCCCCTGTGGTTTCAGCTGATCTTCTACCACATAAGGCAGGAGAGGAATGCCAAGACCATGTTTGCTCCACAGAAAGTATTTTAAAACAACAAAATATGCTACCCTGTGTTGTTCACAGTCCCTTTTCTGTTTCTGACTTAAGAAACATTTATCATAAAAATACTTTAACAGCCGGGTGTGGTGGCTCACGCCTATAATCCCAGCACTTTGGGAGGCCGAGGTGGGCGGGTCATGAGGTCAAGAGATCGAGACCATCCTGGCCAACATGGTGAAACCCCGTCTCTACTAAAAATACAAAAATTAGCTGGGCATGGTGGCGCATGCCTGTAATCCCAGCTACTCAGGAGGCTGAGGCAGGAGAATCTCTTGAACTCAGGAGGCGGAGGTTGCAGTGAATGAGCTGAGATCGTGCCACCACACTCCAGCCTCATGACAGAACAAGACTCCGTCTCAAAAATATATATAATATGTATTTTAAAACCAAATACTCTTGTTTTCTGCTTCTCATACCCCATTTCCTATTTCTGATTTAAGAAACATTTATCAAGCACATAATATGTGGAAGGGTCTGTGCTTAGTACAGTACACACCTTCGCATCCTATTTAATCCACTGTGAGGGAATGGCGTTCCCTCTCCTACATGAGGAACAGGCACAGAGATCATACAGCGGCAACTGGTAGAGCCACCAGTCGAACCCACATCAGACTGGCTCCAAATGCAACAGAAGGGAAATTAGGACAGATGAGTGTTCTGAAGAACAGTTCAGGAAGAAGAGGCCAGCAGGTCAGATGTTACAGAAAGGTCAAGAAGAATGGAGGGTAGAAGAAAACCTTTGTGGTAAAAAGAGAACATCTGGGGCTCTATCTCTTACCCTCAAATAGCAATTCAGGAGCTGTTATCAGACAGACAAGACAACAGGTAGGTGATGCCTTAATGCTCTTTTGTTAGAAAAATAATAGTTTATTGATTTTTTCTGATAATGAAAGTAATAATGTTCATTTTTTGAAAGAACACACAGAAAGTTATAAAAGATGAGAATCACCCACGATTTATAACCTAGAAGTAAACCACTATGCAGTCAAACTTGTTTTACCCTTATAAATTCACATATAAAAGAGATTTACTAGACATACTATTTTAAACCTGCTTTCTTTTTCACTCCACGTTGGCATACATGTCCTTCCATCTGTCACTGTGTATAAACCAGTGTCTGCCAGGCGCAATGGCTCATGCCTGTAATCCCAGCACTTTGGGAGGCCGAGGCAGGCATGAAGTCAGGAGTTCGAGACCAGCCTGGCCAGCATGGTGGTGTGTGCCTGTAATCCCAGCTACTCGGGAGGCTGAGTCAGGAGAATCACTTGAACCCAGCAGGCAGAGGTTGCAGTAAGCCGAGATCACGCCACTGTACTCCAGCCTGGGCGATAGAGTGAGACCCTGTCTCAAAAAAAAAAAAAAATCATCTTTATTTTTTTTGAGACAGGGTCTCACTCTGTCACCCAGGCTGTAGTGCAGTGGCGTGATCATGGCTCACTGCAGCCTCAACCTCCAGGGTTCTGGTGATCATCCCAAGCAGCTGGGACTACAGGCACACACCACCACACCCGGCTCATTTTTAAAATATTTTTTGTAGAAATGGGGCTTCGCCATGTTGCCCAGGCTGATCTCAAACTCCTGGACTCAAGTGATCCACTCACCTCGGCCTCCCAAAGTGCTGGGATTACATGTGTGAGCCACCACGCCTGGCCATAGTAGCATCATTTTTTAATGGCTGTCTAGAATTCCACTCTATGGAAATGCCATAATTTGTTTAATGTCCCTAATAATGGACGTGTAGGTTGTTTCCAGTTTTTTTACCACAATAACTAACTCTGGGATTGAAACCTTTGTACATTATTATTGCTTATTAGTCCAGTTTTTTCCTTGAGATAAATATTTGTAAATGAAATTTTCCAGTCAGTAGTTTAAGTGTCTGTAAAGGTTTCCTAGCTCCTGTCCTGTCTTTTTCAGTCCCAAAGACACCTGTCGAGGTCCCCAGGAATTGTGTCTACCAACCTACCTTCCTATCAGAAGAGGTCTCTGCTACATCTCCCAGACAGCAGCATGGGGGAGGAACAGAATTCCAGCATCTCCCCATCCAATGGAGTGGAGCGAAGAGCAGCCACGCTCTATAGCCAGTATACATCCAAGAATGATGAAAACAGGTGACATGCTGAACCCTGCTCACTGTGCTGAAGACTTCCCCATAGCACCTGAAGCTAAACCACAGGTCCCTCAATAAGCTAGGCCTGTGCAGTACAGCCTTTTATAAACTTGAAATGGATTTGCTTTAATTTTTGTAATGTTTTAGATGTTTCTTTGAAAAGAAAAAAAACAAAAATTACAACTAAAAATAATGCCAAGAGGTTGTAGTTATTTGTAGTTGAGTCCTGATGGCTCTTATCTCTTGTCTGCCAGAACGTTTGAGGGAATATGTGTTAGCCAGCACTTTGTCAGTGGCAAACATCAGAAATCCAGCTTATGCTAGCTGAAGCAAAAAGGAATTTACTCACATAAGCTAGGACAGCCAAGGGTATGCTAGCTTCTCACACAGTATCCTCTATCCACTTCCCGGCTCTGCTTTGCCCTCTCTCTGTGTTATGTCAGTCCCAGCATGGCACAAAGGATGGCTACTGATCATTCCAAGCCTCACAGATGTGGTAATCCCAGCAGAAAGCAGCAGTCTTTCCCCAGAGGTCTAGCAGAAAAAATCCAGGGAGAACTCTTATTGGCCATTTTTGAATCATCTAGGGGAAACAGAGACTTGACAAAAACAACAGACATCCCCTCCCCTTTACAGCATTTTGTAAGTGTAAATCAAAATTAACTCTCCTGTCATCATTTCTTCTAGGTCCTTTGAGGGAACGCTTTATAAAAGAGGGGCTTTGCTGAAAGGTTGGAAACCCCGTTGGTTTGTTTTGGATGTAACAAAACATCAGGTAATACTCTTAAAGCCAAAAGAAATTACTTCTGTTTAGGCTAGTCCCAGTCCGTGGCTATTATGTGGCTCTAGCAGACAGATTCCTCATGTACAGACTGCTTTTTTAGTGCCTCTCATATGCAGTCTGGAGGCTCCTCAAGGGCCCCAGATGTCCCTGAGTAAGGGCAATAGCCTTCCAAGGGAGTTTCCCAAGTAGCTCGGCCTGGTACATGCAGGCAGAGGTAGCAACAGTTGAGCCCAAAGCATAGAGCAATAGAACTCTTTTTTTAATGCTCAAATATCTCTTACTGACTGATCTTAAAACCCAGGTGAGGGGATTCCTAAGGTTTTCAACCTGTTGCATACATACCACATGCACATATAAGCCTGTGCCTGTGAACACTCCCCAGAATACAGGTTACCTTCGTCCTCGCAGCAGAAAGCATCCATTCAAAACGGAGGGCATTAATTTATTCTACAAACATTTATCGAATACCACCTCTGTGCCCATTGCTGTACTGGTTACTAAAGAAGGCACTATTACCCTTCAAAGATGGCAGCAACAGAGGAGTAAAGGGGCCCCAAAAGAGGCAGAAGGGGATGTGCCCACCCAAACTTGGAATTCACCATGGGCAAGTACTAGACTGGACCTTGCTGACTATGTCAAGAAATCTTTTGACTACTGTTAGGTTCTTAGCTATTCCTGTAGCAGCCTCTGCAATCCTTAGCATCATAGTCTTTACTCCAGTGATTTCAAGGGAGAGCAGTTCCTACCCAAACCTCCAGCAACTCTGCACCGTGCATTTCTGTGAGCTGCATGGTCTCCTATGTTCTGACTGCAGGCCTTACTCCACCTTGGAATTGACCACTCAGCCTTGAGGCTGAGGCTTACACATTTTGATTCTCAATGCATTTATCTATAAAATGGAATCTGTTAGGAAAAACCTGAACTGTTACTCCTGTACAGTGCTTTGGTTGGACCTGCATCTAGAAGACTCCTTCCAAATGAAGACTGTATTTGGGGTCCAGCTTTTCCTCTGCTCAAGGAGTTTCATAACGATTACAGAGTCTTTGTGGGACAATATAGATAATTTATGTTCAAATATACAAATGGAAGCCCTGTTAGGGAGCTATACTCTGAAATCACAGAGCCTACACTGTGTAAAAAAAGTTCCATTAAACTTCTAAATATAACATAGGAGAATGTCATAATTTTTCTATAATTTACAATTACATCAAATTATACTTGCATTCTTACCAGTCTTCTGGACTTCTTTAACATGAAAGATACAGTTTTTCCACTTAGCCCTGCTCATACCATGCCTGAGAGGAGAGACAGAGAAAAGTCTCAGGCCAGAGCCATGGTGTCAGAAGCACCACTTTCTCGCCATGCTTGCCATGTACACTAGAAAGTGAAATCTACAGATTATGGCCCAATAAGGCTTATTCCCTAGCAGTCTCTTTGAGTTTTTTCCTTTTTTCTTTCTTTTTTTTTTTTTTTGAGACAGAGTCTGGCTCTGTCACCCAGGCTGGAGTGCCGTGGTGCAATCTCGGCTCACTGCAAGCTCCACCTCCTAGGTTCTCGCCATTCTCTGGCTCAGCCTCCCGGGTAGCTGGGACTACAGGTGCCCGCCACCACGCCCAGCAAATTTTTTGTATTTTTAGTAGAGACGGGGTTTCACCATGTTAGCCAGGATGGTCTCCATATCCTGACCTCGTGATCCGCCTGCCTCGGCCTCCCAAAGTGCTGGGATGACTTTTTTCCTTTTTTCTTATTCCAAAAGCCAATATATGCTTATTATGCCACATTCAAACATTTCATACAGATCTCAAAGTCCCCTGTGTAGTCAAATGTTAAGCTATTTATTGTGTTCTTCAGAAATCATTTTATATCTACGTGCTGTTGGCAACTTGATTTTCAAAATGTCTTGAACAGTTTTCCTATATGAGTTCTATGTGAACTCATATAGATTGTCCATATTCTTTTTGAAAAGCTCTATAGTATTCCATTTTATTGATGAATTGTCATTTAATGTATTCACTGCTGCACTGAAAGACAAATATGTCTTTTCCAATGTTTAGCTGATAAAACAAAGCTGGAGGAAACCTCTTCATACATGTTTCTTTGCATGCTTATAGGAGTATTTCTATAGGACTACTTTATAAAGGTGGGAAACGTGTTTCTTTTTTTTTCTTTCTTTTTTTTGAGACGGAGTTTCACTCTTGTCACCCAGGCTGGAGTGCAATGGTGCAATCTCAGCTCACTGCAACCTCTGCCTCCCGGGTTCAAGCAATTCTCCTGCCTCAGCCTCCCCAGTAGCTGGGATTACAGGCGCCTGCCACCATGCCCAGCTAATTTTTATATTTTTAGTAGAGACGGGGTTTCACCATATTGGTCAGGCTGGTCTCAAACTCCTGACCTCAAGTGATCCACCCGCCTTGGCCTCCCAAAGTGTTGGGATTACAGGCGTGAGCCACTGTGCCCAGCCTGGAAAGATGTTTCAATAGGCATAAACATTCTAAATTTTAGTTGATATTGCCAAATTGTTCTCCAAAAAATTTCTAAGAAATTATATTCACACTGGCAGTATTTGAGATGATCTAGTACCTTATTGGATATCATCAGCCATTTTTAATATTTCTCAATCCAAAAGTGAAATCTCATTTATTGTCATTTACTTTTCTTTGATTAATGAGGTTGATCATCTTTTCAGATGTTTATAGGTCATTTGTATTTCTCTGTGACTCGCCTGTTGAGATATTTTGAGCATTTTTCTACTAGATTGTTTATCTTTTTCTTATCAATTTCTGGGAATTCTGTATATTACTAAACATTAGCCCCCTTTTTATATGTTACATATACTTTTTACAGTTGTTACTTGACTTCTTTTTTATTTTTTGAGACAGGGTCTTACTCAGGCTGGAGTGCAGTGGCAGGATCTCAGCTCACTGCAGCTCGACCTCACAGGCTCAAGCAATCCTCCCACCTCAGCCTCCTGGGTAGCTGGAACTACGGGCATGCACCACCACGATTGGCTAATTTTTGTATGTTTTTGTAGAGACAGGGTTTCACCATGTTGCCCAGGCTGGTCTCGAACTCCTGGGCTTAAGTGATCCATCCACCTTGGCCTCCCAAAGTGCTGGGATTACAGGCATAAACCACCATGCCCAGCCTTGATTCTATTTTTTAAGATGATGTCATACATTTATTTGTTCGATTTTCAAACAGTACATAAGTCTTTCCCCCAATGCTTTCTCCAAGCCACCTAGTTCTTCCTAGAAGCAACAAGTATTATTAATTTTTTGTATATTCTTCCAGGCATAGTTTAGCATATATAACCAAGGTACAGAGGAAGGTATTCAAATGCAGTTTGAAAAGCCATGCCATTTTCTCTTTCTGTGTCTCTTATATCTCATTTGTATCCTTTTGGTTCCAGCTGCGCTACTATGACTCAGGTGAGGACACGAGCTGTAAAGGCCACATTGATCTGGCTGAAGTAGAAATGGTCATCCCTGCTGGCCCCAGCATGGGAGCCCCAAAGCACACAAGTGACAAGGCTTTCTTTGATGTAAGTTGATCTTACTTCTCTTTTCCTGGCTCTGCCTGTGCATCATTCTGTCTGTCTCTAAGAATGATGGAGCTCTCAGAGCAATTGGTAGTGACTACAGATGGATGACAGACCCCCTTGGCTATGGGAATTGTTTCAGAGCTTGAACTCGGCATTATTGACCCCCAAGGCTATCCTCTCTTCCTGTCTGTATGTCTCAGAAAAGCTGCATACTGCTTTGTGCAAAAGGAGTCCAGCCACAATGGAAACACATTAACTCCTTGTTAAATGTTGTTAGTTATTTTAGTCACCACCTACTTTCAAGAACAGATGCTATTTCCCTAGTATTCAGTGGTCTTCATGCTTGACTACCCACAAAAGACTGTCCTTAGTCACACATGATAAGTATCTACCCTAACATCTTCAGCAGCCCTTAGGTAGGCCATGGGGCACTTTATAGGCCACATAATAGAAGGAGACTTATGTAGTCCCTGGAGTCAAGCAGGGCTTTATAAAGAGGATAGGTCATCCTCTATGGCCCTGCTCAGGCCATGAGACCGTTTTCCTGACAGTGGGCTTCCAATATGGCTCCAACTGAAGAAAGGGGACACAAAGGCCAACTTTATGGTATGGATGAATCTCAGGCATCCCCCTGGAGCATAAGGAGCTCCCTCACCTTTAGTACACTGGTGCAGTGCATGGGAGAGGTTAAAGGCACCATTCATTGCTGACCCTTCCTCCTTAGTCAAAGAAGACACTAAGAAAATGCAAAATAAGGCGCTCCCAGTGTGTCTCCTTTTCCTGCCAGTATCCTTCTGTCAACATCCGCTATGACTCTAGAGACCAGAAAAGTAAAGGTAGTAACAGTATGGTAGTTGAGGAAGAAAAATTCATACAGAGGTTCTGGGGCAGTATGGAAAAGAAAGGTCACAGGGACTGATTTACCACTTACCCAAATCCATAAAACAGCCCTGCCCTTCATCTCTGGTTCACTCTCATTTGGTTTTGTAGCTCAAGACCAGCAAACGTGTGTATAACTTCTGCGCCCAGGATGGACAGAGTGCCCAGCAATGGATGGACAAGATCCAGAGCTGTATCTCTGATGCCTGATGCCCATGGTCAACCCACGCAGAAGAAATAGAACTCATGCTGCCAGATAGAAAAAAAAGCATGGATCCTTGAGGAGCTGACAACAAGTTATCCCAGGGCCTGAGGTTCTCCTGCCCAGTCCCCTCTCGCAGGGGTTGCTATATCTACTTAACCTGAATAGGTGTTTCACACAGGTCTGGTCAACAGCCCCATGCACTCCCTGTATCTTGCACTAAATTTTTCTAACAGGGTCTTAGTGGTTAATAATCAGAAGATGTCTCCTGAGCCAACTGTGAACCTCACCCAGGCAAAATGGCTACCACCTACTTGGGTCCTTCTTCATGAAAGCTGTAGATCCTTTTTTGTTCTCTGAGGTCACAATTTCCTTGGAGACCTGTTTAACAAGCAAAAATCAAAACCCTCCAAGATTGTCTCATATTCTGCCTAGACTAGGTTTCCTATGAGAGGCATCTACTTGTACTGCCTGACCTTTGAGATGCTCAGTTCTCTGGTGCTGCCAAAAGGTGCTTCCATGGTCCATGCTCTGCCAGTGGGGTTCACAACAAGAGACGTCATTGTTCAGTGGCAGGCAAAGAAGGAGCACACAGCATTATTCTGATGGAAAAAGATTATCTAGGGAATGGTACAACAATGACCAGCCCAATGCAGGAAAACACTACTTCCAAAACATTGAATTCTCTAGACCAGAGGCTCTCTGAGGACCAGGGCCTTGTGCTCTTATGTATCTACTGCTTCCTGACAGTTTCTTTTTCAAAATAACATGCAAAAAAAGCTGAATGCACTAACTCACAAAACAAACACTTGCACTGAATTCCCAATGAAGTGAAGATGTTGGAAAGACAGAGGCCAGCTATTTAGGACCACACACACCTGTGACAAGGGCTGTGTTGACCACAGTCACACTGTGGCATGACTGGATACCCAAACTACACTTCTACACATGAAAAGTAAGAACTGTCTTTAGATTTTCTTTACTTTGACAACTTGTGTTTGTTTAGCTTAAGACCCAAGAAATGCTGTTTGCTCATGGTAAACAGAAACAGCATCTTTGCTACAACCACTGACACCAGCTGGCGTCATAGGTAGCTAGATCATTGCATTTGTTTTGAAATGTTAATATGTTAAATACTAAACTAATATTTCAAAAATGTGTATATATGATTTCTATATCCTTGTTTTTCAGATAGCCTGCTTATAATTTAATATAAATTAACTGATGCATTCATAAGATTTCAATAATGAAATGGTTCCCTTTTAAAAAATAAAAATACTTTGTAGATTAAAAATAAATCAGAATTTCAAATTTAAAATTGTCTACACACTAGGAAATAGAACTGTGTTAATATATAAGAAATTCGGGGATAATTAAGAATGAAGGACTTTTCTATCAATCATTTCCATTTTATAAATTGCCACCTGTGAAAATGGTTTTTGCACATTATTTGTATTTTTCTTTGTATATGAAATAATTTTTTGTACTTTGTAAAATATGGAGCCCATTGTACCTTCAGCTATTTGAGACTATACACAGTGCTTCTTTTGTAACTGGATTACTTTAACTTTCGTGAAGGCATTACATTACATTGCCTCACATTCACTAACCACCTTGAATTAAATTTATTTCTTAAGAAAAAGCATCCCTCATTTACTGTGAACTAAAGTTCATTCTGTAGTGCACAGCATTCAGGAGGGTAACACTCAGGATTCATACATGGGACTAAAGGTTCAAGAATAAAACAAAGCATGACCCACTTTGTTCCTTCATTCTCCTAATGTCATCACTGCCCTTTGCTCAAGAAGTAACCAGGGATACTGGACATGTTAGCATGAGCTTCTGGGTGCCAGACACACTTCTGCAGAGTTTAGGTAAGAGACTTGAGGTCAAGATTCTCACATGTGCTGCCACTCCTACCACTGTCTGTCTCTAATAAGCTGTTTGAAATTGCTTAAGTCCCTTACCTATTCTGGGTTCATTCCACCACCCAGAGTATATGGTAATTTGTGAAAATTTTAGACATGAGACATTGAAGTCTGTTTGAGCTGCAGATTTTTCTGCTTCAGGGAATTTTTTTTTTTTTTTTTTTTTTTTTTGGAGACAGAGTCTCGCTCTGTTGCCCAGGCTCTGGAGTTCTGGAGTGGAGTGGTGTGATCTCAGCTCACTGCAAGCTCCACCTCCTGGGTTCACACCATTCTCCTGCCTCAGCCTCCCAAGTAGCTGGAACACAGGCGCCCGCCACCACGCCTGGCTAATTTTTTGTATTTTTAGTAAAGATGGGGTTTCACCGTGTTCACCAGGATGGTCTCAATCTCCAGACCTCGTGATCCACCCTCCTCGGCCTCCCAAACAGGAAACTGTTAAACAGTACAAATGATCAGTGATTTCAGTTCTAGGCAATAACTTCCTTGGTTAAGCCCATGAGTTTACCTCACGTAGCCAACAGAGAATGCAAGTTTTCATCTCAGGGCTGAGCCTTTAAGTCCTTTGACATCCGGAGTCCTCTGAGCCAAGCAAGAGGACCCCAAATAGCCACTGAGGCTCAAGGTGAGATATAGTGACATATTCCCTTGAGCTTTCGGTTCTCCTCAGTCTCAAGAGCATGCTGATCTAGCCAAGGGCCCTCTAGCCTTTCCTTGGTCCTAGGCCTCTCAACAGCTACCATTACACATTGCTGTGTCCCTGAGATTCAGTCAGGAGGGAAACAACTGAGATTAGGGGTTGAGTAGAAGCTGTGTTCACAGTGTCAGTATCTGGATGCCCTTCATTCCTCAGGTCTTAACTGTGAAAGGGGAGAATACTGGGTTCTGTAAACAAAAATAAAATTCTAAGCCCCCCAGATGACTGAATGGACCCCCTCTCAGCCAAGGGGGTTCCAAAGAAACCTGAAAAACAAGTTCCAGCCATGATGCTGGGGCAAGGAGGTAGACATGCCTCATTATACCCTCTCCCTTTTGGAGTTTAGACACAACAGACCAGCATTAACATTAAAACAGATCTTAAGACTGACAAAATAGACTGTCACAATAAAATACCAAATTCCAACCTGACTCTAGTATAGCATCACATAACAGACAGCAAGCCCTGAAGGAAATCAAAGCTTTTTTAATCCCAAAATACATTCCTTTTACATATTTTGAAATGGCCCTGCAAAGCTGTATCTTGTGGGGTGGGGGAGGGGATTTACATTCTGTAGAGGATCCCTTTCCCTTCCCAAGTGTTTTTCTGATCCTGAAGAGATTAGCTAAGAATCTAGTACCTTTTATTAAAGGTCTGAATAGGAAATATTTGCTATCTGTTGCCTCTAAGGGCAGCCACCTATGAGACTTCATCTACCTGAGAACCTAGGTCTCTACAACCCCTTATCTTAACCTAGACTCTCCTTTCAATTGATTTCAGCCTTTTAGATAATAACTCTTTCAACCAATTGCGGATCAGAAAATCTTTGAATCCACCTGTGACCTGTAAGCTTCTGCCTTTCCAGGCCAAACCAATGTATACTTCACATATATCGGTTGATGTCTTATGTCTCCCTAAAACATAAAAACAAGAGCTTTTAACCCAACTACCTTGGGCTTGTATTCTCAGGACCTCCTGAGGCTGTGTCCTGGGTCATGATCCTCAACCTTGGAAAAATAAATCTCTAAATTGATTGAGACCTGTCTTATATACTTTTTTGCTTTACAGTTCCAAGGGAGAAAGACCAGGGCTTGGCAACCTGCAAGAGCCTTAACAGGGCCCTTCCTTCTGTGGTCCCAGTGACAAAACCCTTCTAATATGGGCTCTTGAAAGATGCAAACTCAAAGGAGCACATAGCATAAGTCCCTTCCCAACCCCTTTGACCCAAATCCTTTATTCCCACCTCCCAAACCCCTTCACTCTATTGTCTCCACTCCGGAGCTAGAGCTTAAACTGCTAATAACATGGCAGATTTGCTTCTCAAGGGAAACTGACATTTATAGGTATTTAATCAGGGATTCTTGTAAGAGTTACTAAGTAGCCCTATCATCCCATAAAGAATTTCTGAAAGATCCCAAGCTGATAACAGAGAAGTTCCCTCAGCAATGCCAGCCAAAGCTATTAAGCAGTGAATAAAGCAGTGTTGACGAAGAGATCGGGTTTACAGCAGCACCATCAAACATATATAATGCAAGCCACATAGATATCTTTAAGTTAAAAAATCATTAATTTTAATATATTTGTTTTTACCATATATTTACTCCAATATATCAAAAACATTTTAATGAGTAAACAATACCAAAAAAAATTAATGAAATATATTCCTTGTTCATACTAAATCCTCAAAATCTAGTGTGTATTTTATACTTACAGCACATCTGAGTTTGGACTAATATTTTTTTTCAGAGGCCATTTCTGATAAAACAGATGCGTGTCATGTTTCTATACCAGTTCTCCAACACCAACTGGACATCCAACAATTCGGTTCAAGTCTGACACTAACTCCCCAGATTTAGCATAGACTCCACAAGTTCAGGTCTGTCCTCAAGACTGCCCCCACTTCAAACACTAGTTTCAAGTTCCAAGGGCCACCAGAACTTCTAACCAACCAGCTATAAATATGAAGGTTTCCACAACCCCCTCCTCAGGTTCAGTAATTTGCCAGAACAAATCGTATAACTCAGGAAAACACTTTACTTACACTTACCAGCTTATTTCTAAGGGATACACCTCAGGATCAGCCAAAGGGAAGAGATGCACGGTATGGAGGGAGGCAGCACACCATCTGCCCAGCATCTGATGTGTTCACCAACCCAGAGGCACTCCTTATCTCATTATTCAAGAGTTTTTACAACCCAGTCTCCAGTTACCCTCCCTCCCCCGAGGTTTCGAGTGGCTGAAAGTTCCCACCCTCTATTCACTTGTTTGGTCTTTCAGATGACCAGCCCACATCCTTAACCTAGCTAGGGACCCCACCCTGAATCACCTTGTTAGCATAAACTCAGGTGTTGCGAAGGGCAGTTATGAATAACAAAAGATACTCCTAAAGGGTGGGGTGTGTTAGGAATAACAAACGACCACTTAGGAAATTTCTAGGGTTTTAGACACTGTGCGCCAGGAACCCAGAACAAAGAACAAATATATTTTGTACTCTACCACAACTAGCCTTATTTCCACTGCTACCACACTAAACAATGCATATTTACAGCAAATAGCCTGCTCACAGCAGAGCCTGCGGGGGTAGGGAAGAGCTGGGTGGCAAGAGACCTGGCTCTCTTCTAATGTAATCTATGACCTTGAACCAGTCCCTTAACTTTGCAGGGCTTTGACTTATAAAAATGCAGGACGCAGATGATCTGTTACTTTGTGATTCCAAATATTTACCTCGGCAAGGACTCAGTTTCCAAACTGAAATTTAAAGGATTTGCTGAAAAATCCAAATCATCTAAATCAGTGCATCTCAAATTGTAATGCATATATGAATCATCTTGTTAAAATGAGATTCTGATTCAGTAGGTTTGGTGTGGGGCTTGACATTGTGCATTTCTAATGAGGCCAGTGCTGCTGGTCCAAGGACCACAGCATTGGTCCTTGGTAACAGAATTGTTCTTGGAGTAACAGAAATGTGTCTCAGTCCTCTGAGAAGCAGACGCCTGATAGGCAAGAACTCCTGGGAGGCTGGAAGAGCCAAGAAGAGACCATGATGCTGGTGTAATCCTTGTGAAAAAGAAAGGGAAGCAAAGGTGAGTGGAGGAGACCTGGAGTGCAGTGCAGTTCTAAGGAAGTTCAGCAAGGCAGATAAGAAGTCCTTGAGCCATCAGGGAAATCCCACATATTCCAAGAATGGGCCTTCCTAGGATCCCTGCCATGCTCAATCATTGGCTAAGAGCAGTCCATGGAAGCATGGTTTTGGTGGAAACACAGTAATAGATTTCAGAATATACCAGCTGAGGCCAATAGTCAATGACAGTCCCTGCAGTCAGAGATCTGAGAGATCTTTTCATGGTTGTCAATGTTAAAGTTGTCAGAATCAAAATGGAGTCACTTATGTTTAAAAAAAAAAGCAAAACAAAACAAAACAAAAAAGCCTGATAAATTGAGCCAGGGAAAGCTATGAAGAGAGAGTACTCATGCATAAATGCCTGATAACAAAAACTATCAAAAAAAATGCAAAAATTGCAACCTTGCACAAAGGCCATTGCAACCTTACACAAAAATTACTCCTTTGAAGGCATCTGTCTAGCAACTGCCCGTCCAGCCTTGGATTAGTGTCACCCTTATTATTGATCCTTGTAGCCAGGATAATTATCTCAAAACAATTATGTAATGATCCTCATTTTTCCTTTAAAAAACCTTTGTGTTCCTTTACCTCCCTGAATACACACATAGTTTACTATGGTGTTATATAGGTATTCCCATTGCAATGCCCTTGATATAGTTTGGATGTGTGTCCTCACCCAAATCGCACGTTGAAATGTAATCCCCAATTGGAGGTGGGGCCTGGTGGGAGCTGATTGGATCATGGGAGTGGATTTCTCATGAATGGTTTAGTACCATCAACTTGGTAACTATTCTCATGACAGTGAGTAAGTTCTCCTGAGGCTTAAAAGTGTGTGGCATCTTCCCCCTCGCTCTCTTGCTCCTGCTTTGGCCACGTGACATGAAAGTTCCCGCTTGGCCTTCTACCATGATTGTAAGATTCCAGAGGCCTCCCCAGAAGCAGATGCCACTATGCTTCCTCTACAACCTTACAGCCTGCAAACCATGAACCAGTTCAACCTCTTATAGTGTTTTTTTTGTTTTTTTTGTTTTGTTTTGTTTTGTTTTGTTTTGTTTTTTGAGACAGGGTCTTGCTACGACACCCAGACTGTAGTGCAGTGGCGCAGTGACAGCTCACTGCAGCCTTGACCTCCTGGGCTCAAGCAATCCTCCCAGCTCAGCCTCCTGAGTAGCTGGGACTACAAGTGTGCTCCACCATGCCCAGCTAATTTTTTTATAGAGACAGGGTCTCACTATATTGCCCAAGATGGTCTTGAACTCATGGGCTCAAACAATCCTCCCACCTTGGCCTCCCAAAGTGCTAGGATTCCAGGCATGAGCCACTGCACCTGACGTCAGGTATTTCTTTATAGCAATGCAAGAACAGACTAATACAGCCCTATTAAATAAATATTATTTTCTTTTAGAGAGCCTCTCTGTTATGTAGGGTGACATAAATGGTGTCCAGAAGCAGGACCTGAAAAAGAATATCAGAAGGAATTCGTGACTCTTGGAACTAGTGTGCAATACTCGCCTGAGCCCTTTGAGCACTCTGTTTCTATGGCTCACATTTTCTGCCCTGGTGCATTTTCTCTCAGGCCAAGCCTCCCCCTTTTTGGTAGAAGCTCTTGACTTTGAACCGGAGTTGTTGTCTAAGGTAATACCCGAGGTTCATTGCCTCATGCCAAGAAAATTAAGGACACAGACACACACAAGGAGTGAGTTTAAGAGCAGAGGTTTACTAGGCAAAAGAAAGAGAAAGAACAGCTAGCTCTGTCCTTCAAGAGAGATGGGCTCCCAAATGGGACTTTTGGCCCACAGTGGAGTGCACCAGATTTTATAGACAGGCTTGAGGAGGTGATGTCTGATTACATAGGGCCCAAAGATTGGTTGGACCAGGTGTGACATTACATAGTGCCCAGGGAATCTGGCCACCCCACCCTAATCTTATTATGCAAATGAGGTCTTTGCTTGGCTGGCAGCATCTTGTCTGCTCCTTAAGGTATGCGTGGCTAGCAAAGAGAAGGGAAGATGGAGCTGTCATGTTGGATATGCCTAGCCCCAGGTAGTCTTTTCCTATTGACACAACTGCTGGCATTCACCCATGCAAACTTCTAGCTTGCTTGTCTATGTCTGCAGCTCAATTTTACAGGCTGCTCTTTGTTAGAAAAGAAAATTATTTGGGAGCTACTTTTCATTAAAAGGAAAACCTTACCGAGGACTTCCTTACCCTATCTGCCTAATTTCTTAACTCGTATATCAACTTTATTCAGGATTTGGTTTAGTTATAAAGCCACCTTTAATAAAGGACTGTACGTTCTCCTGGAATGATAAAAGGTTTTTTATCTTTTTTGGTTTAAAGACAAGTGTCTTTCTGGATTGAGTACTCTGGTTTCTCCAGAATCCACTTTCTGTCTGCAAGACATGACTTCTCTGGTAAATTTACTTTTGTTTCTTTCTGCGTTGTGATGGTTAATACTGAGTGTCAACTTGATTGGATTGAAGGATGCAAAGTATTGATCCTGGGTGTGTCTGTGAGGGCATTGCCAAAGGAGATTAACATTTGAGTCAGTGAACTGGGAAGGGTAAACCCACCCTTAATCTGGGTGGGCACCATCTAATTAGCTGCCAGTGCGGCTAGAATATAAAGCAAGCAGAAAAACGTGAAAAGAGAGACTGGCCTAGCCTCCCAGCCTACATCTTTCTCCCGTGCTGGATGCTTCCTGCTCTTGAACATCAGACTCCAAGTTCTTCAGCTTTGGGACTCAGACTGGCTCTCCTTGCTCCTCAGCTTGCAGACAGCCTATTGTGGGATCTTGTGATCATGTGAGTTAATACTTACTAAACTGCCCTTTATATATATCTATCCTATTAGTTCTGTCCCTCTAGAGAACCCTAATACATGCATGCATAATTTAATTTTTTTCTACATTCCTGGGTTAAAATTTTTGTGAACATTCTTATCTTGGTTTCATTTTGGTTTGGTTACATGAATCTGTAAATGATTTGGCTCCTTTCCCTTGCTTGTTTCTAAATATCTTCTGAGAGCAAAAATAAATATTCTAAATGGCAGGTGCAGGATGGCTATTTAAAAGCCACTAGGACAGTTGTCACTATCTAAAACATGGGTCCAAACTCTTGACATTCTCTGACAGGATTTATAGGATTTTCTTTGCTCTCAAGAGATTAATAAGAAATGAAATGGGATTCTCAAATATTAAGGCATGCCAAGGTTTTCTGAGACTCCAGCCAGCTACATATTATGGTCTATTCTCATGAATATATTTAAACTAATGGGTCAGGTGCAGTGGCTCATGCCTGTAATCACAGCAATTTGGGAGGCCGAAGCAGATGGATCACTTGAGCCCAGGGGTTCAAGAACAGCCTGGGCAACATGGCAAAGCCCCATCTCTACAAAAAATATAAAAATTAGGCAAGCATGGTGGCATGCACCTGTTGTCCCAGCTTCTTGGGAGGCTGAGGCAGGAGGATCAATTGAGCCCAGGAGGTTGAGGTTGCAGTGAACCATGATCGCACCACTGTACTCCAGTCTGGGCAACAGAGTGAGACCTTGTCTCAAAAACAACAACAACAGCAACAAATACTAATGGACAAATCATATCAAGGAAAATTCAGAGCTAAAATAGTCTGATGTGGTGGCTCATGCCTGTAATCCCAGCACTTTGGGAGGCCAAGGCAGGTGGATCACTTGAGGCCAGGAGTTTGAAAAGAGCCTGGCCAATATGGTGAAACCCCATCTCTGCCAAAATTACAAAAATTAGCCAGGCGTGGTGGTGTATGCCTGTAGTCCCAGCTACTTGGTAGGGTGAGGCACAAGAATCACTTGAACCTAGGAGGTGGAGTTTGCAATGAGCTGAGTTCATGCCACCGTACTCCAGCCTGGGTGACAGAGCGAGACTCTGTCTCAATAAAATAAAAATAAAAAAATAAGAGTCATAATTTGAACTCCCTAAAATATACTACAACTATAGTGTTAACATCACAGTCTACCCCTTGTGCCACACAGATCTTTACTCTCCACCAGGTTCAGGGAGAAGTTCCTCCCCATTTCCCTTGGGCCTCTATTCCCAAGGGGAACTCAGAAGAAAGCAGGAGCCATAACTGGCCTTCATTCTCTGCCTCGTCCACTATCTATTCCGAATTCCCCCCACCCTCAACAACCTCCTCAGATGTTGGTGGCTTACCTGATGGTGTGAGCCAAACTTTCATTCTAGGAGTGAGAGGAGGGGGAGGGAAGGGGATAAATGCTAAATACTCAAACCCTTCTCAGGGTTGCTGCACATCCTTTCACAATTACAGTGGGGCTACCTGGAGGTGCAGTGGATCACATGGGCTCCATACACATTCCTCCTGCCCTCATTATGCAGGAGCAGCCTTGCCCCTTCCTGTTGATCAGGGTCAGTTATCCCTGCCAGTATGACTCTTCTTCTTGTCTGCTGGTTTCTAAGCACGAAGAATCACAAGTGCCCTGTGGCAGCCACAAACCATAGTTCAATAGGACCCTTGCTATCATAGTGTCCCCCAGTTAAGTGCTGTGCTGTGTGGAATTCCATGCCTTTGGATCAGGCATTCTGTACATCCCTGGAAAGTGATGCTAACTAAGGCTCTGTGGTGAGGAAAGGCAAACCCATGCCCAGAATAAGTCTCTATCCCTGTAGAGATGAACCATTGGCCCTTCCAGAATGGAAAGGGCCTGATGCCGTTGACTTTCTCAAAGTGATGAGTTGGTCTCAAGGAATAGTGCCATTTCAGGGGCTCAGCATTGGCCTCTCTTGCTGACACACTGGACATTCGAAGGCCCCTAGACTCTTCTGCCCTATCACATCACAGTGATCTCCAAAAGGCCTCTTAAAGAGGGGCCATGATGATGCTTTGAGCTCCAAGTGTTAATGTCAACTCAAACTCTGCATCTGCTACTCCTCAAAATGTCTTGTTATCCCCATTTCTCTAGTGAACGATTACCTAAATGGCCATAGGTCCCTTTGGGGGAAAAAATGAAGGAATCATTGTGACATATACTTGCTGCAATTCTACAAGGTCCTTCCTCTTAGAGAGCTGGCCACCTCTTTAGTCAATGGTTCTCAAACCTAAGCTAATTTTCAGATATGGAACCATTCATTTCTAAGGGAAGCACCTGTGAGGGACAATAGGCAGGGAGGCCAGAGAGGTTGGGAGGGCTATCAGACCGTGATGGGGGTGGACCGCTGTGAAAGAGAGAGGGAAGGAAGGAACAAATATGTTGAATAAATTATAAACATCTGGTGCATACTGGGCACTGAACAGCTCCCAAGGAATCTCTGGATGAATACAGTACAGCTCAGCCCCCAAAGACCTCACAACCTAAAGTAGACCCAGACTATTTGCTGTAAGCAGAATAATCCCCCCCTTCTCTGAAGATGTCCATGTTGTAATCCCTGGAACTTGTGAATATGTCATCTTACATGGCAAAGGGGAATTAAGGTTGCATATGAACTTAAGGTTGCTGACCGAGACATTATCCTGGATCGGTCCAATGTCATCACAAGGGTCCTTATAAGTGGAAGTGGGAGGCAGAAGCAAATGTCAGAGAAAGACCCAATAGGAAACTCAATAGGAGAAAGACTTAATGAGCCATTTCTGGCTTTGAAGATGGAAGGAGGACGGACATGAGCCAAGAATGTGGCAACCTCTGGAAGCTAGTAAAAGGAAGAAAATGGATTCTCCCTCAGAGCTCCAGAAATGAACACAGCCCTGCCAACACCTTGATTTTAGCCCAGTAACACCCATTCTGGACTTCTGGCCTCCAGAATAGTAAGAATAAATCTGTATTGTTTTAAGCTGCTAAATTTGTATGTTACAATAGCAATAGGAAACTAATAGGGCTATACAATGAACCACAGTGATTCGTGCAATTGCATTGTATTCGTACAACAGCTGTGTACAGGCGGCAGGAGCTCAGAACAAGCAAATCGGATGGGGGATGGCCTAGGGAGAAATAAGATGAGGCAGAGGGGCAGAGGTACAATGTGATATGCAGAGGCAGCTGCTGCAAGGCCACGAGGGACACTCACACATGCAAACATATAATCCTGTGCACACACATGCAACACAAGGGCATACATGTTCTCACATATACACACCCTAGTGATATTGGCACTTATGCATGCAGACTCTTTCTGACATAGGCCCACCCACTGCCTGGATTCCACCTGTTTTTGGTGACCTCTCTTGTATTAGTCCGTTCTCATGCTGCTAATAAAGACATACCCAAGACTGGGTAATTTATAAAGGAAAGAGGTTTAATTGACTCACAGTTCAGCATGGCTGGGGAGGCCTCAGGAAACTTACAATTATGGTGGAAGAGAAAGCAAACATGTCCGTCTTCACATGGTGGCAACAAGAAGAAGTGCTGAGCAAAAGGGGGAAAAGCCCCTTGTAAAACCATCAGATCTCGTGAGAACTCAGGATCACAAGAACAGCATGAGGGTAACTGCCCCCCATGATTAAATTACCTCCCACTGGGTCCCTCCCATGACATGTGGGCATTATGGGAACTACAATTCAAGATAAGATTTGGGTGGGGACACAGCCAAACCATATCATCTCTGTCATCTCTTAACACCACATTTCCTGAGGGCAGCTGAATTTAGCAGGTGGGAATAGGGCTTGTCTACCATGGCTCCATCACTAGCCTTCACCTGAACAGGAGGTACACTGGGAGGCTGAGACTCACCAGTTGGGGGGCAACTGGAAATTATTTACCTGCCCAGCATTTTAGTATGTGTGGTGTCAGGGTAAGCCCTGACCATGCACATGTTCTCCCAAATCTCAGTCTCTCCCCTCACAGCTGTATGATGGAACCTATTATGAATGAGCTGGTCACCCAAAACCAGTGTGTCCATCTTCCCATGCATTTGTCTGTCCATTTTCTTTCATTCAACATATATTTATTGATGCTTCTTCTGTGCTAATGCCTGCTCCTGGATACTTTGGACCCCAAATAAAATAACCTACTATCCAAGACATGATTTCTGGTGTAACCAGAGCTATGATAGGGTGAGAGCAAGTAGGAGCCTGCAGAAAGATGGGAGGAGCTCATAGCCCAGCCTTGGGGTAAGAGAGGACTTTCTGAGTAAATGACATTTAGGCCGAGTATTAAAGGATAAGATCACTGGGCAAAGGTGAAATCAGGAGAAGCAAGGAAAAGAAGTTAAGTCAGGTTTGTGACATGTATTCTAGAAAGATCTGCCTGGTGAGGATGGCGAAGGGGGACTGGGAGGGAGGCAGGCCAGTGAGCAGCTGCTGTAATTATCCCAACCTGAGAAGGCAGTTGGGCTGGATAGACATGGGAGCTCCAGAGACATGCCTGAGGTGGTATCTATAGGATGTAGGGCCTAACTGACGGAGACAGAGGGGATAAAGGGGGAGAGGGACAGTTGAAGACTGTCAGGTTGATGCCTGGGACATCTAAGAATGGCCCCAGCCTCAGACTCAAGTGCCAGGAGTAGAGAAAGGATGACCAGGCGGGGGGCACCCAGGCCCTGGTGCAGACTTCAGGAGCAGGCATATGCTTCCCAGCTGGTAGAGAGGGTATGTGCAGCACTTCCAGGATCTGGGAGGGGTTCCCCAAGTCACATACACACACACTGATCACACATCTGGGCTTAGAGAAAGAAGTTAAGTAGCCCCTTCCCATTTTAACAGCTGAGGAGTCCATGATTTCAAGAGGTTAAATGACCTTCTCCAAGGCCACACAGCAGTGCCTGATGGAACTGGGATTTGAACCCAGGCTTGTCTGACTGCATCCTGTGCTCTTCTCCCCAGTCCTGAGAGGTCAACTAAGCCAGTCTTGGCACCAGAGAATTAAGAGTACAGGGGACCTCTGACCTCTACATCACACCCAGCCTGGCCAGGCCACTTATAGGGCCATTCAAAGCCAGGACTGCCTCACCCTCTTAGACACTGGACCAGGACATAAAGTTCTCTTTGTGGGTAGAATGAGCTTGGGCACTCCAAGGAGAGGCGAGATGGGCCCACAGCTAACTTAGCACTCTCATACCCACTCCACACCATGGCCACCCACCCCACAGCTAGAGCACCTAAGAAGTGCATCTCCTAGTCTAGAGGTGAGCAGGAGGAGCCAAGGCCAGCATGTCCCCCACTGACACACAGCTCAGCCACAGCTGGGCCTTCCAGGAAATCCAGACCTGGGCAATTAGAAACAGAAAGCTCAGGGCTTAGAATGAGATACTCTGCAGGATCCTGGTGAGGATCTGGCCCTGTCTGAGCCTATTTCCTCATCTGTAAAACATGAAGTTAGGCTTATTTATCCTACAGCTCCCACAGCTGCAATGGTCTTTTTGCATCTCCTCTGCAGTCCCTGGCCTCATCCAAGCCTAAGAGTTGAACAACAGATGCCTGGTCCCTATGGAAAGCCCCCAACTCTGGCCTCAGCAGATCCACCTCCTCACTCCCCACAGATCCCCTGAGGTTCAGTGCGGCCCCAGCCAGAAGAATGTGAACCATTCCCGGCATCTCCTCCCCTGTGGCCAGCCCAGAGAGGGGCTGGAGCCTCTGGGCCCTTCTGACAGGAAATTAGCTGGGCCTGGCCTTCCCCACTACCAGCTGCTCTGCTGACCCTGACCCTGTGTTTTCTGAAACTTGATACTGCAAATTTCAAAGCCTCTTCTCCATTCCCTGGAGGCCTGGCTGAGCTGTGTGTCTAGTGGGGCCTCCAGCCTACGTGTGGGCCTGCCTTCCTGTCCTGGAAAGGGCCCTGGCTGAGAGTGGGGCAGGGAAGCCTGAGGCCCAGCCCCTGCCATGACCCTGAGCAGGGCCTACCCCCAGGCGATTCATCTCCCCATCTCTGAGCTGCCAGACGGAACCCACGTGCAGAGTGGCTGCAACATGGAGAATGGGTTGGAGGGACCCAAGAGGGGCAGTAGAGAGACCACTTCAGAGGCAACTGCGACGGTTCAGGGAAGAGATGGTTTGGACTAGGATGGGATGGTGAAGATGACAAAAACTGTAGACTCAAGAGATATTTAGGAAAACGGAGAGATACTGGTGATGGTTTGGCCATGAAGGCTGAGGGACACAGGTGTCAAAGGGCCTGCTAGGTTTCTGAGTTACCCAGATGAATGGATGGTGGTATCTTTCCCTGAGATGGTGAACACCAAAGGATGACCAGGGTTGGGTTGAGGAGGGGAAAATATCCTGTTTGGCCTTAGTTAGAGGCTGAGGTGCCTTTGAGATGTCCCAGTGAAGGCTGAGCACTTGGATATCCAGAGAAGAATAAGCTGAAGACATTTATTTGGGAGGGAGAAAAGTAGAGGGTAGCTTGAGGACACGGATAAAACTGCCAAGAAGCAAGAGTATTAAGTAAGAAAAGAGCCCAGCCTGTGCCTTAAGGACACTAATGTTCAATGGCCAGGTAAAGGAGGATAAACCTGGAATAGAGGGTGAACAGAGAAAGAGCATTGTTGTGCCTTGCAATGAATGGAGAAGAGTGTTTCAAGAAGCAAGAGAATGTTTGGATGCTGCTGGAAAATCTAAAAGGAGAATGAAAAACGCACTTTGGATTTAGTCCTGAAGGTCACCTCACCAGTGATTTTAGGGCGTGCTGTTTCGGTGAAGTGAGGCAGGTAGAGGCCAGGCTGTCATGGACAGGAGGCATGTGAGGTGTGAGGAAAGAGACAGTGCTCTGGAGACGTTTGACTGTGGTTGAGAGGAGGGTGGGGCAGTAGCTGCAGGAAGACATGGAGTCAAAGAAAGAGGCTTTTGTTGTTTTTTAAGGTAAGTGAGATTCAAGCATGTTTAAATGTTGATAAGCAGAATCTTGTTCAGATGAGAGGTTGACAATGCCTGAGAAAACAGGGACAACAAACATAAAAGTGTTTTTGACAAATCAGGAGGGCTTGCCAGGGCCCCTCAGCAGGGTAGGCCTCACAGGGAACATCTCCAATCCTTTGAAGCTGGCTCCTGGGCACTAGGCTGGCTGTGGCACTGCCTCTGAGTGCTCTATATGCCCCACAGCCAAGGCCAGCGCCCTTGGATGGCCAAGTACCTGTACCTTACGGATCTTATTCAACCCTAGTTGAGGATGGCAGGGGTTAGAGATGACTGGACAGACCACGGTGGGCCATGATGTCCTAAACAAGGGTGCTACATCCCTGGGAGAAGAGCCATGGGCCTCTAGGCCTATTGTGGACATTAAGCCTATTGCCAGTGACAGGATGCCTGGAGCCCTGCTGGATGACATCCCTAGTCCAGGGTCCCCAGATTACTCCATTCCAGCTTGGCAAGGCCATTTTGGCTCTACTGGCATGGGACACTTCCAGGCACACCACAGGGCAGTGGTTCTCAGAGGACGGCCTCTAGACTAGGACTATCAGCATTACCTAGAAACTTGTTGGAAATGCAAACTCTGAGGCCCCACCACAGATCTATCAAATCAAAAACTCTGGCGGTAGAGTCCAGCAGTCTGTGTGTAACAAAGTTTCCAAGTGACTTTGAGGCACCACTTCTATAAGGTATCAAGCTGTTCATCCCTCCATTTGCTGTCCATCCAGTAACCTAAAATTCACACATCCACCAATCTAAACAGCCATCATCCAACTGTCCATTTCTCAATGTAATTCAACCATCTGTCTAAGTCAGTCTGAGCTGCTATAACAGGACATCCATAGACTGGGTGGCTTATAATCAACAGAAATGTATTTCTTGCCATTCTGAAGGTTGGAAAGTCCAAGATCAAGGCACTAGCAGATCTGGTGTCTGGTGAGGGTCTGCTTCCTGGCTCACAGAGAACTAGCTATCAACAATCCACGTTCACATTCTGTCCAGCCACTTGTGCCTATCTATCTAATCTGATGTAATTTAGTCTATCATCAGCCTAAATGACTATTCCTAAACATTCCTTTATTTATGTTACATACATCTACTCACTATCCTCACAACTCATTTATAATACAAAAGAATATCTAAGCTCTGGTACCCACCACACCCACCTCCCCTTTCTAAGGAAAATGGACACAAACATTTCTTTCTGCTTAAAGTTTCAGGATCATATCATGTGTGTTAAGTGAAATCAGTTCTATTTCTCTGGGCAGCAACCCTGACTGGACAAGGGGCAGGTTCTTGGGGTTCCTCAACTAAAGGCAACTGTGTTTGTATGTGTATAATCTTAATATATATACACACACACATATATAGTAGCTTATGTATTACATACAGATATGATATATTCTATAGATATAGATCTGTCACACATATGTGTACATATATAACTTCAACAGCTTGCCATAAAACTCTGCCCAAATGAGGCTGTCTGTACTGGATGGTGACAGACTTAGCCAGTCATAAACATTCTCTTCCTTCATTCTCTTCCTTGGAGAGTATGAATGTTTGGTATCACTGAGAAGTCAGGTCACTTCAAGCTCCAGTTCTACCCTAACAATGGTAAGCTATGTTCCAGTTTTCAATTAAGCCTGCTGAATATATCTGCCTTGAAAGAGTGGGATTTAGAGTGGCCTTGCAGCTCAGACAGAAACAACTTTGCTGCTGGGTGTGACTCTCAACCCTGCATTTAGCCCTCATTATCCAAGACAAATGTCAAGCTGCCTCTGCTGGAGGATGGAGCTAGACGGCCACACTATACCACATATCCTCCTTGTCCACAGCTGATTTGAGCAGGGCCACCTCACCAGAAGGAGGTCGCACCCATATCCCATCCATCAGCAAATCCTGATTACCTTCAAAATACATCCTAAACTGGACCACTTATCACTGCCCTCACCGCTGCCACCCTGGTCCAAGCCACAAACATCTCTCACCTGGATTTCTGCAGTTGCCTCCTAAGTGGTCTCCCTGTTTGCCTCCCTTTCCCACCTTGTCCCTTTCAGTCTATTCTCATCACGGTAGCCAGAGAGGTCCTTTTTAAAATCTAAGATCATGTCATTTCTCTGTTGAATATCCTCTAATGCCTCCCCTCCTTCTTGGAGTAAAAGTCTAAGTCCTCACAATGGCTTGTAACACACTTCATGATCTGTCCTCTGCTACCCGTCTGACCTCATCTTCCACCATCCTCCCCATGTTCACACAACATCAGCCACACCAGCCTCACTGATGTTCCTCACACAGTGCCACAGAGTTCCCACCTCAGGATCACTGCACTTGCCATGCCCTCTTCCTAGAACATTCTTCCCCCAGATATCTTCACAGCTCACCCCCTCAATTTCTTCAGATTTCTGCTCAAATATGACCATATCAGGGACACCCCCTCTGAGTATCCTATATGCAGCAGAAACCCAACCCCTCCCCAAACTGCTCCCTGCTTTATTTTTTCCATAGCATTTAATGTCAGCACACATATAACTGCCTACTGTCTCTCTCTCTCCTCATTAGAAAGTATGCTTCATAAATGCAGCATCTTTGTTTTGCTTGCTATTTTTCAACACATAGGAGCTTTGTTGAGGTACAAACAGTCACATAAATAAGCACTTGGTAAAAACTTGTGGAAGGAATGAGTAAGAGTGGCTGAAAGTAGACCATGAGCAAGAACATCGAGCAGAGGGAGCCTGCTGAGACAGGAATGAGTACAGAGAAATGCGAGAAAGAGAGGAACCTTGAGGTCCTCTGGAGACGGAGAGAAGAGCCACCGTTCCTGACTTTCCAGTTCCAATCTTCACGAGGCCTGAACGTCAGTGCTCTCTGCAAGGTTGTCCACCGTATTCTCACAACTGTGCCCCTCATTCTTGAAAACATTTGGAGTTTTCTTTGTTCCTTGCAACAAAAACAACCTTGACTTGAGCAGTATCCTTCCAACCATCCATCCACCCATCTCTCCATCCCCACATGCCCTCCTAATCATTTATACTTCCTTTTTTTTTTTTTTTTTTTTGAAACAGAGTTTCACTCTTGTTGCCCAGGCTGGAGTACAATGGTGCAATCTCAGCTCACTGCAAACTCCGTCTCCTGGGTTCAAGCGATTCTCCTGCCTCAGCCTCCTGAGTAAGTGGGATTACAGGCATGCACCACCACACCTGGCTAATTTTGTATTTTTAGTAGAGACGGGGTTTCACCATGTTGGTCAGGCTGGTCTCAAACTCCTGACCTCAGGTGATCAGCCTGCCTCGGCCTCCCAAAGTGCTAGGATTACAGGCATGAGCCAATGTGCCTGGCTGATCATTTATACTTCTAATCATCTGTCTACAGATCAGTCCACTAGTCCATTCATCCCTATAAGCATCCATTATCCTAGGGTCCACCCATCACCCACTGATCCATATAACCAACAACTATCCATCCACATGTTACCCTTTCATAACCTCCAGGTAGCGTGGAGTCAGGTCATGAAGGATCTCATCACAGGGCTAAGGCCATCCAACTTTAATGCTGAAAAGTGGGAAGCTATAGAAGGATTTTGAATAGGAAAGTTATATAGTTGGACCTGTATTTTAGAAAAAATAACTCTGACAGCTATGAGCAAGATAGATAGGTCTTACTGTCTAAAGGCAGGAAGACCAGTTGGGGTAATATTAAAATATTCCAGATGATGAATTAGGGCAGAGACACAGGGGCTTCAGAAAAGAAGATTCAGGGGAGAGACAGGAAAGCAGCTCTGGGAACAAGCCCAAGCCAGAAGGGCAGGTCTAGACGGAAAACTGTCTAATAGGGGGCCTCAGTTTTGCAATCACCAGCTCAGCCCAGGCACACTGTATTTGCCCCAGATCTCAAGTGAGACCAGGCCTCCTGCACATTCTGCACATTTGGGGCGGTTCCCAAGAAGCCCAATCCAGAACCAGTCCTCTCTGGGCCCTTCAGCAGAGCACTCTGTCCTGCATCTCGAGTCTCTGAGTAAGTGATATTTCCAGAGTACACATGCCCCCACCAACTCATCTCACAGCTCAGCCTTGGCTACAGAAAGCCAGGGCCTCTTCTATGTTTTCTTCAACTCCTCAGAGGTTGGGCCTCCGGCCCAGTGAAGTCAGGGTCTGGGAGGCAGTCCTGGCTCCCTGCCCGCCCACAGAGGCTATATTTGGAGCAAGACAACTCCCTCTGGACACAGAGCTTGGGACCCACCCTGCAGGGCTGCCCCAGCCAATTTTACTGAGTATCCACGCATTGTGGTTGTCACTCACGTTTTCACTTGTTAGTTCATTCGTTTACTCATTTATTCATTCCACAAACATTTATTGATCTGCTGGTATGATGCAGCAGGTACAACAGGACGTGTGGTGGGCACATATCTGTATATGTGCGTATATGGATATCTCTAAGCAGGGATGGCAGAACATACTCTGGGTGCCCTCCCTCAGGGTTCAGTGGTGATGATGACTCACACTCAGGTGTATACGGCATCTGTGGGGACCTGTGTGCAAGTGCATGCAGGCACGTGCTCTCTGAGGAGGTAGCTATGACTCAGTGGCACGCGGCACCTGTGGGTACCTGTGTGGATGTGTGTCTGAGTGCAGGCATGAGCATAGGCGCTTGCTCCCCAGGGGGTGGGGGAAGTGGTTGTGACTCAGCTGCACATGGTGACTGGCAGCCTACAGGCCAGCTGTGACTTTATGGCTTTGCTTATTTGCCAAGCCAAACAGTTAGTGTTGGGCGTAAATATTCTATAAGAGTGTGCATAGAATAAGTCCTGAGCCACGGACCTCCAGCAGGCAGGAGAGACTCAGTAGTCTTGGCCCAGCAGCATCTGTCCCCCGCCTGCCCCCTCCACTGTAGGTATACAGGTCCTACCCTCCCTCCCTCGCCCTCTCCACTCCTGCCTCCTGGAGACTCAGCGAGCTCGTCCCTCATTGACTCTACATCACCCCTTACCCACCGGTCCCAGGTGCACACACGAGACCAGGCCCAGAGGTACAGTGCTGTGGCCTTCAAGCTGCCAGCCCAATCCATTTTTCTACCATACCAAAAGCCCCTTCTTTTTCAGCCCTCATGATCGCTTCTTCCTTCAACATCCCAGCCCCGGTCGTAGGCTCGGCAAGCCCGCTCCAGGGCCCACTTCCCATCTCGGCGGCAGCAGACCCGCTGCCTCCCCATCGGCGCGGCCCCATCTTCACCTCTGAGCTCCTTGCCCCTCTCCCTGGCTGTCTCTGTCCTTATCTGTCCCAAGTCTATCTTTGTCTCTTCTCGAGCCGGGCTGTCTGCAGCAGAGGCTTCACCAGAGTGGAGGTGCTGACAGAGTGGGGGAGGACACTCTGTGTCCCTTCTTGAGCCTTATCGGGAAAACTTAAGTCACTGCTCAGGGCTCAGACCGGAATTTCGCCCTAGATGACCTTGCTGGGTCTGCTGGGGCCTCCGCAGAGACAGCCAGGGTCAAACGAGTCAGGAAACAGGCCCCTGCTTGTGGGCCGCCTGCCCGCCCTCACCCCAACCAGGCCGCCTGCAGCGCCCTCCGCGGGAGACGCCGGGGAGGGGAGAGAAGGGAGGAGACAGGAGGGGCGGCCCCGTCTTGGGCACTCACAGGGACCGGCAGGAGGCCGTGTGGGGCTGGAATTGTGACCACGCATGCCGCAAGGCCACAAGGCCCTCCTCGGGGTCCCGGCCGGAAATCCTCAGGGGCCCGAGGAGGAGCCGGGGCGGCCACCCGACCACCTCCCCGCGGGCCGCAGGCAGGCGGCGCGCCGTACCCGCCGGGAACGCGGGAAGAGGCCATCGCGTCTGGACACCTGGGCTTCGTCCCAGAGCCGTCACTGCTGTGTCCCCTTGGGCAACTGCCTAGCTCCCTGAGCCTCACTTTTCACACCTGGAACATAGGAAAATTGCGCCCACCTTCTGGGTCGTGGCAGATAAAATGAGTTCACGTCAGGGCTGGCTCTCAGGAGGCGCTCAGTGCCCGTGGCTTTCCTCCCCAGTGGACAGAACGCCGGGGCAGCTCCCCGCGCTCTGGCGTCGAGAGCGGAGCGGCCCGGAGCGCAGCGACCACCGCCCACCGGACCCGACCCTAGTCGGCCCCGCGCGCCCGGGTCGGGGCGGGAACCTGCGGGCGTGGCGCACGCCTGCCACCTGGCGGCGAAGCCCCCAGGCCGCCCGTCCCGCCCACGGCCGCGCGCGTGCGCAGGCCTGCACCACCCAGTCGCCCCCACCACGCCGCGCCCCGCCTCCCTCGCCCAGGGACCCCCTAGGCCACGCCACGCCCCTCCACCCGCTCAGGGAACCCCCTTGGCCATGCAGACCTGCGCCACAAGGTCGTTTCCTACCCTCCTTCCCCCGAAAGCGTATGCATTTCGTTACCCCTGGAACTGGGGTCATTTCAGGACCTCCCAAGGAGGGCCAGGATGGTGGTACTGGCCTTAAGGGGACGCGGGCTCAGGTTGGCAGTTGAAACCGTGTTCCTGTTTCAGACAAACCTAAATGTAGGCCTGGGAAGGCTGTGCACTGAAATCCTAGTATTAGGTTGGTGCAAAATTAATTGCGGTTTTTGCCATTGTAGGTTGTCTGCAGAGTGAGATTATGGCGAAGCATTTTATCCTTTTTACAAACCTGCTTTTTCTCAGTTTTCCACATTGGGTATGTATTGGTGATAAGGGAAAAAAAAAACTACAAAAGTTATTTTTTGAAAAAAAAATCACATGGAGAGGGAGAAAAGGGGACAAATTGGCCTATCAAGGGGGTTTCCGGAAGTTAACTTTCTAGTGTCTCTGTTTGCATGTAGACCCCCAGGGTGCCCTGGGAGAAATGGAGACATGAAGCCCAGGACTTGAGGCACTGGGATGGATGGTCCATCTTTCACATGTGCTGGGATTAACTTCCTTTAAGGAAAAAGTACGGCAAAAGAGTTCCCAGCCTTAGGGTAGGGTGGGGTAGAGGCTCCAAATAAACCAGAAACTCTTGAGTTGAGGTGGTCAGTCACTGCCGTCTGGTTCAAGCTCTGATTGGACTCAAGGGGACCAGATCCAGGATATATTTGAGAACAAGGAATTTATTTCAGAAAGGGGCCACTCAAAAGCCAGCATTTACTAAGAGCCTGCTTGGTACAGGGTGCTGGAACTACCACAACGAGGCTGCCCCTGCCCTTAAGGAGTTCTGGGCTGACTTTTGGGAAAGTTCATCAGCGGTGACCGGTAGTGAGTGAGGCAGATCAGCAGGAACATTACAAGCCGCAGGAACCGTCAGCTGCTGATAGAGGCCCTGGGAGGTAGAGTGGAGAACAGCTCTGGCCACCACAGCTAATGGCCACCAAGGGAGCGACAGGACCCTTGAGGGGAGAGCAGAGGCTGGAGGTCCTTGGGGTCTACTGGGAGGTGGCAGTCACAGGCCCTTGGGTCCTCTCCACAGCCTTGCTGGAACCTTCCAAAGAGCAGGTGTGACTGGGGAAGTGTGTTGCTGGGCTGTCGCCCTCACCTGGGACCTCCTCTGTTCACGCATCCATTCACAGACTTGCCAGCTACCTGCCTTTGCAGGACACCTCAGAAGTTACAGACCTGCCTGTGGAAATGCAGAGAGCACCTGAGGTATTTCCCAGACTCTCCAGTAGTAGCCTTGAATGGCTGACCAACCGCAGTTACCTGCCAGATCTTCTCAGAACCGGCCAGCCCATCAGCAACATGCCCATTAAGTGGCCTGACCCAGCCCAGATGGAAAACCCCCCTCCACGTGACTTTCTAAAGAACTTGCATGAAGACAAAACACCAGGTGCCTCAGGCATGACACCCTGAGGACACATCACCTGTACAGTATCCTAACCCACCCAAGACGACACAGTAAGGTAAAACCACAGTAGAGCCCAGGCCTGTTTGACTCTGAAGTCCAGGCTCCTTTCCAACTTAGTGCCCTAAAGACCTGACTGGGGTGGGGGTAGGGAGGAAGATTCAAGCACTGATGTTTGTAGCCCAGGCTGGGAGGGCAACAGCTCTAGAAAAAAAGCCATTCACTGCTTTAACCATCTTCCAGCTAACTGCAGTGAGGTGTACAGGGCCATGGGGCTCTGGGATGAAGTCTTCCACCTCTACACCTTGTAAACAAGGATTCCAGACACACCCTCCAAATGGGAATGGAGACACACGTTTGGCAGAGTTGGACAGTGATGCTGCTCTCTTATCAGCCTGGACTTCGAGGGGAGTGGAAAACTGATGAGTGTGGAGGTGCAGCAGTCCTGGTATCCCCTGAAACCAGCCTGTGAGAGGACAGTCTTCCCTGGGGAGCTGCTCAGGATGGTCCTGGTCCATGCATCAGAAAGAAAAGGGAACCTGAGAGCAGAGGGAAAATGCAGAAAGTGGGGCAGGGAAACTGCTCCCTGAAACCCCCATGGGCTGCTGGTCCCAGCAGAAAGTGTTGCCGGAGGGGGAGAGGCAGGGTGAAATGGGACAGGAAACGAGGACTTCCGATGAGGAGGAGGAGGGGGCAGTGGGCTGCGGGTCTTGGGGACTGAACAGAATGGGGTTTGCTAGGCAGAGCTTTCCTCTACCCACTCCTAAAGTCCTGCTGGACCTCAGCTGGCCCCTGTGAACTGCTGTTGAGGGGGATATAAACACAAAGGCCTGCATTCCTGTGGGTGCACAACCCTAAGAGACCGTGGACTGTGTCTGTGTGGTGAGAACAGGAAAAGGAGGCTGAGCGTAGCCCTGCTTGGAATTTAGCCTCCACCACAGACGTATCCACTACCCAGGGCCAAAGACTCGGCAGCCTCAGAAGACTCAATGGAAGCTGAGCACAGGACTAGAAAGGGTCAGGGCCCTCCTCCGTATGTAGGGGTGGCACATGGCGACTAGCTGGGTGATGGGGCACTGAAAAATTAAATGTTTGACATAAAAATGTAATCAGGACCCGAAAGGAGGTGGGTGGTGTAATGAACAGCATCCTAGAAGTCCGGTACAGATTTCACACGTCACCTTCTAGTTCCTTCTCTGCAAATTGAAAGGTGAGGTCAGGTGCAGTGGCTCACGCCTGTAATCCCAGCACTTAAGGGAGGCCGAGGAGGGTGTATCATTGAGGTCAGGTGTTTGAGACCAGCCTAGCCAACATGGTGAAACCTCTACTAAAAAATAAAAAATTAGCTGGGTGTGCTGGCACACGCCTGTCGTCCCAGCTACTTGGGAGGCTGAGGCAGAAGAATCCTTTGAACCTGGGAGGCAGAGGCTGCAGTGAGCTGAGATCACACCACTGCACTCTAGCCTGGGCATCAGAGCGAGACTTCTTAAAAGAAAAAAAAAAAAAAAAAGTTTAAAGGTGAGCCAGTTCAGGCATTCTAGCAGCACTGCAGTTACAGACAGTAAACTGCACAAATCCTGGGTGTAAAGTTGTTTTTTCCTATGTAACCACCACCCATTTACAGCATCCCAGAAAGTTCAGATGTGTCCCTTCCCAGTTTACAGCCACCCGCCTCCCACCCTCACTTCTAAATCCGATTAGCAGTGTGTCTTGGAAATTAATATACATGGAATCATATAGTATGTGCTCTTTTGTGTTTGGCTTCTTTGCTCAACAAGATGTCCATGAGATTCAGCCGGGTTGTTGCCTCGCTCTGTAATATGTTAATTTAGGTGTACTATCCATTGTCTGGATATACAATTGCCTATTCTCTACTGGTGGATATTTGGATGTCTCTGGTTTGGGGCCATTATAATAAAACTGTTGTGAATCTTCTTATACAAGTTTTTTGGTGGACATCAGCCTCATTTCTCTGAAATGAGTGGAAACTGCTGGGCCGGAGGGTAGCTTTTTTTTTTTAGCTTTAGTGGATATTGCCAAGTAGGAAGTAGGGAGGTGATTATTACAGTCTCTAATATATAAAAAAGGAGTAGAGGGGCAAAGCGAGGAAAGAAATAGAGATTCCATAAACTATTCCCAAAACGGATCCTTTAACAAATCTGGAGCACCTCCTCTGCACTGTAAAAGCTGAGGAGTGCCTCTTACCACGCTTTCATATATCTTGACCTTATTCACCTGATCCTCGCCCGACTAGGGCAGCTGTGCCTTGCTGGAACTACCCAGAAGGTTGCAATTAAGGCTTGGCCAGTTAGAACAAGCACAAGCGCTGTGCAGGACACATCACCACCTGAGTGGCAAATCTGCAAATTCATTCCTCACAAGCTGCTAAATGGTGCTGACAGACCCACCCTGTGTTTCAGCACCTGGAAAGAAATCAGGGTTAAGGCAGCTTTTACACTTCACGCCTCAGCAACTTGGATCAGTCTTTAAAATATATCCAAAGCAACCCCCTCCAGAGGCTCTGGGTGTGTCAGAGGTCCCTGCCCTCTGCTCTCTGCCAGCTCACATAGAAACAGGCATTCTCCCTTCCAGGTGCTCCTCATTTGCACCGAAGAGGTCAGTCAACTCCTAGGACATCTGAAAGGGGAACCCTGACTCCAAGGGTTATATTGTGTTCTGGATAATAGAACTTGCCTTTCTGTAGAGCAGGTTTTCTCAACCTTGCCACTACTGACATTTTAGTCCAGATAATTCTGTTAATGGGGGCTGTCCTGGACATTGTAAGATGTTTTGCAGCATCCCTGGCCTCTACCTACTCGATGCCAGCAACACTCCCTCCAGTTGTGACAGCCAAAAATGTCTCCAGACATTGCCAAATGTCCCCTGGAGGGCAAAATCACCACCAGTTGAGAACCACTGTGATAGAGAAAAAACAGTTTTCTTTTTTTTTTTTTTGAGACGGAGTCTCGCTCCGTCGCCCAGGCTGGAGTGCAGTGGCACGATCTTGGCTCACTGCAAGCTCTGCCTCCCGGGTTCACGCCATTCTCCTGCCTCAGTCTCTCGAGTAGCTGGGACTACAGGTGCCTGCCACCACGCCCGGCTAATTTTTTTGTATTTTTAGTGGAGACAGGGTTTCACCGTGTTAGCCAGGATGGTCTCGATCTCCTGACCTCGTGATCTGCCCGCCTCAGAAAGCACAGTTTTTAAACACACCAACCAGTGTCCTCTCCCTCCCTCCAAGAGGGAAAGATCAGCTTTCCAATATACAATCAAACTGGACTGAGTGGGCCCACTTAGTCCACAACAGGCATTTTATCTTGGCAACAATGTAAACCACAACAAACAAACAAAAAGCCACACGGTTTACTCTGGTGAAAGAAAAACTGAAAGGCATAAAAAGAAAACTAAGGAAAACAGAGGTAAGAAAATCTGAAGGTAACAGCAACAATGAATGAGAAATCATCTTTGTAAGTTCCCGTTTGTGAGCTGACACATCAGCCATGGCTTGCCCACATTCGTGACTCAAACACCAAACATGAGGCCATAGCTAACCTCCTGGGGTCTAAACTCCAAACCCAGTGTTTTCAGGAAATGTCCCTAAACCAAAGTCCATCTCATTATATGAAAATACACATAGATACACCCAACTTTATCCCCCACTGTTTTATTAAATCAGACAGTTTAAAATGTATGTTCTGGTATTTTTAATTTTCTTACTGGGTCCTTTTTACTTAAAAAAAAAATACAAAACATTTTTTAATATATCTTAGAAAAATTAGCAAAAAATTGAGAAAATTGAGCATATTACATTGTACAATGTTTTCATACGAATGTTTTAAAATCATAAATATTTGGTTTCCTCTCAACATAGCACATCACAAAAATACATTTCAAAAACTTTTTTCATGTATAATTCCTGTAAATGATCATATCCCTACTTACTTATTAAGGAAAACACCTGATGACAAGCACTCAAACACTCTTGAATTTTTCTGTACAGTAATTACAAAAGTAAAACCAAGAGTTCTGTTGGCCCTTTGACAGGTGAAACCATTTTAAATATTAGGAAGAATTCACTTAGTATCAAAATATAATTCCAAATGGGATATACTTAGTTCATTTCTGTGCTATCTTTGATTCACAAGTATCTATCTTAGCCAAAGCACTGTTTAAAAGGATTTTGCCTCCTAGACATAGTGCCACTGAAAACCAAGATGTAAATCGGTAACACTATGCATTAAACAGAAAGCTTTTGCACAACCACATATATAACTGCTTAATCATATCAAGGTCCACATGTGACCAGAAAGCAGGCAGTCCTTAGGTGGATGGCCAGGGTCCAGGCAGTGTGACGTCTTCAAGAACCCAGGGCTAGAGCAGCTAAGCCCCAGGTCATGTTATCAGCTACAGCTGTGGAATAAGCCAGGTTTAAGGAAGGACACTCTGCAAAAGTGCAGGGCCTATTTCACAACTTCTAGAAATAGAAATTCACATATTCCATCATGATCCTCCCCACCATGCAGAGACTATTTGACTCCCAAGGCCACACTGTTTTCATCCATAGATTTCACATAGGTGATTAGGTTCTTTGTAGAATACTTTTTCCTCATTCTGGAATGAGGAATACTGGAGTCTTCTGGTGTAATGTGCAATCAAACCACAGGAAAGGTTCCATTCCTTACCTAAGTCTCATTGGTCTAATACACCTGCCAGCTACTGAATAAAATGATAATACTGATAAATGGCTGGGCAGAAATCCAACAACCAAATCAGCTGTCAAATTTCAAAGGCACATGATACAAAAATATACTAGACAATAAACTTTATAAAGGCAACTATAAGAAATCATTAAATAAAGTTACATTTTTATTAAACAGCCAAAAATCTTAAGACAAATACCTACAGACCATTTCTTCATTGGCAAATATTTTCCAGTCATAAAAGGTGATAATTTATGGGATTATATTCCAGTTTCCTCTCATGTAAATAAATACATACACTGAACCTCTAATACCACTCTCTCTAGATGTATACATCTATTTGGAATTGCTTTCTTAGTATGCACCAGCAAGCACTAGCATAAGAACACCCGAGGTTCTCTGTCCTCATTTAATGCCTGTAGAGAGAAAAGGACTTTATTCTACTGAATTCTGCCCTTTTTTGCAACAACTGAGTTATCCCCATATTTATTTACAATTTTAAGCTTGATTGCTGTCCACAGAGTTACTGTTGCTTCTCAATTATAACTAGTGTTAGAAGGCTTGATTTCATAAATGTTCTTTTTAATCCAAAGATAGATCATATATGAAAACCTTCCTTAATACTCCTTTCAAATCAGATGCATATAAACTATGATCCCAATTTCCCTGTTAGACTTATTTCTATTGGATATTTCCTCCGTTGTCACCACAGAGGAAGGGAAAAAAAAGCTGCCCACCTAACAAAGGCTAACATAATGGCTAGGCTAATATATTGACATGTTATCATCTTTATGATGTTTTGAATCTAACTAGCAGACATACAGTCAACTTCCTGTTGGCCATGTGCATCTAATCTGCTTTCTTAATTATCCAAATAATTTTTATTTCAAATTAGCTTCTTTCTACTACTCAGTATAATCCTCTCGCAGCCTGGCATATACTTGGTAGCACATCATTCACTAGAGAGAGTATGAGAGAAAATTAGGTTGACAATATGGGGCAAAGGGGTAGTCTCCTTTAAGGTGAGGGGAAAGGAGATGGGAAGGGAACAAGCCAAGTGTGTGAGGGTTAGGGAAAGAAATATCTTAGTAGAAACTAGAAAACCTCTACTAACAGGATCACATTCCAAAAGGGCAACCGGAAATGGCAGTGACTCCGTGACTTTTCTGTCAGAGCACCAATGGTCAAAGGCATTCCATGTCAACTGTCAGGAAATGGAAAGCAAACTGGCCAATCTAGTTTAACAGCACACACTCAGAGAAGGAAATACACTGCCAAAGGAAAGAGCTGACATCCAGTCCACAGAGGTTCTGAGTACCCAGTGGCAGTGAGCCCCTCCAAACTCTGCAGAGCTGACTGTGCTGTCTGCACCCTGCCTCATTTGGGGAAGAATCTGAGAGAGCGAAAAGACAAATTTCAGAAGGTGATGTGTTCAAAGAAAGAGTAAATAAACAGCTTGACAATGTTGACTTTTTTTTTTCTTTTCAGGCAGCCCTTGTTTGCAGGAAGATAAATAAGAAGGCTTCCTTACGATATTGATCCACTTAGAGAGGCACAGAAGGAAGAAGAGTTGAAAGCAGCAAAGCTGGTTTTTTTTGTTTTGTTTTGTTTTGTTTTGTTTTTGAGATGGAGTCTCACTCTGTTGCCCAAGCTGGAGTACAATGGCACGATCTCAGCTCACTGCAACCTCTGTCTCCCACATTCAAGTGATTCTCCTGCCTCAGCCTCCCAAGTAGCTGGGATTACAGGCACCCGCCACCACGCTCAGCTAATTTTTTTTTGTATTTTTAGTAGAGACGGGGTTTCGCCAGGTTGGCCAGTCTGGTCTTGAACTCCTGACCTCAGGTGATCCACCCGCCTCGGCCTCCCAAAGTGCTGGGATTACAGGCGTGAGCCACCGCGCCCGGCCCCAAAAGCCGTTTCTTTTGTCTTTAGCGTAAAGCTCTCCTGCCATGCAGTATCTACATAACTGATGTGACTGCCAGCAAGCTCAGTCACTCCGTGGTCTTTTTCTCTTTCCAGTTCTTCTCTCTCTCTTCAAGTTCTGCCTCAGTGAAAGCTGCAGGTCCCCAGTTAGTGATCAGGTGAGGGTTCTTTGAACCTAAGAGACAAACATGCTTTAAATACAGGAAGTATATTCTTCAGGGTACCCCATCATTTTTCTACAGACAAAATAGTAACTTTCCTACTTTATTTCTTCTTTGAGGAACATCCATAAATATCATACCAGCTAAAACAATTAGAAGATGTACACCAAGGGGATTAACTGGGCCCTCTTACCTATTAGGGGATAAGGTTTTCAAGAGAAATTTATCCTAAACAGCTTGGTTTTTTTACATTTGGGCTAAAAAAGTTTCTTTAGTATAATTCAAATACACAAGTGAAACAGAAAAATAAATATATAGGCAGGGCGTGGTGGCTCACGCCTGTAATTCCAGGACTTTGGGAGGCTGAGGTGGGCGGATCATGAGGTCAGGAGATCAAGACCATCCTGGTTAACACAGTGAAACCCCGTCTCTACTAAAAATACCAAAAATTAGCCGGGCGTGGTGGCGGGCACCTGTAGTCCCAGCTACTCGGGAGGTTGAGGCAGGAGAATGGCTTGAACCCAGGAGGCAGAGCTTGCAGTGAGCCAAGATCGTGCCACTGCACTCCATCCAGCCTGGGCGACAGAGCAAGACTCCGTCTCAAAATAAATAAATAAATAAAATAAAATAAAATAAAATAAATAAAAAATAAAAATAAATATATGATTACTTCATAGAGTCTGTTACCTGGTTCTATCAGTCGAATTAATCCTTCATGATGGGCCACTTTGTCCTTCCAGCTCTTGGTCTTATTAGTTGCCATCTCCAGCTTCTTTTTAACTTCCTGAAACAAAAGTGGATTTTGGACTATGCAGACACACAGGTAGTTTAAGAACCAAATCACAACTATTGGGCCTTACTACGTATTTGTGAATTATCTCATTAAATCCTCTCATAGCCCATTCTAAGAAGTGGGAACTACTATTACCCCATTGTACAGAGTGAAAACGGGTTCAGAGAAGGTCAGTAACCTGCCGAGGGTCACACAACAGGAAATGGTAGAGCCAGAATTGGAACCCAGGCTGTCTGATTCCAAAGCCTATTCTTCCACCATCTGCTTACTAATTACAATGGGTGTATGGCCCTGTGTGCCAGTTACAGTTTACTGCCTCTCTACTCCAAATCCACCCTGAACCGTCCTGCTGTTGAAACTAATTCTCCCTCACTAGCTGGCAGCATAAAGCTTTGTCAGTAGAGGGTGCTGAAGGGATACGAGGAGGGAGGGACTTTTCTTCTAGCTTCCACCCAGCGGCTCGTGTGGCACTCAGAACACCCGCAGTGCTCACCACCAGTGAGTTTTTGTAGCACCTCCCTGTGGGCAGCTTTTGCCAGTGCCCCAGAAGGTGGCCTCCCAGTGAGCTTTGCTGGCACAGCACCTCAACAAACTTTTCTGCCATCTATGCACCCTCTCCACGGAGGTCTGGATCACAGCACTGGGGTTAAGGGGCAAGGAGCAGAGTGCTCTTCCAGATGCACTCCCTCCCTGGTGCTCTGCCTCAGTTTTCGAGGCAGTGGCTCCTCCCTACGTCTACCATTCCTGCATTCTCAAAGCCTTCTTTACAACACAGTAGGTAATCTCCTATGACAGTTAATAATGTTTTGTATTAAACTTTCCCTGTTCAAATTACTGTGCAGTTTCTGTCTCCGATGGATGTATAATACATCTTATCTCCTGTAAAATCTCCCTCTTTCTTCTTTCTTAGAGCTAAGCAAGATTCTTAGTACAGCTTCATATTGGCAGCTAAGCAAATAATTCTACTATTGAGAAATGTTTTTCAAAAATTTAAATATACAAGTTTGCAGGGCCAAGTCTCATTACCTCGTACTGTTCAAGTGCTTGCTTCCGTTCTAACTCAAGCTGCTCCAGCTGCTCCATGGCCTCCTGCAGGGCCTGTTCCTTCAGGACACGCTGATTCTCCAACTCCTGCTTCTCCGCCTCTGTTGTCTGAATGGCCTGCTGCTGCTCCAAGTGCCACTTTTCTAGTTCAGCCCTCTTGGAAGACTCTTCCTCCAACAACCTACGATGTGGAGGAAAGCTCCAGATCAAATCCTGCCCAGGTCACCACCCTGACCCAGCAGACGAGGGAAGCATTTTAGACAACAGAATATTTGAGATCGTCTAATCCCCCTCTCATTCCACCAGGAGGAAAGCAGGAGACAGAGAAGCTCATATTCACAAAGCTGGTAAAGCAGCCTATATGTCCTGCTCTAAGCTCTCTCAGTTTCACCCGTTTGTGAAATAAAAAATAACATTTATCCAGAGTTTAATGTGTGCCAGGAACTGGCCTAAGAGTCAAGTGTATTTTCTCAATTAATCCTCACAGTAAATTTAGGTGCGGTTACTCATATTTTAGAGATGGTGCAAGTGAGACACAAAGGTTCAGTGGCCTGTACTAGGATCATCCACCTGCCAGGTGGCAGGGCCAAGATTTGAAATTTGCCTGGTTGCTACAACATGAAAACATTTTCATCTAGTAAAAACCTATTACCATGGAAAAAGCTGATAATGAAGATGAAGAAAGGAGTTAACACAGACAGAATAATAGAGATACTATTTATTGAACAATTGCTACATGCCAGGCCTTTGCCTCCATTATTGCTAATCCCCTAACAATCCTGAAAGGTATTATCCCTACATTACAGATGAAGCAATGAAAAACCAAAGGGTTTAAAAGCATGTTGCATAGGTTATAATGGATTTTAACCCAGGTCTGTGTGACTCCAAAATAACAGGAGTACCTATCTGGGAATATCCAGCTATGTGGTTGTTTAAATAAACTAACAAACAGCCAAAACCTGCATTAAAGTGTATATAGTGTCGTTCGATGCCAGCTCAGGACAGGACACGTATCTAGTGGCTTGAACACCAATATTATGGTAACAAAGTAAAGTCACATGACTGGTCAGTTACTACTACCTGCCAGCATCTGCTCTTATAAAACTAACAACAAAGGAAATAAAGTAACAGACTACACCAACACCAATTTCCAAATTCCCTCTACAACTTCCTGCAAGGTTGTTATTCAACTCAGCTCCAATACTCTAGGTGATGGGCTACTACTCGTTGCCTCACAAATTGGGCCAGTTTATTTATGGGCAGCTTCAATTCTTATGAAGTTTTTTCTTATACTAAGATGAGCTCTCCCATCCACTACCCTAGTTCCACAAAGGAAGTATCTACTCCCTCTTCCCTGTGATAGCCCTTTAGCAACTGGAAGGCAGCTTTGTTGCCTGTTGAGAACATCCTTCTCTAAGAAGACCACCTCCAGCCTTAACTAATGGGACCCAGCTTCCAGACTCAATATCCTTCTTTGGAGACACTGAGGTCTCCTCAGATGTCTCTTGGAGTTTGATGTACACCACAGAACACGACACTACAGATGTGGTCTGACCAATGCAGAATTTATTCACTCAGTTGATGTGTATTTTTTATGTACCTTCTACATGCTTTTCTAGGCACTTGGGATATAAGAATGAACAAGACTGGATAGGTCTGTTTTTTCATTCTAGTGGTAAAAGTATGGATGGGGAATGGACATTTCCAGGTGCTTAGGCTGCCCAGCCTCTGAACTCCTTCATGTGTCTAGGGGAACTGCCACAGTAAAAGTCTTGATGGAAGGTAGGGCTCATTTCCCACTATAGAATCACAGGCCAGACACCTGCCCTCCCACCCCTTGGCAGCTAGGGTATGGTGGAGGCACAAGCTGGGCTTGGCTAGGTAGATGCTCCTTCTGGAACTTTGACTCTGAAGCAACTGGCACAAAGAAGCAGAGCCAGTAGAGAATTCATCTTGCCAGTGGCAGTAACATCCAGTGTTGAGTGACAGCAGGAGCAATGGTACTGCTGATGCCTGGTACCAACATGGGCGCCAGCGGCATCCTCACTGGACTCTTCCCATGGCCTGGCTTGGGCTGTAGTTGGGGCTGCTCATCCCCCTGTGGTTCCTGCCTGTGTTCAAGGCCTGGTCACCTGCCTTTCTGTGGAACTGGCAAACTATTTAAGAAACTTTCAACAAATTGTTTTATTGCTTTAGCTAATACAAGGTGGTTTCTGTAGTTTGCAAGCAAGACTCCTGACTAAAGACTTTAGTGCCTCACTCTTTTTCTGTGTATCAGCTTCCTCATTTATCAAAAAAGGAATAGAAACTATACCTACCATCAAAGGTTTATTAGTGTATTAAATGCGATAATGCACATAAGGTACTTACATGCCTACCACACAGCAAGTACTGGTAGGTAACAGCTCATATTATAGAGGGACAATTATCTCATTTGCTCTGGACACTTCACATTCATTAAGGCTGCCTAAGAGTGTATAGGGTTTTGGCAACCACATTTCAGGGAAATGAAACTGTAGAACTTTTCAAATGAATTTCTATAAAGCCAAGTCTCCTGGATCCTGTACTTGTTCTTTTGATATGTTAAATTAGCTTCTTGGTCTTAAAACCATCATTCTAGCCTGTCAACATCTTTTTTTTGAATGCTTATTTTTACATTCCACACATTATATATCTTCCCCGTCTGCAAATGAGATAAAGGAACAGAAAGCAACACACTCTGAGTGACTCCCAAATGCTAGGCATTACTCTAAAACACTCTGCATGCATCATCTCATTTCATCCTCAGAACAACCGTATAAAGTTGGCCATTCTCTCAAGTTACATGGCTAAAAGTACCAGAGCCAGGAATCAAACCATGGCCTCATTCCAGAGCCCAGTCTCTAACCTTCAAATATATGAAAAGTCTTATATCAAATGGAAGAGGGACTGTTGTTCCATGTGGCCCCATTGGATCCAATCATTCATTCATTCAAAAAATATTCCTTGGGTACTTACTGTGTGCCAGGTACGAGTTGCTGGGAATACAGACACGACTAAGGTGTACTCCTGGGTGTTACAGATCAAAAGTGGGTAAGAGTTACAATAGGACAGATTATGGCTCAGCCTCAAGAACTTTCCAATAACTCAATTTTTCTTAATTTTTTTTTCGTTTTTTTCTTTTTTGAGACAGGCTGGAGTGCAGTGGTGCAATCTCCGCTCACTGCAACCTCTACCTCCTGGATTCAAGTGCCTCAGCCTCCCGAGTAGCTGGGATTATAGGCATGCACCACCATGCCCAGCTAATTTTTGTATTTTTAGTAGAGACAGGGTTTCACCATGTTGGCCAGGCTGGTCTCAAACTCCGAGCCTCAAGGGATCCGCCTGCCTCAGCCTCCCAAAGTGGTGGGATTAGAGCGTGAGCCACTGTGTCCAGCCAATAACTTGAGTTTTCTACATTTTAAATGCACAGTTTTCTTCTGAGTTCTCATTCAGAAGAGGCTAGATCACCTTCAGGATTACACATAAAAAAATAAACTTCATAGCACAAAGGGTGACTATAGTCAATCATAATTTAATTGTACATTTAAAACTAACTAAAACAGTATAGTGGACTGTTTGTAAGACTAAGGATAAATGCTTGAGGTGATGGATACCCCATTTACCCTAATGTGATTATTACACATTGTATGCCTGTATTAAAATATCTCATGTAACCCACAAATATAAACACCTACTGTGTACCTACAAAAATTAAAAGTTAAAAAAAAACTTCAATCGTAATTTTTAAAATTACAAGATCTGGCCAGGCGCAGTGGCTCAAGCCTGTAATCCCAGCACTTTGGGAGGCCGAGGCTCGTGGATCACGAGGTCAGGAAATCAAGACCATCCTGGCTAATACGGTGAAACCCCGTCTCTACTAAAAATACAAAAAATTAGCCAGGCGTGGTGGTGGGCGCCTGTAGTCCCAGCTACTCAGGAGGCTGAGGCAGGAGAATGGCTTGAACGTGGGAGGCGGAGCTTGCAGTGAGCCGAGATCGCGCCACTACACTCCAGTCTGGGTGACAGAGCGAGACTCCGTCTCAAAAAAAAAAAAAAAAAAAAATTACAAGATCTACGTGTTTCAAGCTAAAGTTCTTGTCTTTCATTTAAACAATTTACTATAAAAAGTTTCTCTTTTTTTTTAAGGCACTGTCTTTTTAAGACACTGACAGAGAAAGAACTATCCATTAGAATAATGAGATTCCAAATATTCCACGAATGATTAGCTGTTGCTTTAAGAAAGGAGTGAGAAGAGTTAACTGAGCAGCCTTTTACACAGGCCCTTGGCGTAAGATTATGTTCATTTCATTAGTGCCAGTTTTCCAACCCAACTCCAGCATGACTTCCCTTGTTTTTTCTATCCAGAAAGGCCTATCCTGAGGAGCAAAGAACAAATCCTCTCTGCCAATCTGACAGAAAGTCCCTCTGAATCAGGCACAGCCTTCAGTGACTTCAGGAAAGAGGAACACACTTCACTTAAAAATGACCACTAGGCCGGGCATGGTGGCTCACGCCTGTAATCCCAGCACTTTGGGAGACCGAGGCAGGCGGATCATGAGGTCAGGAGATTGAGTCCATCCTGGCCAACATGGGGAAACCCCATCTCTACTAAAAATACAAAAATTAGCCAGGTGTGGTGGTGCGCGCCTGCAGTCCCAGCTACACAAATGGAGGCTGAGGCAGGAGAGTCGCTTGAACCCAGGAGGCGGAGGTTGCAGTGAGCCGAGATCATGCAACTGCACTCCAGCCTGGTAACAGAGCAAGACTCCATCTCAGAAAAAAGGGGGGGGGGGCGGGGGGGGGGGGGGGCAAATTTGTCCATTTCAGGTTCCAAAAACTAAGTGAAAAAAAATTTAGAATAATAAAAGTTATATTCATAAAATGCCCTTTGCACATTAAGCAAAAGTTAAATTTGTGTGCAGTACTTTCAGCATATTGGATCAGAGCTGTATGTAGAAGTTACATCTGGATTCAAAAGGTTGAAACCATTTTGCTATTGCTTAAATCAGAGTGTGCAAAATAATTAGCTGGAGTTTTCTGTTGCTGTTTTGTGTTTTGAGACAGGGTCTCATTCTGTCCCCCAGGCTGTAGTACAGTAGTGCAAATGCAGCTCACTGCAGCCTCAACCTCCTGGACTCAAGTGATCTTCCTGCCTCAGCCTCCCAAGGTGGTTATAAATCTGGTTCAATGATCCTCCACCGGCCTCCAAAAGTGTGATTATAGGTGTGACCCCTCACACCTGGCCAACAAGAGACGGAGTCTCGCTCTGTCGCCCAGCTGGAGTGCAGTGGCGCAATCTCGGCTCACTGCAAGCTCCGCCTCCCGGGTTCACGCCATTCTCCTGCCTCAGCCTCTCCGAGTAGCTGGGACTACAGGCGCCCGCCACCACGCCCGGCTAATTTTTTTTGTATTTTTAGTAGAGACGGGGTTTCACCGTGGTCTCGATCTCCTGACCTCATGATCCGCCCGCCTCGGCCTCCCAAAGTGCTGGGATTACAAGCGTGAGCCACCGCGCCCGGCCGCCAGAGCTTTTTAAATAACAACACTCATGTCTGGCTCCTATCCACACATATTTTGATTCAGTAAATCTAGAGTGAGGCCCTAAATGTGTATTTTTCAGAAGCTTTGTAAGGTGATTCTGATATATAACATTGGTTAGAAAACCACTGGCTTCAATTATCCAAAATTATCCCTTATTCAAAATATCACTCATTCTATAAACACTAAATAACTAAGACTAGTATTTCTAGAATTATCTGGTTCCCTCTGTGATCTAGTCTCTGCTGTGTCATAATCAACTTCCCACAAAACTGCAGTAATACATATAGGATATTTCACCTGTGAATTCTCCGCACAAAAACAATCTATAAAACTCTCAACATGGCTCAAATTATGAGGTGGCTCAAAAAATGTTGAGTGTCATGTAGAACGTCACTCTGGACGTCACGTGGCACTCAAACATTCCCACAGAGTGAATCTTCTGCTAAAATCACTGCCCAGTGGCACTGGAAGGGAGTTCCAAGAACCTGATTAACCTCACAGTGCAGTGAATGTGTACCTGCGGGGCCTATAAATGCCTGGCAATATGCTACATGCTTAATTTTCTATTTAGAAAATAATTTTTCCTTAAAAAAATTTAAATTTAAAATCTAAATTTCCAAAACAATTTATTTATTTTTGAAGTCACTTTTGGCAAAATATACAACTAAAGATGGCTTCTTCTTTCTCTTCCTATCTAAAGGTTAAAGAAACATCTTTTGCTGCTCCACATGTAAAATGGCAGCCATGGAAAATCTACCCCAGCTCATCTCATAACTGCTACCCAAAACAGGGGGTCAGAGATCAAAGACTGGACCATGTGCTGCTACTGTAGTGAATACTTTTTAGTGTTGTCTCCCATCCCAGACATCTTAAAGAATGTAAATGGGGCAGCAAAGTAGAAACTGGCAGAGGATAGGCTCAATTTTTCCCTTTGGGAGTCTTCACTTTATTTTGTCCTCCCTGCTGCTATGAAGGCCCAAAATTGAGAATTTTCATCTGCGAACATGACTATCATAAAGTTCTAAGGGGAAAAAAAATACTAGGTTTCACATACTTTTAAAATTAGGGTTTCAAGTAGTAATTACTGAAGGAATGTTACCAATTTTGAATGACCAAATAGAAACTGCATATTTCTTCCTTATTCCTCAAAACCTGACGGCAACTTTGGCCTGAACAGGCCCCTGCCTGCATACCAACGGCTCTCTCTGGTCTGGAGCATGTTGAAGATGCCAAGCTCTCATCAGAGCTAAATCTGGGTTTGTGGATTTTCTCGAATATGACTAAGGGTACCTCATCAAACATACCTACCAGACTGCTCTAAATTATCTAGCCCCAGAAGCAAGGGTTTCCCAGCGCCCCAGAATGAAAAGAAACACTCCAGCCGGTTGAGTCTCCACGGTCTCTCTAATCTGGACAGCACCTCGAACTCAGTCACAGCCAGAGCAGAGACACTTCTCCCTCTCCACCAGAGTGTCAGTCATTCCAAGAAACTGTATTAGCCCAGGCAAAGTACATAAAGGCAAAGTCTGCAAACCAATATGGCACCTGGCCTGAAGCTTCCGCACCGTCTCTTCATCTTGCCGGGCCTGTCTCTCATCTTCAAGAGCCTCCTGCAGCTTTAGGTACATGTCTTCCAGCTCCCGTACTCGCTGTAAATACTGTTCCAGTTCAGAGGACTTTTGAGCAACCTGTTCTTCCATCTGCTGTCTGATCTGTTGGTATAAAAGGGTCTTGTTTAAATGCAGGTTGACTTCTTTCTCAGGGAAAGCCTCCCCTCCACCTGAGGGGTTGCCCACAGCTGCAGCCTCAGCCCATCAGGGTGGCAGGACCCTGTCCTTCAATCCTTGAACTTAAAGATGGAGGAGATGAGGGCACCACACCCAATCGCAATAGTGAAAAAGTCTGGGAAAAGCAAATTATAACCCAAATTATGTTCTGCCCTGCTGTATTTTCCATCCCTTCCACTCCACATTTTAAGACTCAAGTCAAGAAAAAAATGTTTCGTTGTGTAATTTCTCTCTAATTTCCTTTCTGTCTTAAAGTCACAAACTTTTTACCAATAGGGTCTTCTCTAAAAGGAACGAACCTTTTCCCAGTCAGAGCAGTGGAGTGTTACACTAAAGAAGGAAAGGTCAGCCAGCATGGGATTCCTCCCACACTTCCCTGGCTGCCTCCACTCCCTGGGGCATCTCCAGCCCTAGGGGAACTCAAGCATTTCAGTTAATCTGTATAAGTTAATGGTTTTTCCCTTCTGGATTACAGAGTTTTGAATCCCTGCCTTAAAAATTATAAGACAAGAACATCCTAAATATAACAAACACATTAGCCTATTTCTCTGCAATTGATAAAATATTTTCACTTGCATTAGCTCACTCTGTCCTCATAAGAGTCATGAGAGAGCATGTGATAATCCTGCACTTAAAGAAGAGAAAGCCAATGTTCAGTAGAAGGACCAGAGAGGAAACAAGACCAGACATTCTGGCTGTTTCTCTACGTCACATTTGCCTTCCTCTTTTCTCTCAAACCACAAACACATCTCTTTCAACTCTAAATAACAAAAAGTGACTAGAGGAAATGTCACATGCATCTATTTAGGCACTGGGCTCAGCACTCTCTGACAGAGTATCACTCAATGTGAGAAGGCCTGTGTTCCAGCTAACCAGCTAACTACCTAAGACAACCTGGATCTTGGGTCTCTTGAAGATGGAAGCCTCTAGGATGAACCAGAGCTGCCAAGAGCAACAAATCAGAATCTAGATGTTCTTACAATTTCAGGATCTCACCCCCGCCATCCTTGCTTATTACAGAGGAGAAATGGAACCTATAACTTCCATAACTATTTATTTTCCAAATCAGAACTGTTTTGAGAATGAAAAGGAATGTTATTAATAATTATACCAGAATGGCACGGACTCTCCCAGGCAAACCAGGAAATATAGTTACCCTAACCAAGCATTTATCACATCATTCCACGAATTTTTTTTTTTTTTTTTTTTTTGGAGACAGGGCCTTGCTCTGTCACCCAGGCTGGAGTGCAGTGGCAAAATCACAGCTCAAAGTAGCCTCGAACTCCTGGGCTCAAGCAATCCTCCCACCTCAGCCTCCTAAGTAGCTGGAACTACAGGCATATACCAACAGAGGCCTGGCTCATTCTTTTTTTTTTTTTTTTTTTTTTGTAGATAATGCCCAGGCTGGTCTTGAACTCCTGGGCTCAAGCAGTTCTCATGCCTTGGCCTCCCAAAGTGCTGGGATTATAGGAGTGGGCCACCGTGCCTGGCTCCATAAATTTCCACTTAGGAGTCTTGAAAACAAGGTTTATGTCTTTTGCCATTACATCTTTGGCACAGTGCCTGGCACACAGAAGGTGCTCAATAAACAGATAATGAATGAACAAACATGCAACTTCCCCTACAGCCCATTCCAGGTCAGTAGGAAAGCCAAGCTGATGACATGCCTCACTGTAGCCTCCAGCCCTTCCCTGTTCCCACCGACCCAGGCTGAGCTACTGCAGCTGCTTTCTCCAGCCACGTGACACTCACAAGCTTCTCTCTTTCCAGCTCTGTGCTGAACCTGGCCTGAAGTTCCACTTGAGTCTGAAGGCGTTTCTTTTCCTCTTCTGCTGCACGAGATGCTGCTTCCTCCAGTTTCTAGCCAATCAAAAACCCATCCACAGAAAAGCAGGTGTTAGAGTAGAAGTACATTAAGGAGAGAGAGACAGTCATACTTAAGTACAGGAAAAGCCAAACATTCTTAACATTCAATAAAGATAATAGAATAAAAACTTTTAGCTCCATTAGAATTCGAGTCTAACAATCTGCTGAGTCGACATACAAAATAAATTAGGTAAATGAAAGACTGTTGATAAGCCTGAACAACATTTTGCAAAGAAAGTTTTAGTATAGTCATTGAATTAAATTCACTTGCGATTGCATTCATGAGATTTTTATTTATTTATTTATTTATTTATTTGAGACTGAGTCTTGCTCTGTCGGCAGGCTGGAGTGCAGTGGCACGATCTCAGCTCACTGCAACCTCCGTCTCCCAGGTTCAAGTGATTCTCCTGCCTCAGCCTCCCGAGTAGCTGGGAGTACAGGCGCACACCACCACGTCCAGCTAATTTTTGTATTTTTAGTAGACACGGGGTTTCACCATGTTGGCCAGGATGGTCTCGATCTCTTGACCTTGTGATCCGCCCACCTCAGCCTCCGAAAGTGCTGGGATTACAGGTATAAGCCACCATGCCCAGCCACATTCATGAGATTTGAGAGCTATTTCTTGAGCTCTTTCTGTACAGTTTTGTCATCTTATACATTATTCCTTATAACTTTTACCAGAAGCAATTTCTAGAAGGGTGGCATAAGGAGCTCCACAGACCCTTTCCCCAGCAAAACAACCATAACTGGTGAAAATTATTGTTAAAAAAACAAAACCTTTAAAAGTCTCTAGAAATTATGCTAAGGACATTCTAAAATGGAGAACATTTATCTAAGAAAATCTAACTCTCAGTAAGAACCATGAGGGTCTGTGGCATATGATGCACTCCCTCCCCTCCCCCACAGTGTCAGTGAGAAGGAAGCTCTTCTGGCAGATGGAACCCCAAACAAGGGTTCCCCTCCCCTCAGCTCAAGCCTAGGGCTATGATACCTTCCTGGGAGGGGCAGGCTGGCTGCCAGAATTTCTCTTTGTCCCCAGCTGCATGTTGCAGAAACTTTATTCCAGGCAAGAGTGGCTGAGAATTAAGAGGAGGCCAGTAGCTCCATGAGAACAACACACTAACCCACAGACCAGCTAAAAGTGTTGTTGGTCGGTTGGTTGACTGCTATGAGGTCTTGCTATGTTGCCCAGGCTGGTCTCAAATTCCTGGCCTCAAGTGATCCTCCCACCCTGTCCTCCCAAAGTGATTAACAGGTGTGAGCCACTGCTCTTGCCAGACCAGCCAAATGTCTGACAGACAGAACTAGAGAAAGAGACAGCTAAGAAGAGTTCTCATGTAGTAGGAACAAGTCTCAAAGACTGACCTTAAAGACTACATGTAGGCCTGAATTTAAATGATCTCAGACTATGAGGCAATTCAGGTTCCAGGGCATTATGGAGAATAACAGAACAAAATTAGTGAACTCTAACAGCTGTTGGTGTGGTACCAACAGAGGTGGAAAGCTTAAATGAGAGATCAAAGAAAGACACTCAAAGAGAGCCCTGCAAAAATCAGGGTCTTCGCAGGGTGACTGTGTTCCTGTCCAAGCCTGTGCCTCTGAGGAGCAACAGTCAGAAGCTTCACACTGTGAGGAAAACAAACTTCACTGAAATAGTCCAGCCAAGTCACTAAAGAAATAAAGGAGCAAACAACAACAGGCCCCTGGGGAGAGCGGTGGAATCAGAATCCAGAGTTGCTACCACACATTATCTAAAATACCTAGTTTTCTACAAAAAATTATGAGACATGCAAAGAAAAAGGTAAGTATGGCCCATATACAGGGAAAAGGCAGGCAATGGAAACTGCCTTTGAAGAGGCCCAGATGGTGGATTTAGCATATGAAGACTTCAAAGCAGTTACATTTTACACTCAAATAACTAAAGGAAACCATACTTAGAGAGGTAATGGAAGGGATGACAATATACCATCAAATAGAGAATAACAAAGAGATGTAAATCACAGAAAGAAGCAAATGGAAATTCTGGAAGTAAAAAGTCCCATAACTGAAACGAAAAATTCACTAGAGGGACTCAACAGTATATTTGGGCTACAAGAAAAATCTACTAAAGATAGATCTATAGAAATTATGCAACTGGAAAACAGAAAAAAAAAAAGAAAAATGAACACAGCCTTAGAGAAATGTGGGACACCATTATGTGTACCAACATTTGCATAATGGAAGTATCAGAAGAGGGAAAAAAAAGTAGAAAAAATATTTGTGGCTGAAAACTTATCCAGCTTAAGGCAAAACATTAATCTACATATTCAAGTTCAATATACTCTAAACAGGATAAACACAAAGAGATCTACACCCACATACACCACAGTAAAACTGTTGAAAGACAAAGACCAAAAAATAATCTTAAAAGCAGAAACAGAAAAATGATTTACCACACACAAGGGAACTCCTGCAAGCTTGACAGCTGACTTCTCATCAGAAAATTCTGACTAGTTCTCACCAAAATATTATAAATAGAAGTACAGTGTGACATTTCTGGGCTGGAGCACTGCATTGCCAAACCCTAGAACACTTTTTCTTCCGGCACAGTGAATAGCAACACTCAAGATGGCGGCTGGTCCATCAGCCTGGATTTCATAATTACACACTTTGTCCCAGCATTCCCACTTCTGAGAATTCATTCCCCAGAGATATCAGAACATGTATGAACACATATACAATGACACAGATACAAGATTATTCCCTACAGCATTACCTATTAAAACAAAAGATTAAAACAACCCAAATGTTCACTAACAGGGAATGATTAAGTAATGACACAGTTGTATAACAGAATACAGCCATAAAAAAGAATGAGGTGACTCTCTTTATACTAATATGGAAAGATCTAAAAAATATATTAAGTGAAATAAACTAGAGGCAGAACAGTAACACTAGTATATACTTTTGTGTGCTTAAAAAATGGGAAAATAAGAATGTATATTCATATTTCCTTACCTTGGGCAAGGGGTGGAAATTCATAAGTGGGGGAAGGGGAGGAAATCTTTCACAGCTGCCTTTTTATATTTGTATATTTTTGAACCTACACAAATGATTATATTTTTTAAAAGAAACAAAAGTAGAAATAAAAATTTAAGTAAACCCTTTAAGTAAATCTATTAATTTATAAAAACTACCATGATTTCTTATTCCTTCTTCTAATTAAAATGAGGCCTGTTAAATTTTAAGAAACCCACAGATATGTAACCTAATTCCAGATGATTAGAAGATTCAGCTGGGCATGGTGCCTCATTCCTGTAATCCCAGCACTTTGGGAGGCTGAGGTGGGTGGATTGCTTGAACCCAGGAGTTTGAGACTAGCCTGGGCAACATGGTAAAACCTCATCTCTATTAAAAATACAAAAAATTAGCCAGGTATGGTGGTGCACACCTGTAGTCCCAGCTACTTGAGATGTTGAGGCAAGAAGATCTCTTGAGCAGGGGAGTAAGCATTGCACCACTGCACTCCAGCCTGAACAACAGAGCGAGACCCTGTCTCAAAATAAATAAATTTAATTAAATATTCATCCAAGCTGTGTTTTTCTAAGAATGCCTCCATGAAAAAATTGGAGAACTGTGTTTATTGACAAGAAAATCAAAGATTACTAAGCAATCTATAAGAATTTTTCAGCACTTATCCAAGAATCCTAAATCAGTCTTTTAAATAATTCTATAAACCTAGGTAGTGGGAAAGCTGTCTACATAGGTCTACAGCTTGCTAACACTAGGCATGCCTTCTTCACATTATACAGAGCAGAACACTACATGCTCCTGGAGGGCAGAGTTTAAAAGTTAAAAAGGGCATCGATGTATGAATCTCAAATGTACAATGCTAAGTCAAAGAATCCAGTCTTAAAATGTACATTCTGTATGATTCCATTTATATGACAATTTGGAAAATGCAAAAATACAGGAGCAGAGAATTGATCAGTGGTTTCCAGGGGTTAGGGATGATGGAAAGATCTGAATAAAGAATATAAAATGCTCCAAAATCCGAAACTTTTTGAGCTCTGACATAATGCTCAAAGGAAATGCTCACTGAAGCACTTCAAATTTCGGACTTTTGGATTTGGGAGGCTGAGGCAAGAGGATCTCAACTGGTAAATACGGTATATAATGTAAACATTCCAAAATCCAAAAAAATCCCAAATCTGAAACACTTCGGGTCATAAGCATTTCGGATAAGGGATACTCAACCTGTATTGGCAATAATCTGTCTTAACCTGAGTAGTATTTTCATGGGTATTCACTGTATGATTATTTGTATATAAATATTTCATATTCTCCTCTATAGGTACGAGCTATTTCATAATTTTAAAATTATAAAAAAGGACACCAAGTTCTAGCTCCCCGCCATTCCCTCATAACACCCACTTTTGATGTGTGCACAGTGGAAGTAAGCAGCAGCAATCACATACAGCAGGTGCTCAGCGTAACCTTTAAAAGGAATTTTTACAGAAAATATATTGCAGCAGAAAGAGGCAAGATGCAAGACTGTTTCAGGGGTGGGAGGCAGTAAGAAATGAGGAGCTGCTTTTAGAAAATAAGTGTGTGATAGTAATAACTTTTTCTAAGATTATATATATGCCCATGCAGCTCCTAAGATTATAAAAGCATTCTTAAAAATCTTCATGAGTCTACTCTACTCAGAGGAAGTTCAGCACACAATGTGGCATTTCTATGGGTTACCAAGGGAGAACCCCACTAGGTATGTGGAGTCATAGATTATGAGCCACCCCCATATCCCAGGGCAAAGTGTTTGCACAGATGTGCATGGAAGAGTCCTTGAGCTTGTGGTTAGCAGGTGCTCATTGATTCAAGGCAGACAGACTTAGCCCAAAAGTGTCTCAAATAAAGACCATACCCATATACTGGGGACTCACTACCACCCCTGGGATCACGACATAACCGAGGAAGCGTTCCCAGTGAATATCAACTATCTCATATAGCATATGGTACTTGACCTCCTAATCTTGAGATGGAAGGAAAAGCTGACCCAGACTGTATCTTTAACTTCAAATAGTAAGTAAAACTAACAGTTCTAAAGTTAAGAGTCTTCCAAGGTACTCATGAGTGAAGATGGGAGCTAAGGAGAAAACTAAAAAGCAACACACCTTGCCCAGGTCACTAAAAACAGCCTTGACATCCTCAAGGGAATGAAATTTCCCATCTTCTTCTGATGAAATTCAACTGTGCTCATTATTATTAAAAATATTCCTTCCTAGCCAATGAAATGTTTTTGCTGCCGAGATCAACATAGTTTCAGGGTTAGGAAAACTAGTGTGTCTCATTTGATGGTCTGGAAACACTTCTGAGAACAGTTCACCACCAGTATCTCCCTAAAACTGCACTACATTCGTCTTGGTAGAACCAACGCCCCTAAGGAAGGCACGATGGCTTCTGCAGGGGAATGAAGGGCCCTCTCCCAGCCCAGCGCCCATTCCCACCTTCCGCACGGCCTCCAGCTCCTGCTGCTTGCTTTCGTTGGCGGCCTGGAGCTCCTTCATTTGTCGCTCCAGTTCCTCTTGTTCAGCCAGCTGCTTCTTCCGGAGTTCTTTCCGACGCTGGCGGGCTTCTTTGTGTGGTGGAGGGCTGCCCAGCTTCAACAGATGAATAGTAGAATGAATGGCTGTAAAAGGTGTAGGAGGAAAAAAAAAATGGGGAGATATTATTTATTCTTTGTAAGCCTACTATGCAAATGGCACAGTGGGAAGAAAATGAGACAGGGAGCCAGAAGGCCCAGTGTAGATTCTGATTTTGCCACTCTGTAGTGGTGTGACCCTGAGCAGTCACATAACCTCTTGGTTTTTTTTCAGAGCTCCCCTCAAGAAATAACCTCTTGCAGCATCAGTTTCCACATCTCTAAAATGAGAGAGATGATCTATAAAGTCCTTTCTCGCTCCAAAATTCTGTAACTGTATCTGTGCTCAGAAACACTTGATCTGGGAATATTGCACACATTTTTAAGAATTAATGACAATACTTTCAACTCCTTTCTCTATACTTTTCAAAAAGCCAAACAAGATTAAGACACAGTAAGGACAGAGATTCAAATTTCTGATATCTAACTTGCAACCTACTGTGTTTAGTTGGCCTATCATCTATGCCTTATGCAACCCTTTCCTGAGATAACAGGTAACAGCAGCTGTCATTTATTTTAAAATAAAATAAATATATCCTTTACATGCATTATCTGTTATACAACATCTGATTTTTCTTTTGATATTTTAAATTACTTAAATGTAATTTCTTGAATAGCTAATACTTTCACATTGTTCAAATTCAAAAGACACACAGGGAAGTCTCCCTCCTGCTCCTGTCCCTCAAGTACTAGATTCCCCTCCCCACTAGCAACTAATGCTAATGGTTTCTTATGCATCTTTCCTGAGATAGTATAAGCCTATACAAATAAATATGTATATATGTCTTCCACCTTCTTTTCACACAAACAATGGCATAACACACTCTTCTGACCCTCAGTTTTTTTCATTTAATCTATCTCAGTTCCCAGTATCAATACATAAAGTACTGCATGGTACACGAAAAGTACTATACATGAAGTACTGTATGGCACACCACTGTGCAGCTAAACCATAACTTATTCAACCATTTCCCTATTAACAGATAGCTAGATTGTTTGCAATCTATGTCATTTTGAAAAATGTGTGAGTATATCTGTCATTATCTATTTTCTAATCCTCACCACAACCCTGGAAAGAACGCACTATTATTATCCCCACTCCACAGAAAAGAAAAGCAGTTACAGAATCTATAACTCAACCCAAGAGACCCAGGAAAGAGCATTCAAACCAGGTGCATTTGCCTCGAACTCTTAAACCACATCAAAAATGACTACATTCTCCAATATAACATAATTTTATCTACATCTAAGAATATAATATTCAGAATCTCCTTTCAGGATTTTTTTTAAAAAGCCCTCTTATATTGCATTTTATTCTTTACTAATTTTGGAATAATTGAACAACTTTAAAGTTATTCATTCACTACGGAGCCATAAAAAAGAACAACATCATGTCTTTTGCAGCAACATGGATGCAGCTAGAGGCCACTATCGTAAGCAAATTAACGCAGAACAGAAAACCAAATGAATGTTCTCACTAATAAGTGGGAGCTAAAAACTGGGTACTCACGGACATAAAAGTGGCAACAACAGACACTAGGGACTACTGGGATGGGAGGTAGAGAGGGGGGAAGAGGTTGGAAAACTCTAACTGTTGGGTACAATGCTCACTTCCTGGGTGATAGATTCAATCGTACCCCAAACTTCGGCATTACACATATACCCATGTAACAAACCTGCGCATGTACCCCGAATCTAAAATAAAAATTGAAATTTTTTTTAAAGGTTATTAATTCAAAAGTTTGTGTTCTTCAGTTACCCAAAACTAGTGATTTCTTGTGGGAGTAATGGATCTTGAAAATCACTTGAAGTATTAAAAAACTATTGCATAATTCCTCTTTTCTTTTACATATTACCTCAAGCTCAAGATGGCCACTTTAAAATTCTTCACAGTCCTTAAAGGGGAAAATTCTATATTCTTCAAATAATAAGTAAAACCTAAAGTCTCTAAGATATGGAATCAACCCAAGTGTCCACCAACAGTTGTAGTGTGTGCATACACACATATACCTTGGAATACTACTCAGTCATAAAAAAAGAATGAAATAATGTCTTTTGCAGCAATATGGATAGAACTGGAGGCTATCATCTTGAAGTATTTCTTGAAATAACCCATAAACAGAACATAAACTACTACATGTTCTTAAGTAGAGATAGAGTTTCACCGTGTTAGCTAGGATGGTCTCGATCTGACACCTCTGCCTCCCAAAGTCCTGGGATTACAGGCGTGAGCCACCGCACCCGGCCTACGTGTTCTTATTTATAAGTGGGAACTAAAAAATGTTACACATGGACATAGAGCAAGGAATAATAGACACTGGAGACTCAGAAATGTGGGAAGGCAGGAGGCCGGCAAGGGATGAGAAATTACCTAACAGCAACTATTCGAGTGATGGTTACACTAAAAGTCCAGATTTCATCACTACACAATATATCACTGTAGCAAAACTATACTTGCAACCCTAAAATCTATTTAAAAAGTAAATCTCCCATTTATAATTTACCCAAAGTTCATTATGCAAATAAAACTAATGAAAACTTTGAGAGCTCATCTTAATTTGTTTTTCTCTCAGCTACTGTATCACATGCAGAGATAACTACAGACAATGAGGAAATAATGCCTTAGCATCCTTCATGAGATTCAAAACTAGAAATTCAGAGCTCTTGGCCAGGCGTAGTGGCTCACGCCTGTAATCCCAGCACTTTGGGAGGCCAAGGCAGGCGGATCACAAGGTTAGGAGATTGAGACCAGCATGACCAACATGGTGAAACCCCATCTCTACTAAAAATACAAAAACATTAGCGGGGCATGGTGGCTATAGTCCCAGCTACTCTGGAGGCTGAGGCAGGATAATTGCTTGAACCCAGGAGGTGGAGGTTGCAGTGAGCCAAGATCGTGCCACTGCACTACAGCCTGGGCAACAGAGTGAGACTCTGTCTCAAAAAAAAAAAAAAAAAAGGAAGTCAGAGCTCTCAAGTTATATCATGGCAAACAATAAAAGATCACCTTACCTTGAATCCACTCCTGTTTCTTCTTCTTATCTGAAGCACTGATTTCAAAAGTCTTATCAAAACATTTTACGAGAAAAAGGCATTTCTTTCCATCTTTGTCAGGCAAGGACTAAAACAGAAAGCAAAATTAGTTCTTCAAAATTTTAAGTATTTAAATGAAATTCAACTTGAATTATTTATAAAAATGAGCTGAAACTTAATGTCAATGAAAAATACCTATAAATGCATATTACTGATTTACTAATGCTGTTCTCTAAGCACATTACTTGTGGTAAAAATGACCCCAGTTGGTATACTACATCTAGACTGGTAAAACTATAAACACCTGATAGGATGCCATGCATTGGGATTTCCTGAGTATAGCAGCTCTTATCCTGAGCACCTCCCTTGGAGGAATCCTGGAAGGTACATCTGTGATGATGTTACGAGAGGTATTAACTCCTATGGGATATGAAGCACCTAAGCCAGGGTGATTCCTACATCTACTTAATGTGGCTTTCTCTCCTTGCACTTGGAATGTTGTGGCTGGCAACCCGTGGTTTCTGTCCTATATGTTTATGAGTAAACTGGCCTTTGGTAACCTTCTAGATCTCCATGTTTAGTTAAATCTAAGCAGATTCCTTCATGGGCATCACATATCTCAAGACATTATTATTCACTAAAATACATTATAGTTTACGCATGAGATTTCAGGTATTTAAATGTTCTTCAACATGTACAGACACGGGGACAGTTCATATAAAAATTAAAAACTCAAAAATTTATGTTCTTGAGAATTTCACTTCTTTAAAGAATTAGTACCTATGAATAAAGTGTCCTGAAAGTCACCCAAAGTATTCAAAGACAATGCTTACATCTTCTTTTATTTCTTGCACTCAGAATGTCCCAGATTTTCTGGCATATTCGTGATTCCAAATATTGTCTTACTGAACATTTTTTTTACTTTATTATCTCTTTTATGACTCCATTTTATTCAATAAATGATTCCTTAAATGTTCCAATAAATGATTTAATCCTTATACTTTATTCACAAGTATAAGGTTGAAAATAAATTCACATTAGAAAAAAATTTTTGTCAGCTATCTTTAATTTTTGGTTCAGAAACCATGGCAACTGTATGCCTATATTATTTTGGAAATGTAAATTTGGGGATTATTTTCGTCTAGGTGGAAGAAGGTGAGAAGCTACTTCAGCATCAGGGGGCAGCACGGGGTAATCACGCAAAGAAGTAAGAATAGACTCACCTCTACACAGCAATTTTCATCCAAGAGAATGTCTCCTTTCTTATCCTTCAGATCCTCACTCACATAGTAAGAAATTATGTTGGGTTTTAGTACAAACCAACGCTCAGTCCAGTTTTTCCGTCTGTGGCCCTTTTTCATCATGTAACCCTGTGAAAGATTAAATGTGATATAAATTCTTGTCTTTTTATTTGTAAGAGCTGACATCTCTTCCTTGATATACTTGCCTACTCCATTATTTGATATATGGTCCTGAAAACATGAACACCAATTGTTCTTGGACCCTCTGAGAATCTATGGAGGGGCATTACACCCAGTCGTGCAAGCATAACCAGACAAAAATTTGCATATAATTTCAGACACTTCAGAGACAAACCCTCCCCAAAGTGATATGCAGATAATAGAATCCTCTTGATATTAAGTAGCACTTGAGATTTTTTAAAAAATCATTATCTTTTAGAGATACCTATTGAAATATTTATAAACAAAATAAAATACCTGAGATTTGCTTCAAAATAATACAGGAAAGGTAAAAGTAGGTGGGGTAGGATTAGCCACATGTTGGTGGTTACTGGAGCTGGTTGATGGGTATGTAGGAGTTCATTATACTGGTCTATTCCACTTAAAAAGAAAGAATGAACCCCTAACAATGATTCTCTGTAAATTAAAACCTCAATCAGGCCTGATGCAGTGGCTCATGCCTGTAATCCCAGCACTTTGGGAGGCCAAGGCAGGAGGATCGCTTGAGGCCAGGAGTTCAAGATCAGCGTGGGCAACATAGTGAGACCTCATTTCTACAAAAAAAAATTTTTTTTTTAGGAGTCTCACTCTGTTGCCCAGGCTGGAGTGCAGTGGGTGCGATCTCGGCTCACTGCAACCTCTCTGCCTCCCAAGTTCAAGTGATTCTCCTGCCTCAGCCTCCCGAGTAGCTGGGACGACAAATGCATGCCACCACGCCCGGCTAATTTTTGAATTTTTAATAGAGATGGGGTTTCAACATGTTGGCCAGGATGGTCTTGAGCTCCTGACCTCGTGATCCGCCCACCTCAGCCTCCCAAAGTGCTGGGATTACAGGCGTGAGCCACCGCATCGAGTCAAAATTTTTAAATAAAATAAGTAAAACCTCAATCAATGAAAATGCTAAATGACTGAGGTAAGTAAAACCTCAATCAATGAAAATGCTAAAGCTTGGCCACATATATCTTCTCAACCAAATATTCAAGGACTTCCACCTCTGGTACCAACCTACCTTTCTGCCTGACCTCTCGGTATTTTGAAGGAGGAACTCTGCCCCAGACCAACAGGAAAATACTGCACCAGGAGTTCAAATACTGGCTTCTAAATGTGGCTTCTAAGCTCACACTCACTAGTTCTGTATTTCCTTCCCACAGACTGGCCTCAAAGGTGTGTGACTCAAATGTTTACTTAAGCAAAATTATACATTATAGGCCAAAGCCCTTCAGGCTTGTTTAAGAATAGCTGCTACCTTTAGTATTAAATCTACAGGTGCTGATAGCGCATGATAGAATATACATATCATTAAATATATATAATATTGACTGTAAGTTTCAGTTGGTTATTATATTAAGTTCTAATCATATTACATATTCAGTTTCCTAATCTTTGGACATTTAAGTAAAAGCTATCTCATACTGAAATTCTACTACAGTCATATCCTGCCATCCTAAGAGGCTGAGAATTCTACTTCAGATGGAGACCACATCTCATACCTCTTTGTAGCAACAAAAACCTATACAAATTCAGCCTCAACATTTATGATGTGCTCCATTAGGAAAAAAAAGAACAAACACAACACTATTACCTATGGAAGAAAGAAAGGATCAAAGTAAGGAAATCCCAAATCAGTTATTATTCAATATAATAATGTAAGAAGTTTCAAAGAATCACCAAAAAAATATAAATTGTATTTAACAAGCGTCGAGCTTCATCTGCTATGCTGGGTGCTGAGAAAAAGAGGACAGTCTAAATAAGACAAACGTGACTTTGCTACATAAAGGTATTTTTTTTTCCACAAGTAGAAGTATTTTTCTGATTTTATAAAAATAATATAAAATCATATAGAAAGTCCAATAATACAGAAAGGAATAAAGAAGAAAAAAATTCACCAAAATCCCACAATCTAGAGGTGATCACTGTAAACATTTTGGCAAGCACCTTCCTGACAGCTTTACACACATGCATAACATTACCTGAACGGGATTACAAGATATCTCCTGTTCAGCAATGTGGTTTTTTTTCACTCAACATTATGCCATGGAGATCTTTCTGGATCAGTGGTTATGAATATGCACATGACAGGAAGATACTTTAAAAATATTTTGGAAATGGCCCGGGCGCGGTGGCTCACGCCTGTAATGCCAACACTTTGGGAGGCCAAGGCTGGTGGATCACAAGGTCAAAAGATCGAAACCATCCTGGCCAACCTAGTGAAATCCCATCTCTACTAAAAATACAAAAGTTAGCTGGACGTGGTGGTGCACGCCTGTAGTCCCAGCTACTCAGAATGCTGAGGCGGGAGAACTGTTTGAACCCGGGAGGCAGAGGTTGCAGTGAGCCAAGATCATACCACTGCACTCCAGCCTGGTGACAGTGTGAAATTCTGTCTTAAAAAAAAATATATATATATATATATATAGTATTTTTAATAGAGACGGGGTTTCAACATGCTGGCCAGGATGGTCTCGAGCTCCTGACCTCGTGATCCGCCCGCCTCAGCCTCCCAAAGTGCTGAGATTACAGGCATGAGCCACCACGTCCAACCAAAATATATATATATTTTAACTGTATTCTTAACTGTACTTTAAAATTGCACAAATAATTTTTTTAAATGAAAGCCTAATACAAGACTGGAAAAATAAGAAATTTTATTCCTATTCAAAATCAGGCCAGGCCCAGTGGGTCACACCTGTAATCCTAGCACTTTGGGAGGCCGAGGTGGGTGGATCGCTTCAGGTCAGGCATTCGAGACCAGCCTGGCCAACATGGTAAAACCCCATCTCTACTAAATATACAAAAACTAGCTGGGCATGGGGGTGCATGCCTTCAAGGCACGAGAATCCCTTGAACCCAGGAGATGGAGGTTGCAGTGAGCCAAGATCACGTCACTGCACTCCAGACTGGGCGACAGAGCAAGACTGTCTCAAAAAAACAAAAAACAAAAAAACGAAATCAGTGTAAGAAAATAAGTGACTTATACTCATCTTTGTGATAAAAATATTAATTTTAAAATGTCAAATTCTAAAGATGAGAAAAAAAACAGTAACAGAATTCTTACCTGCTTTAACACATCTAATATAAGTTCATTAAAGACTTCATTAATTGCCATAGACACAGTCTGCCGATCCATGCCTTTGCTAAACTGTCCATTTCCAATAAGCTCAATAAGTTCCCATGCAGAAAGGCCATTTTTACTGTCATCAAAGTTGATTTTATAATCTTCAAATTGTTCTTGCTGCCAACCTCCTCCCATAGCTTCTGTAAGCTTCTTAAGCAGGTATTCAACCTACATAAAGAATGTGAAACAATTATTTCCTAGTTAAAAAAACTTTAACATAGTTATGTATTTATGTTATAAACACTGATATGTTCAACTTAGGAAATACTCTTTACAGTTCCAAAAATGCCTATCTTTAGAGTCTCCTAAAATATAGGGAGAGAAGTATAAATAAAATGCCACTGTTCTCTATTAGTGCAGAATAAGTAAAGGAATCAAAAACTGATAACCCTCTAATAGCGTAGTATATTGTCTGCAGAACTAAAACAAACTGCACATATATGACAGTATACAAACTAATTAATGTGATCTGATTACTCTGTTAAATATTTCAATATATCAGAACATTAGTCTTACTGAACAAACAAGCGCTAAATTAAACATCTCAAAGTAATATGTACAAGTTATTGATCAATTTACAAACTTTCCACATAAGCCAGTTATTCAAAATTCATGCTGCTTTCTCCCACTGGAACACTACAATGTTGTAAATAATGGTGGAATACCTAGCCTGAGCAGGAAAAGCTTACTAAATCCTAAAACATCATACTTTGTGTAGAAAATACTGCTATTGAAATACTAGCAGTTAGGCCAGGAGCGGTGACTCAAGCCTATAATCCCAACACTTTGGGAGGCCAAGGCAGGAGGATCACTTGAGGCATGGAGTTCAAGACCAGCCTGGCCAACATGGCGAAACCCCGTCTCTACTAAAAATACAAAAAAGTTAGCCAGGCATGTGGCGCACACCTGTAATCCCAGCTACTCAGGTGGCTGAGGCATGAGAATCGTTTGAACCTTGAAGGCAGAGGTTGCAGTGAGCGGAGATCGTGCCACTGCACTCCAGCCTGGGCGACTGAGCAAGACTCTTGTTTCGGAAAAAAAAAATAGCAAAGAAAGAAATAACAGCAGTTAAACAAAACAATAAGGCAGTAAAACTGAATGAGAATTGATACCTCTTATTTTCTGGAAAGCCCAAATATCCTACAGTGCTCTCAAACTCAACATATGTCCAAAAATGAATGAATCCTCTCTACTTTCCAAATGGCTTCCCCCCCTCTGTTATTGATTTCCATTAGGAATAACACCATTTACACATCCATGTCAGGATTCTTGCTCCTCACCCCCCACATCAAACCAATGACATAATCCTGCTGTTTTATTTCCCTAAATGAGCTCCCTAATAAGTTTGAAAACTGTGGGTTATGGCCCACTATGAAGTCAACTTAGTGGGTAGCAACCAGCATTTTTTTTTTAATGGAATGAAAAACATGTGAGTTCATCCACAATAAAGAAATAGTGTTTTGAGATAAGTTTTGCTTTGAGTGTGTATGTGTGCTGGGTCATGATACAAAATGTTTATCTTCCTATGGGTTGCAGTAAAAATAAAATTTAAAACTTTGTCCCAGGCAGCTCTGAACTCTGTCACTCCTACTTGATCTGCTTTTGGTCGGGCCTCCTGGTTGGTATCCTTACCTCCAGGTCGCCACCTTTTATATGTATTCTGCCAGAGGGATTTTTCTAAAACAAAAGCCAGAGCCTGACACTCCCCTCTTTAAGCCCTGCCCTGGCTCCCTATCTCCTCAAAGACAGAGGCCAAGCTCCTCTGCATCCCCCAGCCTACTTTCTCAAACATGTCCCACCTCAGACTTTACACTCCACCAATACCACAAATACCATAGATCAGGGGATGTAAACTTTTACTGTAAAGGTTGAACAGTAAATATTTAAGCTTTGTGCCTCCCTATCACATGTTCTTCCTTGATTTTGTTTGTTTACAACCCTTTAGAAATATAAAAACTGTTCCTTAGCACATGTGCCATGCAAATATAGGCTGTGGGCTGGATTTAGTCAGCAAGCTGTAGTTTGCCACCACTTGCCATAGATTATAAGTAGTTTACCCTCTTACCATACTTTCCTTATGCTTTATGTCATTCCCCACTTTGTCTTCTCTGTCTAGAATACCTTTTCCCACCTCTCGACCCAGTTAATTGGTATTTATTGAAGTCCTACATCCTCTAGAATATTCCTACTCAAAACGAAGCATGTGGACCAGCGACATCAGCACCACCTGGAAGCTTGTTAGAAATGAAGCCTGTCAGACCAACCAAAGGACCAAAAATCAGAATCTGTATTTTAACAAAAACCCCTAGTACTTCCATATGCACACTGAAGTTTTGAGAAGCACTGCTGCTTTAGCAAACCTGCTCTGACCAACCCTAACCCAGGTCACGTGTTCCTTTTCTAGGTCACTGCACTTAGTGTATTTTCACTCATTTGCTTTTCTACCATTTTCTGCATTCCTTGTAGGAGGAACCATGTCCCACTCATCTTTAATCCCCAAAGCTCAGCTTGGTACCTCAGAGCTCAACTAATGTTTGTTAAACTGAATTTAAGCTAAGCCTTAATTTTCTGACTTATGAAATGGGCATAATAATACTTACAGAAATGCTGTGGGGTGAAATGAGACAAAAACGGAGCAATTTGCACAATGCCCATCACATAGTAGGTACTCCACTAATGTTGCTTCCCTTCTTCACTGAGTGAAATACTATTCAACCATTCAAAATTATATTTAAAGAAAGCATTTATGAAACAAAAGAAAGTGAAGAATGCAAAACTAAATTTACCTATTATTTCTACTGCACAAAGATTATGTAATTATTTTGACAACTATTTGTCAGAAATAGTAGGTTTAATTTGTTACACTAGGATCATGAGTTAATTTTTTTCCTTTTTCTTCTTTGCATTTCCAATAATTTGGTTATAATGTTTTTTGTCAAATAACATATTTTAACAGAAAAATAGACATGCATGTTTGCAAGGGCATATATATTCACAAAATATCACGAGTTCAAAAAATATCAAGAGAAGCCAGGTGTGGTGGCTCAAGCCTGCAATCCCTTTGGGAAGCTGAGACAGGAGGATCACTTGGGGCCAGGAATTCAAGATCAGCCTAGGCAACATGGCAAGATCTCATATTTACAGAAAAATTAAAAAGTTAGCCAGGTGTGGTGGTACATGCCTGTAGTCCCAGCTACTCAGGAGGCTAAACAGGGAAGACTGCTTGAGCCAAGGAGTTTGAGGTTACGGTAAGCTATGATCACAACACTGCACTTGAGCTTGGGCAACAGAACAAGGCCCTATCTCATTAAAAAAAAAAAAAAAAAGAGAGAGAGAAAGAAAAAATACATTAAAAGGTCTATTGATTTAATTTGATGAGATGCTGTAAGCCCTTTTGGGACAAAGATTTATCTTATACCCTAAAAACAGCACATGGTAAGTGTTTACCAAAATTTACTTGCTGGAGAAAAACATGCTTAGATCTTTTCTTTCTCTTGTTGGAGATATGTCATCTACTGTTAAACTTATCAGATATTATCAGGTATTTCCTTGGCTCTTTAAAGAGAAGTAACAGGGATAGGCAGAGGAAGGAAAAAAAAGAAAATGTTAAGAAAAAGAGGGAAAAGGGAAGAGGGAAGGAGAAAAGGGGACAGAAAAGAGAAAGGTATAAAAAGATTAAGAGATTGAAGGCCAGGGGTGGTGGCTCACACCTGTCATCCCAGCACTTTGGGAGGCCGAGGCGGGCAGATCACCTGAGGCCAGGAGTTCCAGACCAGCCTGGCCAGCATGGCAAAACTCCATCTCTACTAAAAATACAAAAATTAGCTGGGTGTGGTGGCACACACCTGTAATCCTAGCTACTCAGGAGGCTGAGGTAGGAGAACCATTTGAACCTGGGAGGCAGAGATTGCAGTGAGCCAAGATCGTGCCACTGTGCTCCCGCCTGGGAGACAGAGCTAGACTCCATCTTTAAAAAAATAAAAAATAAGAAGAGATTGAAGAGATAAAAGCAAGAAAAAGAGAGTCAAAAAGGACATTAAGATAAACAATTGCTCAAGGTAAAATAATCAGTAGCATTAACAGATACAGAAATTCAATTTCCCCAAGGCAGCAAAAAGAAGGGCCCAGGCTGGCAGATTACAGCTTGGGGTAAAGGGAGTACAGGCATAAGTCGAAGTTTCAGTAGCAAGGCAAAGGAAGCACATGTGTATAGCCACATGTGTGTGCAGTATGACTACACATGCGTGAGACAAGATAGTAGAGCCGATTGACCATGTCCTGGCACAAGTCAAGAATCAGCCTTAGCTCTTCCTCACCTACCTCTTACTGAACCCAAGCCATTCACACTCCAAGCTTCAGTTTCTTCTTCAAAATCAGATGACTTTTTATGTTTGTAACTCAGAAAGCGCCTATTAATAGCAAACTCAGCTCTAGAAGTAGCTTGCCAGGTTCATCCTGAACCTTTCTGAAGGTGCCCTCCCAAGCCTTATGAAGTTGTCATTGGCACCCAGCTTCGATCTGCTCAGCATTCCCAGTGACTGTGCCGGACAACGAATCTAGATTCATTTCCTGCTGACTTTCAACACAATTATATACCTATCATAACCAAATAACTTAAGGGCCTTTTGATTCATTATATTGGGCCAAGGAGAGACAAACATTACCATTCTCCACTATTCAATTATACTAAATAATAAATCACGTGTTGCTGTTTTAGTCTCTAGTGGCCTGCATCAATTCTAAGAGCTCATTCAGTTTCAGGAAGCAGCTTACTTCCTCCTTCCAAGCAAGTTTCACCAAAAATAACAAAGAAAAAGCTTTCAAGATGCATGTGATTTTCAAGGCCTTCAGTTTCAAAATTTATTTTATTAAAAATTCTTTATCATCATTAATAAGGGGCATTTTATCAGCTTAATAGGTTTTATTTATTTAGGGTCTCTTAAAACTATTTCAGGTTCAATTTTTAACTGCATCAAGGCAATTCTTCCAAATAAGTACACAGGAGACACATCCTGTTTTGTTCCTGGTTCTGTGAGAAACGAATACTAAATAAAAACTATACTTCGCAGGCACATATTTCCAGGAATATATTCTAACAAAAATTATGGAATGAACTCAAATGGGGACACACTATTTCTTACATCTATGTGACAGAAACATCTTAACTTTACTATGTAAGTCACTTAAATATTTATTTAACATACTTGACACTACTTTCTGGGTACAGAAAACTGAATCAAAAGCAAACATTAATTTTTTTTTTTGAGATGGAGTCTCGCTTTGTTGCCCAGTGGCATGATCTCGGCTCACTGCAACCTCCACCTCTGGGGTTCAAGCAATTCTCCTGCCTCAACCTCCCAAATAGCTGGGATTACAGGCATGCACCACCACACCTGGCTAACTGCCATGGTTATATCTTTTTTTTTGAGACATGGTCTCATTCTGTCACCCAGGCTGGAGGCAGTGGAGTGATCTTGGCTCACTGCAGCCTTGACCCCAGGCTAAAGCCATCCTCCCACTTCAGCACCCCTGCCTGGCTAATTTTTTATATTTTTTGCAGAGATGGGGTTTCACCATGTTGCCCAGGCTGGTCTCAAATTCCTGAGCTCAAGTGATCAGCCTGCCTCAGCCTCCCAAAGTTCTGGGATTACAGGTGTGCACCACTGCACCCAGCTGACAATTGTATCTTTCTTTCTTTCTTTCTTTATTTTGATTCAGTGTCTCGCTCTGTCCACCAGGCTGGAGTGCAGTGGCATGATCACAGCTCACTACAATGTCCGCCTCCTGGGTGATCCTCCCACCTCAGCCTCCCAAGTAGCTGAGACTTTAGGCATGTGCCACTGTGCCCAGCTAATTTTTGTATTTTTTGTAGAGATGAGGTTTCACCATGTTGCCCAGGCTGGTCTCAAACTCCCCAGCTCAAGCAATCCTCCCACCTCAGCCTCCCAAAGATTGCAGGCATGAGCCACCAAGCCAGGCTGGTTATATTTCACATTGTATTAATTAAGGCTTAAAAAAAAATCTTTCTTAAAAAACACTCTAGACTTAAACAAAATGCAAATGATCATTACGGTAAGTGGATTATTGGAAAGAAGTATTACTTTAAATTTATAAATCCTAAAAACTATTGACAAGATAACAAGTTAAACCCAGCTATATGTTCATGAAAAATTAAGACATTATACTTCAAAATTTATTTTTTAAATATCTGTTTTCACATTAAATTTTATTAAAATCTGTAAGTCTACAATCAGTCCAAATATAGTTTTTGAAGTGTTATTATTCAGAAAGGAAGCAAAAGCTAACAGAGAATGTATTTTTCATAATATAGCATGACCTTGAGTTTGCAGTGCTTGGTCAAAGGCCAGGTGATAGGCTAAGAGCTCCATAAATACAAATCCATGTGATTAACCTCAGGAGGGTAGTTCAGCAGCTAGACAAAGCAATCTCACATAAATCTACTCCAATGATCCCTTCTTTCCCCACACAAGCACTCCTGCCCCAGAGGAAAATCTGTAAAACTAACTCAAATTCTACTTCTAACCAGAAGAAATGATGAGAGAGTAAAAGCTGTCAAGGCACAGAGTGAGTCCAAACAGTAACATGACAAGGTATGCTGCCTGGCTATTCTAGCAAATCAAAGAAAGGCTGTTCACTTCTCAAATGAGATTAACTTGATTCGAAAGAGAATCAAGACATTTCTGTTAGCCTGCAAAGGTGAAGATAAACATGCCAGGAGCCTTGGCTGGGCTCTGGCCTACAGAAACGCACATCAAGGCCCATGTGGGTTCCAATTCTTCGGGATGCCTGCAGCACAAATCTTTTGAATTTCTTAGGCACAGTAGTCAGAAAACTGATGCTGACTGGCTCCCTTCACAGCCTGTGGCTCACTGGTGATTTAATGCCATTGACATGTCATCCACATTAAGCAAGTGCTGCCTAAGGCAATAAAAATACTCACTAATTTCTAATTCTGAAATCAGGACAAGGTCACTTTCAAGTACACCAAATATTTTAGTGATGGAAAAAAACAAAACATCAAGGGTAAGAGACCCACCCCATATCCAGTTTTTCAAAGAAAACACAATTAATTGTGGAACACAGTATAACTACAAAACGTTTTAAAATACTGTAAATTTTTTTTTTTTTTTTTTTTGAGACAAAGTCTGGCTCTATCTCCCAGGCTACAGTGCAGTGGCATGATGCCACTCTCTGCTCACTGCAAGCTCCAACTCCCGGGCTCAAACCACCCTTTCAGACTCAAGCCATCCTCCCACCTAAGCCTCCCAAGTGGCTGGGACAACAGGTGTACACCACCATGCCCAGCTAATTTTTGTATTTTTTTGTAGACACAGAGTTTCACCATGTTGCCCAGGCTAGTCTTGAACTCATGAGCTCAAGCGATCTGCCCGCCTCAGCCTCCCAAAGTGCTGGGATTATAGGCTTGAGCCAGCACACTTAGCCTAAAATACTGTAAATTTTATTTGCACAGTTCTTTCAAGCAGCAGCTAGGTTTTAAAACCACCACTGGGATATCCTTTTCTACAGACATTCGCTTCTATACACCTCTGTATTAAGCTAGACAATTTCCTTGGACAAAAATTTCATAGCATGTTTTATTTTTCATTTCCTTTTTAACATACATACATGATTACATCATTATTGTTATTAAGCACTAAGAAACTGTTCCCACCACTACAGTGAAACTGCCTTCTCCTTGATCACCAACGAGCACCTAATTGTTAAATCCAAGGGCAACTTCTCACTTACCATTGTCTAATTTTTCCATAGCATCTAATGCCAGTAACTACTTTTGTGCTTCTTAAAACTTTGTGTTTCTTAGACATCTATGACTCAGCACTCTCCCAGTTCTCCTAACTCATAGCATGTTCAATTCAGCTTCCTTTGCCAAATCAACTTCCTCTCTCTGCTACAGAAATGGTCCCAAGGTTCCGTCCTTGGCACTCATGTCTCCAACTACAGTCTTCTTCCCTGATCTAACCTACTCCTGTGGTTTCCCCACCGCCATCTCCAGCCCTGGCCTCTCACGAGCTGTAGATAAACACTTCCAGTGCACAGCTCCACAAGGATGTTCCACCTAAAATCCCAAATGTATCAAACTCACCATCATGCAATATGTCCCAAATTTGTTCATCATCCTACCATTCAGTCACACACACCCCTTTTAGTGAGCAGCTACCATGGGTCCAGGCACTTTATTAAATGTTTCACATACATCAACTTTTTCAATCCTCACAGAGTCCCATGAAGAAGGTAGTTATCCCCATTTTACAAATGGGGAACCCCAAACAGAGACAGTGAGTAATTTGTCACAAAGCTAATAAGTGGGAGTTCGGTTTCAAACCAGTCAGTCTGATTTCAGAGACCATGCTTTAAACAAATATAGTATATTACTCCCCAGTTGCCCAGGCCTGAAACTTGTCTCTACTTCCCCACAGCCAGGCACTATATGCTTGGTCCTGTGACCTCTAGGTCCTTCCCATCTGGCCTTCTTTTCCATTCTCGTTGTATTTTAGTCCTCAATGCCACTTAGCTTCTCTCAACTTCTCACTTCCCATGTCTCCATATTTCATCTATTCACCTATCACTCTCTTCCTCAAAAATCATCAGTGGCTCATCTTTCCACACTGCCTACAGGATAAAGTCAAAACTCTCCAGCTTTGTCTACCGCCTATCTTCTTCACAGCCATCATGTTCCAGTGAGAAAGGACATGTATCATTCTTTTTTGACTGCCCAGCATTTAACCCTTTTCTTATGTCTGGGGAAATCCCTACCTGCCAATGTAGAAGCTGAAAATGCAAATGTATCCTTTCCAAGACTCCTTTGCAGCTAGTACACAGTGCCTGACCTAGGCCATGCCAATTAGATACATCATACCCTGATGATAATTGGGAAGTGGGCACTATGGAGAATTCTCCCTCGTAGGAAGAATAGTTCCAGGAAGAGTTGAGTTCTGGGGCAGTGATATGGTTTCGCTGTGTCCCTACCCAAATCTCACCTTGAATTCCCAGGTGTTGTGAGAGGGACCCAGTGGGAGGTAACTGAATCATGGGGGCAGGTCTTTCGCGTGCTGTTCTCGTAATATCGAATAAGTCTCGTGAGATCTGATGGTTTTATAAAGGAGAGTTTCCCTGCACAAGCTCTCTTCTCTTGTCTGCTACCATGTGAGACATGCTTTCACCTTCTGCCATGATTGTGAGCCCTCCCCAGCCATGTGGAACTATAAGTTCATTAAACCTCTTTCTTATATAAATTGCCCAGTCTTGGGTATGTCTTTATCAGCAGCATGAAAATGGACTAATACAGGCAGCAATCAGTGTCCAGGACCAGATGTGTTCCATGGTGTAAGTGCAACACCCATCCTCTGGTGGCAGCAGCATTTTCCTTGTTGTTCCTCATTGAAGGGGCCAGTACAGTAAATAGGACAGACCAAATTGCATAGCCTCCACACCTGTTTTTTAAGCCATCGTGATGATTGTGTAAGCTATCCAGCATACTTTTTAAAAATTCCCTTTTAGGCCCTGCACAGTAGCTCATGCCTGTAATCCCAGCACTGTGGGAGGCTGAGGTAAAGGGATCACTTGAGGCCAGGAGTTTGATACCAGGCTGGGCAACATGGCAAGACCCCATCACTGCAAAAAAAATTTTTTTTAATTAGCTGAGTGTGGTGATGTACACCTGTAGTCCCAGCTACTCAGTAGGCTGAGACAGGAGGATCCCCTGAGCCCAGGAGGTTGAGGCCACAGTGAGCCGTGATTGTAACACTGCACTCCAGCCAGGGCAACAGAATAAGACCCCGTTTCTTAAAAAAAAAAAAAAGGCAGGTGTGGTGGCAGGCACCTGTAATCACAGCTACTCGGAGGGGTGGAGAATCATTTGAACCTGGGAGGTGGAGGGTGCAGTAAGCCAAGATTGCGCCGTTGCACTCCAGCCTGGGCAATAAGAGCAAAACTCTGTCTCAAAAAAAAAAAAATTCCCTTGTTGGCTTGAATCAGCCAGTGTGGCTGTTTCTAAGTAAGCATCCTGACTGGCAACTCAGTCAAGCTGGATACCTCCCTCACTCCTTTTAGAACATGCCCTTTGCTTTCCTGACTCATAAAACACTGCCTACTGTTACTTCCATCGAGAATTCTCCTCTGCCTTCACTATTGGTCAAAATCCTTCCCACCCTTTAATGCCTTGGTACGGCCTTTCTGAAGGGCAACTTTGCCTTGTTCATCTAATACCCTGAAAGTGTGCATTTCTTAGGACTCAGAATTCCACTGCTGGAAGTTTATCCAAAGAAAATAATCAGACTAGTATGCAAAAATGCATGTAATAAGAGTAGTCTTAAGAGTTACTGAGTACATATTCTGTGCCAGGCATTAAACTAAATCCTTTAAATGCAGAATTTCACAACCCTTAGAGTAAACATTGTAATTGGCTTTATTTCACAGATGAGAAAATGAAGACTTGCAGGTTAAATCTTTTGTCCAAGGTTAAGGGATTATAGATGACTTTTTTTAAGTGTGGGGACTACAGCTGATTTTAATTGTGTATATTAATCTTTTCTGAATTTTCTACTGTAATAACCATGTATTAACATGTGTCACTTTTTAGGACAGTAAGATAGCACAGAAGGCTTACTCCTATTATTTTTTTCCTTTGGAAGCTTAGGGAAAATAACAAAACAAGCATTCTGTTTCTTTTACTTTGAAAGGTATGGAAAGTCATCACCCTGGACTTTGAAACAAGAATAGTATTTACTCACACAAAACAGCCCTGAAAACAACATTCTGGATCTTATGTGTTTCCCATGTACCAGCACTCAGCCAGTTACGTTTTGTCAATATGCAAGTAGTATGAAAATTATGTTGTGACTCGTACAGAATACTCTTTGGACATGAGGATAGATTCACTTATCATCATAGTCATTTAGAGAAGAAGAGACCCACTTTCCCTGTAAATCTCCAGGGGTATTACATGCCGCAAATTACTATATTTGGGGCTTTTCTATATTTAGGCTGCTTTGCCTCTGATCCAAAAACACTAGTCAAGGATCTCCTTCCATATCATCTATGCTGAATTAACAGAAAAAGTACCAAGCCAAGTCTATTAAATGCTAAAATGACCAAGTAAAAACTCCCCAAGCCACACCTTACCTCTTCTGACACAATAATTAATGGATATTTGTCCTCAGATAAAAAGTTGAAAATAACCCATATTTTAAACGCATCTTCTTCTGTAATGAGCAGGGGATTCTTTGTGAGGTTTTTTTTGACACAGAGGGTCCAACACATCCTATTGAATTCAATCTTGTCAAAGTCGTCTTGGACCTAAAAAGGAATAAGGAAAAACTCCAACAAATCAGTCCGATATAAGCTATATGTAAGGCAAGTAAAATAGAAAGACAAAGCCTCCTTTGGCTCCCATTTTAATCAATCCAATTAACCAATAGCCATATCCTACATATTTGCTTTAGGTATTACACTTTCAGTGGCTCAATTAAGATGTTACATTTAGCATGACACTGAACCAACATCTGTCCATATCACTCCCTTGGCACATAAAATACTGACCTCTCAAATAGTTACTGTTTCATGGGTATACACTATCTTCCTATTAATAAATAGACTACCAATCCTAGCACTGACCTCTCAAATAGTTACTGTTTCATGTGTATACACTATCTTCCTATTAATAAACAGGCTACCAATCCTAGCACATAGAAGAAACTGAGAATGTCAATTACTCAGTATGAGCCAAGTACAGGTACCTTATCTTTACATATATGGTCAAAGAAGAGGCTGGGCATGGTGGCTCATGCCTGTAATCCCAGCACTCTGGGAGGCCGAGGTAGGCGGATCACCTGAGGTCAGGAGTTTGAGACCAACCTGACAAACATGGAGAAACCCCATCTCTAGTAAAAATACAAAAATTAGCTGGGCGTGGTGGCACATGCCTGAACCCGGGAGGCAGAAGTTGCAGTGAGCTGAGATCGCGCCATTGCACTCCAGCCTGGGCAACAAGAGCGAAACTCCACCTCAAAAAAAAAAAAAAAAAAAAAGGAAGAAGATACCTTCTTTTGGGGAAAACTATTTAACTGAAATTCTAAAACAACAATCCTGCCATTCCTTCATTTGTTCACGTATCCAGTGTTCCCTCAGCATCTACTACGAGCCAAGTACTGAGATTACATAGGCATGAGCCACTGTGCCTGGCCTATTTTTTATTTTTATTTTTTTAACATTGTTTATATTAATTTAAAAAATAAATAGAGATGAGGTCTTGCTATATTACCCAGGCTGGTCTCAAACTCCTAGCCTTAAGCATTTTGCTTGCCATCAGCCTCCCATAGTGCTGGGAGGCACTTTTTTTTTTTTTTTTTTTTGAGACGGAGTCTTGCTCTGTCACCCAGGCTGGAGTGCAGTGGCGCAATCTCGGCTCACTGCAAGCTCCGCCTCCCGGGTTCACGCCATTCTCCTGCCTCAGCCTCTCCGAGTAGCTGGGACTACTGGCGCCCGCCACCGCGCCCGGCTAATTTTTTGTATTTTTAGTAGAGATGGGGTTTCACCATGGTCTCGATCTCCTGACCTCGTGATCCGCCCGCCTCGGCCTCCCAAAGTGCTGGGATTACAAGCGTGAGCCACCGTGCCCGGCCTGGGAGGCACTTTTATATCCTGTAAACTAAGGATATAAAGATGAAGAACTAGGTCTGTGCTCTTAAAATGTTCACAGTTTATTAGGGAAAACAGATATGCAAATAAATTTTAATATAACTGTGTATAATTTAACAGTGTATAATTCAATAGAATTGTTCACTCATTTGACAAATAAAATTTAGATCATAATTATTATTTGCCAAAGACAGTACAAAGATACTCAACATAATACTGGCCTATGTTCCCAAGGAATGTAAAGACAATTACAGCAGAGTGTGACAAGTACTGTAATAGAGATAAGCAGAGGATTTTGCAGGAGCACTGAGGAGCTAACACAGTCTTGACATCTGGGGAAAGATTTGCAGAAAGAGTGACAGGACAACAGAGCTGAGTTCTCAAGCAGCATCAAGAGTCAAACAGATCAAGAATGGGATAAAGGGTATTCCCGGTAGAAGAGAATGTGAGAAAGCCCCGAAGTGGAGGCAAGCATAGTCAGTTTGGAAGAACTGTGAGTATTTAATGTGAATGGGGCACCTGGTGCTGGAGGGTGGTATAACTAAGACTCTTCATAAGTGCAAGTAACAGAAACCACCTTGGGTTCCTTCAAAAACAAAAGGAATTTATTGGAAAAACAATGGGTAACCTCACAGATCTAATGCAAGGGCTAGAAAGATCTAGGCTCTGAAATTAGGCTGGTACCAAGGTAGAGTAGGCAGCCAGAACTGCGGCTGAACCACTCACGGGAACAGTCTGGTGGAGACACCACTGCCTGTATAACATGAGAGCACCCTCACTATTACCACTGCTACCACTGCCCCTGTCCATGATCTTCTGCGTCATTCACTGCAGATTCAAAGTTCTATTGGCTGAGCCTGGATCACATTCCTGTGCTCTAGCTGCCAAGGAACAGGGAAAAATGAGTACCTGAACTTTCCAGATTTTGAGGTGTGAGACAGGTCCTGTTCCCCACCAAGACTCTGTAGAATTTCCCAAATGTAAGAAAAAAGTTCAGATGCTAGACAGACACACAGACAGACAGACAGACACACACACACACACACACACAAAAGGCAAATTTCCACTACATGGGACACAGTGAAAGACAAGCCAGTGAGGTAGGTGAAGACCAGATCATTAGGAGATTTATCATTCACGTTAAGGAGTTAGGAGTCTATCTGGACTGAAACAGTTGAAGGTAGTAACAGATATACTCTTCATTTTAAAAGCCACATTCTGCACCAGTGCAGTGCCTCACTCCTGTAGTCCCAGCACTATGAGAGGCTGATGCAAGAGAACTGCTTAAGGCTAGGAGTTTGAGACCAGCCTGGGCAATATAGCAAGACTTCATCTCTATTTATTTTTTAAATTAATATAAACAATGTTAAAAAAATAAAAATAAAAAATAGGCCAGGCACAGTGGCTCATGCCTATGTAATCTCAGCACTTTGGGAGGCCAAAGCATAAAGACTGCTTGAGCCCAGGAGTTTGAGACCAGCCTGGGCAACAGAGAGAGACCCAGTCTCTACAAATAATAATTTTAAAAATTAGCTGAGCACAACAGTGCATGCCTGCGGTCCCAGCTACTCAGGAAGGTGAGGCAGAAGGATTGCTTGTACCCAGGAGGTCAACGCTGCAGTGAGCCATGATCATGCCACTGCACTCCAGCCTTGCAGACAGGGCAAGACACTTTCTCAAAAAAAAAAAAAAAAAAAATTTTTTTTTGAAAATTAAAAAAAAAAAAATCTTTTTTTGAAAATTAAAAAAAAAAAGCCATATCCTGGAATAACATGGAAGATGTACTGGAGGAGGCAGGCATGGGCAGCAGAATAACATCAGCGAAGCATTTCTTTTTAGAAAGATGTGAACAAAGCATTTTGTTTACTATGTGAAAGAAGTCACCAGCTGTCCGCAGGCAGAAGTTTCACCTGATCTCTAACTTTAATTTGTAGTTGGCGAACCAGTCCTCCAGGAGTAGAAAGAGCTCCTTTGTGTTCTGCCTTTAGCACCCTGCCTCAGTCTAACACCATTTCCCACGGCCCCATCAAATACAAGTGATCCCATGGAGGGAAAGCAGCAGTAGCAGCAGAAGCAGCAATTGCTGCTGCTTTTCTTTTTTGCCTTATCACTATCACCTTGAAGACTTACTATATGCTAGGCATTTTATATGTCATTTCTCGCTTAAATTTTTTATTAGTCCTATAAGGTTAATTATTGCCCCTATTTTACAGATCAGAAAGTACAGGTTCCAAAAAACTGAGCATCCTTGAACAACATAGATTTGAACTTCGAGGGTCCACTTAAATGTGGATTGGGTTTTCTTCTGCCTTTGCCACCACTGAGACAGCAAGACCAACAACTTCTGCCTCTTCCTCAGCCTACTCAACAAGAAGACAATGAGGATAAAAACCTTTACGATGACCCACTTCCACTGAATGAATAGTAAATATATTTTCTCTTCCTTATGATCTTCTTAATAACATTCTTTTCTCTAGCTTACTTTATCATAAGAATAACTGCATATAATACATTTTACATTAAAATATGTGCTAATCAACTGTTTATGTTATTGGTAAGTCTTCCAGTTAACAGTAGGCTATTAGGAGTTAAGTGCTGGGGGAGTCAAAAGCTATCCTTGGAGGCCAGGCACAGTGGCTCATGCCTGTAATTCCAGCACTTTGGGAGGCCAAGGCGGGTGGATCGCTTGAGTTTAGGAGTTTGAGATCAGCCTGAGCAACATGGTGAAACCCTGTCTCTACCAAAAATACAAAAAATCAGCCAGGCATGGTAGCATGCATCTGTGGTCCTAGCTGCCCGGGAGGCTGAAGTTGGGGGGAGATCGCACCACTACACACCAGCCTAGGTGACAAAGTGAGAGACTCTGTCTCAAAAAAAAAGAGTTATACTTGGATTTTCAACTGTGTGGGTTCAAGGGTCAACTGTACATTTACAAAGTTCACATGGCTAGTAAATATCAAAACCAAGTTTAAACTCAAGCTCAGCAAGGTGTGGTGGCTCACGCCTATAATTCCAATGCTTTGGGAGGCTGAAGTGGGAGGACTGCTTGAGACCAGGAGCTCGAGACCAATATGGGCAATATAGTGAGATCTTATTTCTACCAAAAAAATTTATTTTTAATTAGCCAAACATGTTGGCACGTGCCTGTAGCCCCAGCTACTCGGGAGACTGAGGCAGGAGGATCACTTGAGCCTGGGAGGTGGAGGCTGCAATGAAGGCAAGACTGTGCTGCTGCACTCCAGCCTGGGCGACAGAGTGAGACTCTGTCTGAGGGAAAAAAAAAAAATCCAGCCTGGGCAACATAGTGAGACCCCTGTCTCTAAAGAAAAACATTTTTTAATTAGTAGGGTATGGTGGTTTGTGCCTATAGTTCTAGCTTGTCAGGAGGCTGAGGTGGGAGGCTTGTTTGAGCCCAGAAATTCACGGCTGTAGTGAGCTGTGATCATGCCGCTGTACAAATCCACACTCTAATCTGGGTGACAGAACGCAACTCTGTCTCAAATGCTAGCTCTTCCCACCATACCAAACCGCTTGTAGAACTCAGTAGGTGGAGGCCATCTATGGGATGAATGCCATCTATGCAGAACATTTCCAAGGCCACCACCACCAACTCTATCCACATCCCACAAAACACTAAGTGGAAGATATGCCACACAGGGGAAATGACATGTGCACAAAAGCAGATAGCCTTGCTCTGAGAACAAGAAGTGATTCTATGTGGATTATGTGGTGAATCATAGGGTTCCTGAGGGGAAGTGGCTAGATATACAGCTGGAAAAGCAAACATAAGACCAAATCACAAAGGGCTTCATAATTTTAAGAAATAGACTGTAGGAAAACAGTTCAAGGATTTTAGAACAGAATACATAAAGAACTCCTACAATTCAATAACAGAAAAACAAATAAGCAAATTTTAAAATGGGCAAAGGAATTATTCGACATGTCTCCAAATAAGATATACAAACGGCCAACAAGCATATGAGAAGATGCTAAACATCACTTATGATCGGGGAAATGCAAATCAAAACACAATGTGATATCACCTCACACCTGTTAGAATGGTCGCTATCAAAAAAACCAGAAAATAACAAGTGTTATTGTTAGGATGTGGAGAAATTCGAACCCTAGCACACTGTTAGTGGGACTGTAAAATGGTGCAGCTGCTATGGAAAACAGTGTGGAAGTTCCTCAAAAAGTTAAAAATAGAACTACCATATGATCTCGCAATCCCACTTCTGGGTATATATCCAAAAGAACTGCAAACATGACCTTAATGAGACATTTGCACACCTATACCCACTACAGCATAATTCACAATAGCCAAGATGTGGAAGCAACCTAAATGTCCATCCAAGGATGAATGGATAAAGAAAATGTGATATACATTGGGTGCAGTGTACACTTCTTGGGTGACAGGTGCACCAAAATCTCAGAAGTTACCACTAAATAGCTTATCTATATAACAAAAAAAACACCTGTTCCCCTAAAACTATTAAAGTTAAAAAATTTTTGTTTTTAATTTTTTAAAAGAAAACAAGGGCCAGGCACAGTGGCTCACGCCTGTAATCCCAACACTTTGGGAGGCCAAGGCAGGTGGATCTCTTGAAGTCAGGAGTTCGAGACCAGCCTGGCCAACATGGTGAAACCTCGTCTCTACAAAAAATACAAAAATTAGCCGGGCATGGTGGCAGGCACCTGTAATCCCAGCTACTAAGGAGGCTGAGGCAGGAGAGTCACTTGAACACCGGAGGTGGAGGCTACAGCCAAGATCGCACCACTACACTCCAGCCTGAGCGACAGGGTGACACTCTGTCTCAAAAAAAAAAAAAGAAAGAAAGAAAAAGAAAATGGTGTGTTATATACATACAATGGAGTATTATTCAGCCTTAAAAAAAGAAGGAAATGCTGTCACAGGTGACAATAGGGAAGAACCCTGAGGACACTATGTTAAGTGAAAAAGCCAATCAAAAAAAGACAAATACAGCATGATTCTACTTATAATAGAAGGTATCTAAAGTAATCAAACACACTTTAAAAAGATAGTAGAATGGTGATTGCCAGGGCCAGGGGGAAAAGGAAAAGAGGTGTTGTTCAAAAGGTGTAGAGTTTCAGTTATGCAAGATAAAAAAGTTCCAAAGTTCTGTTGTACAATAATGTGCATACAATTAAAAATACTGTACTATACCCTTAAAACTGTTAAGAGGATAAATTTACATTACATATGTACCAGTTTTTTTTAGGTATAAAATCGATAGTTTTCATAGAAAATAGTGCATAAAGCATTAGTATTCAAGTGTTTTCACACAAGGTATAATGTCAAACAAAATAAAGAAATTCAATCTTAGGTTTCCAGAATTTCATATACCATACACTATACTGAATGGTTTTCAAGGTTCTATGAATAAGATATGTGAAAGAATCTTGCTAAAGAAAAAAAATGCTTCCTTCCTGTAGGAGATAGCTAAAAATAAAGAAAAAAAAGGAAAAAAAATGCTGCAAAGTATTTATTATTAAATTATATGATGTAATGACCATATACACAGCTGTAACAAGAAAAAAAAAACGAGTTCTTTATGTGCTAATGTGAACTAATCACCAAGATACGACATAAAGGTACACAACACAAAGAATTATACAATGTCCAGTGAAAAAATGCAAGTCACAAAAGACCATATAGAGCATGATCCTATTTTTATGTCTCCAGAGTAAAAATTAATCATACCTTAAGATATACATATATGACAAAACTTTTTTCTAATGTGAGAGGAAAATGCACATAAAATTCAGGATGGTGGCTTCCTCTTGGGAGGAGGCAGGGAAATGACAAAAGAGAAGAGCAAAGAGGTTGAGGCAACAACATTAGTGAGTGATGTGTTTCCCAAGATGAGTGGTAGGGTCACAGATGTTCATTTTATTATGCTTTATAATTTTCATATATCCTACAAATATTCTTTTGTATATATCATATTATAAAATAAACAAAAAGACAAAATGGGGGGAAAAAAAACAAGCGCTGATCAATGTATACAGATCACCAAGTGTACACAGATCACCAGTGTATACAGATCACCAAGTGTATACAGATCACCAAGTATATACATATCACCAGTGCATACAGATCATCAAGTGTATACAGATCAACCATTTGTGTACAAAGGGGAAAGAACAGATCATCTTTGCTGTTTGTATAAAGTGTAGCAATGTCTGCATCAATATGTCTTTGAGCTGAACTGCAGCTCAAGACTCTTATTCTAGATCCTGTCTTTTACTGTGTATCTGTGGATATGCAAATATTTGTTACCTGTCTACTACAGGTCAGTCAGCATCTGGTATGGGAGGAGTCCCACATAAAATAAGTCATACGTAGTCTCTAAGGAGCTTCTAAGTGCAAGGAGGAAGACAGACTAACAGTTATGTGCAAATGCTCCAATAAAGGAGAATACAGGGAACTCTAGCAGGGCACAGTGGTTCACGCCTGCAATCTCAGTGCTTTGGGAGTCCAAGGCAGGCAGATGAATTGAGGCCAGGAGTTCGAGACCAGCCTGGCCAACACAGTGAAACCCAGCCTCTACTAAAAATACAAATTATCCAGGCACGGTAGCTTGCACCTGTAATCTCAGCTACTCGGGAGGCTGAGGCATGAGAACCACTTGAACCCGGGAGGCAGAGGTTGCAGTGAGCCGAGATTATACCATTGCACTCCAGCCTGGGTGACACAGAAAGAGTGTCTCAAAAAAATAAAATTAAATTAAAATTAAAAAAAAAAAAGAGGGAAGATGGAGGTCCTTTTTCCTTGCCTAATGCAGCCATGGCTTGTGGTCCCAAGAAGCATCTGAAGCAGGTAGCAACTCCAAAGCATTGGATGCTGGATAAATTGACCAGTGTGTTTGCACAGTGAGGCCATATATATATATACACAGTAAGGCCATAAATATATATATGGTCTCTCTCTATATAGACAGTAAACAGAATTGTGTCTGTTATTAAAATATTATAGAACATACTGGGAAATTCTCAGAAATCCAGCATTTGGATAGGGATGATGGCCACACAACACAGTAAATACATTCACAACTATTTTACTGTACACTTTAAAATGGTAGGTTTTATGTTATGTGAATTATATCTCAATGGTTTTATAGCTTCATAAAACCATTTAAACCAGAGCAAGAGCCAAGAAGGAGAAAGTAAAATGGTAGGCTCTTCTCATATAACTACATATACATTTCTAACCTCAAACTCTTTCCTGAGTCCTAGTTCTATATTTTATTACAACTCACATGAAATCATTAATTCTTTGAAATCAAAGGCCATACCTTATTCAGCTTTGTACCCCTCTGCCTGGTTTGCAGTATTAATTTGCTCATTCATTCATTCAAATCATTGTGAGTGTTTACCAGGTACCAGTTACTATGCTAAGAGCTGGATAACAGTGAACCAGTCCTTGCCGTCACAGAACTCACACTCTGGAGAGGGAATCAGATACCAAACAATACAGCAACAACCCAGCCACTAGTAAGTGCTATAGAGGAAAAGCACAGGCTGCTGGGGGAAACACATTATAGAAGAGCTGGTTAGCTCTGGGAAGGGTGGGTTCTACCAGAAGAAACCTCCCTGAGGAAGTGACAATCAAGTCCAGAGCTAAAGGATCAACAAAAATTCGCTGCATTTGATGGGCGGAGTTGGCCTTACAGCACAGGAAGCAGCATGTCTGAAGGCTCTGAGGCAGGAAGGGTCTTGGTAATCTGAGGAACAGAGAGAAGGCCAACGTGGTTGCACTAAAGTGAACAACCCACATGTCCAACAACTGATGAACGGAATATGTAAACAAAACATGGTAGATCCATAACGGAATGTTATTCAGCCATAAAAAGGAATGAAGTATTGTTATAGGATACAACGTGGATGAACCTTGAAAACATTATGCTAAGTGAAAGAAGCCAGATACAAAAGGCTGGCTATTGTATCATTCCATTAATATTATATGTCCAGAATAGGCAAGTACATATAGACAGAAAGTAGATTTGCACTTGCCTAGAGCTATAGGGGAGAGGGAGTGATTGCTAAATGGGTATGAGATTTTGGGGGCAGCAGTGAGATGAAAATATTCTAAAATCAATTGTGGTAATGGTTGTAGTGAATGAACAAAAAAACCACTAAATGGTAGATGTTAAATAGACTAATTGTATGGTATGTAATTTATATCTCAATAAAACTGCTACTTTAAAAAACAATATGTCTTTACAGTACATGACTCATATTGCTGGCCAAAGTATTCATCAGTATAAAGTCATTCATGTTTCTCAGCATGAAACCCCTTTATTTACTCAAAAGTTTACAGTCCTCTATAGTTTCACAAATACAATGAAAATGTAGAGTCCAACTTGGTCATTGCACCAAATTAAAACTATGTAACTTTCAGTCAGGTGCAGTGGCTCACACCTATAATCCCAGCACTTTGGCAGGACAAGGCAAGAGAATCACTTGAGCCCAGGAGTTCAAGACCAGCCTGGACAACACAGTGAGACCTCTGCAAAAAAAAAGTTACAAATTAGCCAGGCATGGTGGTACACACATGTAATTCCAGCTACTCCCCAAGCTATTTGGAAGGCTAAGGTGGGAGGATCTCTTGAGACCAGCAGGGCAAGGTTGCAGTGAGCCATGATCATGTCACTGCACTCCAGCCTGGGCAACAGAGCAAGACCTTATCTCAGAAAACAAAAAAACAAAACAAAACAAAACCCACACTATGTAACTTTCAAACAACAACGAATGAAAAAATAACACAGGCTAAAGAGCAATAAAAAAGAACCACACGAAAGCACAGGTTTGGGTGTTTAAAAACAGTACCACTTCCTACTAAATGATGTTGTTAGGCACACATTTGAAGTGCTTTGAGAACTGATGGGAGTCATTTCATTAACAGAAGAAACTTGAGACTACACTTTATAAAAGAATTGTAAGTGACATATGAACAAAAAGAAAGTACACCAAGGGGAAAAAGCATAAATGTTAGACTAGAAAAACAGAATGCAGAGGCTGCTAGGCTCTAGAGGAGACACATACCAAACTGAAAAGTTTCTGTGTTTTTCTTTTGTGTATGTTTCCAAAAAAACAAATACAAAAAGACTTCTGTTGGAAAGCACCAGATTCCCCAATTGGAACTTGGCATACTGCCAATGGATTAATGATTTTAATCATATAGCCCAAACCAAGCCTTAATATGAGAATCAGGGAAAAGAACTGACAAGATTTGGACTAGCAAGCCTAATCAGCCATTAAATCTCATGGAAGAATTAGACTGCCTTAAAAATATGCTGAAGCAAAACTAGTTTTTTATATACTTTATTGGTACTAACTAGAAGGTAGTAATATACCACTTTCTTCAATTATTCACTGTCAGATAATCCAGCAATAATGTCTCTGCCAAAAAAAAAAAGAGCCCACAAAAGTTTCTTCCTAGACGTTTAAAGAATTCCATTCCTTTACTAAACAAGGATTTTTTTTTTTTTTTTAACAGACAAGGTCTTACTTTGTTGCCCAGGCTGCTCTAGAACTCCCAGGCTCAGGTAATCCTCCTGCCTCAGCCTCCCAAAGTGCTGAGATTACAGGCATAACCTAACACGCCCAGCCAAGAAGGAATTTAAAAATTTAACATTTGGGGCCGGGCACAGTGGCTCACGCCTATAATCCCAGCACTTTGGGAGGCCGAGGCAGGTGGATCACCTGAGGTCAGGAGTTCAAGACCAGCCTGGCCAACATGGTGAAACCCCGTCTCTACTAAAAATACAAAAAGTAGCTGGGCGTGGTGGCAGGCACCTGTAATCCTAGCTACTCAGGAGGCTGAGGCAGGAGAATCGCTTGAACTCAGGAGGCCGAGGTTGCAGTGAGCCAAGATTGCACCATCGCACTCCAGCCTGGGGAACAAGAGTAAGACTTGTCTCAAAAAAAAAAAAAAAGTTAACATTTGGAAGGAAAAAATACTTGGTAAAGGAACAACAGACAGGTTAATCATTTGAAGTCTCAGGAAAGCTGAAAATTAATTCTATCGATGTAAAATAACAAAGTAAATATAAAAACCAACCATAAAAATTACTTTTTGGAAAGTTTCAATATAATTTAACTCTTGGTACCAACCTCCTCAGAATAATTCTCCCAGGCAAAGGCAGAAAACCCCTAAAACAACCTGGGAAAAAAACTGAAAAAAACTGACCAAAATGAATACTAAGGAACACCATACACTAATTAAGACAAGAGAATCACCTCAAAACAACTTGAGACAGAACAGAAGAAAACTGGATGAAAACTGAGCAAATGTGAAGTAATCAAAATGGCTTTTAAACAACTCTACCCGTCCCTGCCTTCAACCAATGTTTCCCCCATGTATCCAAATATTAGACATTGGAAAAAAATTAATTTCTAAAGGGAGTAATTAATCCTTCAATAGTACAGTTAAAGAAACATTGGTGGTGAAGTTAAATGGCTTAGGTTCAAAAATCTACCTACCACTTATTAGCTAGGCCACCTTAAGCTGTTTCCTCTTTAGTTAATGGGGGATAATTCCAGTTCTGCCTCACAGAATTAACATGAAGATCAAATGAGACAGTATGTATACATGACAGCATACCTTGCAACTTTTTAATAACTATTTCATATTTTCTCTGCATAGCTGATTATAATCTCTAAGTTTTATGTTAACATTCTTCAGTCACTGTTGGCATTTCTTTTTTCAACCAAGTTTCAAATAAGGCACTAATCTTTGCTCAATTTAAACTCAAACCATGGAAACCTTGCCTGCTTTACTTGGATTGCAGGACTGGCAAAATTCCACTCCAGGTGGCTAAGCAATAATAAACAAGGGCTCACTGTTTCATCATATCCTCATTCCCTCCGTGAATAAGTTTCTCTCCAAATTTAGTGGCTCATTTTGGACTTTTAAAATACTACTATTATTTCCTCCCCCAGTTATAAAACTTTTAAAACTTGAAATACTAAAACAAAGAACATTTTAAAACTAAATAAAATTCAGTAAGTTTAAAGAATGTCACACCAAGGAGAACAAAATGCAGTAGTAGGGTACAGCACTTCAAGATATTAAACCATGTTTCTCTATCCACTGGCCCAGCACACACAAATTCTAGCACTGAAATAAGAAAAACAAATTCGGATTTCTGAGAATTTCCCAGTATGTTCTATAATATTTTAATAACAGACAGAATTCTATTTACTGTCTATATCTAGAGACTATATATATATAGCTATGATTGTGCCACCCAGGCTGCAGTGCGGTGGCACAATCATAGCTCACTGTAACCTCAAACTCCTAGGCTCAAGCAATCCTCCCACCTCAGTCTCTCAAGTAGTTTTAGGACTACAGGCATGTACCACCAAGCCTGGCTAATTTTTAAGCTTCTTTATAGAGACATGATCTCACTATGTCACCCAGGATGGTCTTGAACTCCTGGGCTCAAATGATGCTCCTACCTCAGCCTCCCAAAGCACTGGGATTACAGGCATGAGCCACTGTTCCCAACCAGTGTCTATCATTAAACACACATACACACAGCAGGTCATCAAGTATTTGTGTTCTATAGTTTTATTATAAGTATATATGAAATATACTCAGCAAATATTTGACATATTAGACATATTTACATATAATAAAACTATAGAACACAAATAAGCTACCTGAGCAATAAACAGAACAGCAATAACAAAAAAAAAGCATTATACTGTAAAGTGCTGAGACTTTACACACCAAGTTTGGTACAATTTAATTATTTTTTTATTGAGATATAATTCACATGCCATAAAATTCACCCATTTAAAGTATACAATTCAGTGGTTTTCAATATATTCATAAGGCTTTATCACTGGTTAATTCTAGAATATTTTCATCATTCCAAAAAGAAACCCAAGACCATTAGTAATCACTCACCATTCCTACCGCCCCCTCACCCCAAGAAACCTCTAATCTACTTTGTATCTCTATTTACTTGCCTATTTTGGACATTTCATATAAAAAGAATCATACCATATATTGCTTTTGTGAATTTAATTAAATCTTACCTTTCATTATCATGTGGTTTTTCTTCCTTCTTTTTTTCCTAATTAAAGCATGATCATGTACCACATGATAACTATAGTTTATAACAATGTATTAAATACCTAAAAATTGCTAAGAGAGTAGACTTTAAGTATTCTCACCACAAATAAGGATGTGAAGTAACGTACATTACCTAGTTTCACTTCACCATTCCACAATGTATACACATTGCAAAGCATCATGTTGTATCCCATAAAAATATTTTTTTGGTCAATTAAAAATACAAATACGAAGAAGAGAAAAAAGCACGATCAGGGTAATGTTATCATCTCTGCAAAGGAAATTCTTTAAAAACATGCATTGAGGTTGGGCACAATGGCTCACACCTGTAATCCCAACACTTTGGGATGCTATGGCAGGCAGATTACCTGAGGTCAGGAGTTGGAGACTAGCCTGGCCAACATGGTGAAACTCCATCTCTACTAAAAATACAAAAATTATCCAGGTATGGTGGCACATGCCTGTAGTCCCAGCTACTCAGGAGGCTGAGGAAGGAGGATGGCTTGAGCCTGGGAGGCAGAGGACACAGTGAGCCGAGATCATGCCACTGCACTCCACACTGCAGCCTGGGGGACAAAGAGAGACTCTGTCTCAAAAAAAAAAAAAAAAAAAGAACCCAGAGCAGGCACAGTAGCTCAGGCCTGTAATCCCAGAACTTTGGGAGGCCAATGTGGGCAGATCACCTGAGGTCAGGAGTTTAAGACCAGCCTGGCCAACATGGTAAAACCCTATCTCTACAAAAAATGCAAAAATTAGCCAGGCGTGGTGGCACGCAACTATAATCCCATCTACTGGGGAGGCTGGGGCAAGAAAATTGCTTGAACCCAGGAGGCGGAGGATGCAGTGAGCTGAGATCATGCCACTGTACTCCAGCCTGGGTGGCAGAGCGAGACCTGGTCTCAAAAAAAAAAAAAAAAAAAAAAAAAAAAACGTGTATTGGCCAGGCATGGTGGCTCACATCTGTAATCCCAGTACTGTGGTAAGCCCAGGTGGGAGGATTGCATGAGGGCAGGAGTTCAAGACCAGTCTGGGCAACATAGTGAGATCCCGTCTCTATAAAAAATGTTAAAACTTAGCCAGGTGTGGTGGCACACAGCTATAGTCCTTACTACTCAAGAGGCTGAGGCAAGAGGACTACTTTATTTAGCATAGGAGTTCAAGGTTGCAGGGAGCTATGACAGCATTACTGCGCTCCAGCCTACGCAACAGAGCAAGACACAATCTCAAAAAACCAAAAAACATGTGTAACACATGAAATACACACACACATATACACAGGCGTGCATAAACACAAAGAAAGATCAGGAAATTGTATTGTGAGGCTGATATGGAATAACAGATATAGATACAAAGATTATCACACAGATGAACATTGCAATTTTTAGAATCTTTGCTGCAAAATTCTTGAAAAATATTTCTCGTGGTTTCTAAAAAGAATCCTGGCTGGGCACAGTGGCTCATGCCTGTAATCCCAGCATTTTGGGAGGCTGAGGTGGGAGGATCACCTGAGGTCAAGAGTTCAAGACCAATCTGGTCAACATGGTGAAACCCTGTCTCTACTAAAAATACAAAAAATAGCTGGGTGTGGTGGTATGTGCCTGTAATCCCAGCTACTCAGCAGGATAAGCCAGGAGAATCGCTTGAGCCTGGGAGACAGAGGTTGCAGTAAGCTGAGATCGTGGCATTGCACTCCAGCTGGGGAAGCAAGAATAAAAAAAAAAAAAAAAAAGAATCTCAAAAAAAAAAAAAAAAGAATCCTGACCAACATTTTGGCATTTTCCAAACTATTAAATTATTATTATAAATGCTAATTACTATACTTTACTATTGTAAAAAGACATTAAACTATTTTTAAAAATATACATATAAATAATAATAAAAATCTGAAGCCACAGAAAAACATGTATATAGTTGTGTATTTAGATTTGATGCAAAAATTGAGTTTTGAAAATTTTTTTAATGTTTTAATTATATATTTTTTGAGACAAGGTCTCACTATGTTGCTCAGGCTAGTCTTGAACTCCTGACCTCAAACAATCCTCCCACCTCAGCATCCCAAAATGCTGGTATTCCAGACATAAGCCACTGTGCCCAGGTGCAAGTATTTTACTTTTAATTCGAAAGTATTATCATTATCATTTTTTGAAAGGCATTATTGAAATATACTTGTTATGGAGAATGGTCTAAGCAAAAAATGATAAAAATAGTAAGAATTGGCCAGGCGCGGTGGCTTACGCCTGTAATCCCAGCACTTTGGGAGGCCGAGGCAGGTAGATCACGAGGTCAAGAGATCAAGACCACAGTGAAACCCTGTCTCTACTAAAAATACAAAAAATTAGCCAGGCGCGGTGGTGGGCACCTGTAGTCCCAGCTACTTCGGAGGCTGAGGCAGGAGAATGGCGTGAACTCGGGAGGCAGAGCTTGCAGTGAGCCGAGATCGCGCGACTGCACTCCAGCCTGGGCGACAGAGCAAGACTCCATCTCAAAAATAAAAATAAAAATAAAAAAATAGTAACAATTTAAAACTTAGAAGTATACAAAGACATTTCATGCTTGGTGTTATAAATAGGCAAAAGGAGGAATTCACAAACTTTTGATATAAATAAATGCTTACTTTCATATCTTAACTAAATGTACATGATATGGAAAGATGACACTAATATATTGTTCAATTAAAAAAATAAGTTGCTTATATCCTACCAGTCACATAAAAAAACCTTTTTTTTTAAGTTGCAGAGCTGTATGTATAATATGATCCTAATCATGTTGAAACAAAATACCATATATTGATTTGAGGGTGTGTGTACATGTGTATGTGTGTGTGTGTGTGTGTGCATGTGTATGTTTTCATGTAATTTTTGAAAGTCTACAAAGATATTCTCTAAATTATTAATACTGGTTACTCCAGGAAAATCAGACTACAAAAAATTAAAGCAACGTTCACTTTTTATTTCACATATTTCTGTATTAATTGCTTATGTACTACCTTTTGTAACTTTTTCATCACCAATTTTAAAAATTATTTAAATGTACCATCTTTTCTTGCATTAAATTGAAAACTTTAGTGTGTCAATTTGTAATTATCCAACCCAAGGGAAAAACTGAACATGGCCCCAAACACTAATAGGTGATATTTGGCTTCCAAGCACCTCAGAGGTTTTTTAAAGCATCTTTACTCAGAACATATCCCAGAGGAAGCATCTAAGTGGTACCCTGAAAAGTCTGGTATAAGAGTTGGCTGTATAATATCTATACAGTAAAGATAATTATCGCTTTTAGTATTCACACATTACTCCACCACTTCCATGCTTTAACAACCATTGCCCCAGCCTGGGCAACATGGCAAAGCCCTGTCTCTACACAAAAATACAAAAGTGAGCCAGGTGTGGTGGTGTATGTCTGTAGTCCCAATAACAGGAATCTGAGGTAGGAGGGTCACCTGAGCCCAAGGAGGTCAGAGGCTACAGTGAGCTGAGATCGTGCCAGTGAACTCCAGCCTGGGTGACAGGGTGAGACCCCTCAAAAAAAACAACTATTGCCAGTACTTATGAAACCAGATTTTTTTTCTTCTTAAAAAAAACAAAAACAAAAAAACGGATACCTGTGCAGTACGTGCAGGTTTGTTACATAGGTATATGTGTGCCATGGTGGCTTGCTGCACCTATTGACCTATCCTCTAAGTTCCCTCCCCTCGTCCCCCAACCCCCAACAGATCCTGGTGTCTGTTGTTCCCCTCTCTGTGTTCATGTGTTCTCATTGTTCAACTCCCACTTATGAGTGAGAACACAGGGTGTTTGGTTTTCTGCTACTGTGTTAGTTTGCTGAGGATGATGGCTTCCAGCTTCATCCATGTCCCTGCAAAGGACATGATCTCACTCTTTTTTAGGGCAGCATAGTATTCCATGGCGTATATGTACCACATTTTCTTTATCCAGGCTATCACTGATGGGCATTTGGGTTGGTTCCATGTCTTTGCTATTGTAAATAGTGCTGCAATAAACATACGTGTGCACGTATCTTTTTTTTTTTCTGAGACGGAGTTTCGCTCTTGTTGCCCAGGCTGGAATGCAATGGCGTGATCTCGACTCACGGCAACCTCCACTTCCCGGGTTCAAGCGATTCTCCTGTCTCAGCCTCCTGAGTAGCTGGGATTACAGGAGCATGCCACTACACCTGGGTAATTTTTGTGTTTTTAACAGAGATGGGGTTTCATCATATTGGTCAGGTTGGTCTTGAACTCCTGACCTCAGGTGATCCGCCCGCCTCGGCCTCCCAAAGTGCTGGGATTACAGGTGTGAGCCACCCTGCCCAGGCATGCATGTATCTTTATAGTAGAATGATTTCATATTTCTATTTATGCTTTTGTTTTGAGACGGAGTCTCGCTCTGTCGCCCAGGCTGGAGTGCAGTGGCGCAACCTTGGCTCACTGCAAGCTCCGCCTCCCGGGTTCACGCCATTCTCCTGCCTCAGCCTCTCCAAGTAGCTGGGACTACAGGCGCCCGCCACCACGCCTGGCTAATTTTTTTGTATTTTTAGTAGAGACGGGGTTTCACCGTGGTCTCGATCTCCTGACCTCGTGATCCGCCCGCCTCGGCCTCCCAAAGTGCTGGGATTACAAGCGTGAGCCACCACGCCCGGCCTATAGTAGAATGATTTCTATTCCTTTGGGTATATATCCAGTAATGCGATTGCTGGGTCAAATGGTATTTCTGGTTCTAGATCCTTGAGGAATTGCCACATTGCCTTCCACAATGGTTGAACTAATCTACATTTCCACCAACAGTGTAAAAGCATTCCTATTTCTCCACAGCCTCGCCAGCATCTATTGTTTCCTGGCTTTCTAATAATCACCATTCTGACTGGCGTGAGATGGTATCTCATTGTGGTTTTGATTTGTATTTCTCTGATGATCAGTGATGTTGAGCTTTTTCATATGTTTGTTGGCCGTGTAAATGTCTTCTTTTGAGAAGTGTCTGTTCATATCCTTTGCCCACTTTTTGATGGGGTTTTTTCTTGTAAATTTGTTTAAGTTCCTTGCAAATTCTGGATATTAGACTTGAATTTTTTAAAGCACCCTGAGAGAGAACAGGTACAGATTAACACAAAACACAGTTCTTAATTTCAAAGAATGAACCAAGTTGGAAAAACATCAAACCAAGGTTTAGAAGACAGTGGAGGAGAGGGAAGAATAGGAAGCACTGTCAGTTTCTCATTCTTTCTTCCTTTCTGGTTTATCTAGTGATTCTTTGTACCTCAACTCCTTAGTGAACTCACCAACAGGGGGCTTTTGGGCCCACTTGAAACATGCAAACCAAACAATGCTGCACCCAAAAAAAGGTCAGAATCATACCTTTTCCAAAATGAACCTGTTTAAATAAGGCATGTAGCCCTGGTTGGACACTGGACCCTCATCATCATCCCTGAAGTGCTCTTCAAGGGCAACCGGGTCATGAGGAACCTTCAGCACCGTGCACAGGTTATGGGAAAGGACCTGCAAGGGAAAAGAAAATCGTTTAAAGACTCCCACTAACCAGCACATGACACCTTCACCATGAATACAACATGCTGCTCCCTGTCCTGGGTAGAGAAGGATGGAAAATAAACTAGCAAAAACAGGGTGAGGGCTGCTCAGCTGCCAGCCCCTACTTGTCACCTGTTATTCTTTCTCATTCCTTCCCAGGTTTGGTTCACTTAGAACTAGTCTCTATTACATGCCTACTATGAGGCAGGCTCCATGCAAGATCTGTGAATACAATACCCCTGTGGTCTTTTACTAATTTGTCCACATCAGAAAGAAAAGGGGGCGTGGGGGGAGAAGTGTAAGAGAATGTGTTCAAAATTAAACTTTTCACCAAGTAGAGCAGAGTCAGCCAATTAGAGCTGTTCAGAGAAAGAACCTGGTATTGGGAGGCTGAAGCCAGGGGTTCTGGACAAGGAGGCTGACCTGGGCAAGTCACAACCTCTCCAGCTTTAGTTTTCTCATTTATTCAATAGAAAGGGCCAAATTAATATACCAAATATTAATCAGGAATCTCTAAGTATCTAAACATTTCTAAAATTCTATGACTAGGCTAAATTTCAGCATGAGTATAAAAGAATATAAATATAAAAAGAGAAAGAAATCAAGGGCCTGGATTAGAAATAGGAAAAAATTAAATAGCAAACATAGGAGTCGCCAACCTGGTTAAAAATATTTTACAGAAAACTTGCATTCCATAGCATAAATACATATAAAGGGCTACCATAGCATAAATACATATAAAGGGCTACCGTTCACACTTCAAAGTCCAGGTACAGTAGTTAAATTAGCAGTCTGGGCTACCTTAGTATTAATCTTGTTTTACATTAAATGAAAATTTTAAGATAGAACTTAAATCCCTTCCGTTTCATTTGTGCTTTCTGAACAGGTCAAATTACATAGCTAAGGCTGTACTTTCTTCAACAGAGAATCTTCCTAGTTGAACCCCAGGTAAAAACATTCCTTATTTTTCTCAGCCCTAAACATTTAACCTTAAGGAGCCACATTCATCTCAATAAATACTTGCATTTGCATTAAGCGAGTCCCTTTTTCTGCATACACATATTTCAGTTAGGAGTTTTTTTAAGATTAAAAATTTTTAATCTATAAAATAATTTGCATATCTTCTTTCTAAATTTGTTTTGTTTCTCAAAGCTTCATTTATGTGGAGATCCTTTTCTACACGCTCTACTGGTTTTAAGGAAGTAAGTTAAGGAAGTAAATTCACAAATGGTTATAAATGCAGTAATGAAGACTACAAAGCAGGCTGTGTTTCTCAGGCAAACCCTGTGTTTGCCAGTAAAGCACATGAAAAGAGTACGGTGGAGCTTTTATTGGAGAATCTTGCACCAGAGTCGCAAAATTTTAAATAGATATTTAATTTATATTAGCCTAGTAAATCCTATATAGTAAAGATCAATTTCAAGAATATAAAGTGCTTAATAACTGTAAAATGCTATGGAAATACAAGTATTAAAGAAATGAAATGCACATTTCTCAGATCAGGTTCAAATGTCATTCAAATTTTAAAATCATTTGAAACTTTACCCAAGTTAACAATTCCCAACTACTGGTTAAATTAAGGTATATTCATAAAACATAAAAACCATGAGAAAGCTTGCTATGTACTGATATGAAAAGATCTCCAACATAAATTAAGTGAAAAAAACAAGGTACCTAAGAATATGTATGCCATCTTTTGTATAAAAGAAAAGGGAGGAAGAAAAGAAATTCTGGAAGGATATATAAGAAACTAGTAACTGTGAAGGGAAGACAAGTTTGATGAGACCAAGGTTAGAAAAAGACTTCACTGCACCTCTTCTTTGTATTAACTTTTTTAAAAAAATTAACCTACTCAAAAATGTACTACATATTTTAAAAATTAAATATATATATATTTTTTAAGTGGCCAGCCTAAGATCACATAGATCAATCTATTTATCTTCACAGCCTATACTTTTTCTTCTACATTAACCTGCCGACTAGAAATGAGGTGTAAAAGGAAGACATACTCCACAGCAATGTACCATGACTAATGGACGAGTGAGCTGTAAGGGCAATAAATGAGTTCAGAAAAGGAGAAACAGTATGTGTTACAGTGACTTCACAGAGGAAGTGAAATGTAACTTATGGCTTACAGGATAGATAAGGATAGCTTTAGGATAGGAATAGAGGCAAACAGAAAAATTTCCAGATAGGGGAATAACATGATAAAAGTAGCTGATTAATCTAAAGCCCTCAGGAAACAAAAAACACCATCTCTCCCATACCCACCCTGTTCTCTACCTTAGGGTTTCATAGATCCTCTAACTAAAGTCCTGGCAGGAGCCTTGGATGTCATATTGTCATCCTCATCTTATAAATGGTGACTACAGACTCACAGATACTAAATTTGTTTTTCTTGACTAAAGTTACTGAGAAGGACTGAGACTAGAACTCAGGTTTGGTAATCTCTGGTCCAGCACTCTCCAGTAATAAGAAACATTGTCTTCAGTTCTCTAAAGTCAACAATGCTCTTGTACATATAGATGCTTAGTTTGATTAAGTGATCCCACTGAAGAAGATATAGATTTGAACTCAAGATTTCAGCCTTGGACAATTAAACAGCACTCTCGTTAAACACAGGGATAGCTAAATTCAGTGATAATTTTCTTAACCATCTTTACTTAGTTAAGCAAACAGTGACGAAGGCAGCACATTATACAAGGCACCTGGAGGAGACCTGCACTCCAATGTCTCTACATCCTCACTGTCAAATGACGAGTTGGACTTGTTTGTAAAACCCTTAACTATCAACCCAAACTCATTTCATAATTTAGATAAGAAGTCCAGCTTTGTGACAGCTTTTTCACTGTTAGTAAGGTCTATAAAAGGGAAGTCTTCTTCAAAAAATGTAACAACAGGCCGGGCATGGTGGCTTATGCCAATAATCCTAGCACTTTGGGGGGCTGAAACAAGCGGATAGCTGGAGCCCAGAATTTCAATACCAACCTGGACGACATGGCAAAACCCCATCTCTATAGAAAGTACAAAAGCTAGCTGGATGTGGTGGCACGTGCCTGTAGTCCCAGCTACCTGGGAGGCTGAGATGGGAGGCTGAGGTGGGAGGATCACCTGAGCCTAGGGAGGTCGAGGCGGCATTGAGCCATGATCATGCCACTGCACTCCAGCCTTGGTGACAGAGGGGGTCCCATCTCAAAAATTAATTAATTAATTATAATATATATGTACATATAAAACAACCAACTGAATAAAGCAACAATGAAACAGTATTTCTAAAAGAGGAAAAAATTGTGTACTATCTTTAAAACTTTTTATCAGTAACCTTTCTTTAAAGCTTAGATAGTATCTCAAGTATTTTTTTCTTTTTTAAGATTTATTTTTATTTTTTAAAAAATAGAGATGGGGTCTCACTATGTGTGCCCAGGCTGGTCTCAAACTCCTGGGCTCAAGTGATCCTCCCACCTCAGCCTCCCAAAGTGCCAGGATTATACACATGAGCCACCATGCCCAGTCTCAACAAGGTTTTTTGTTTGTTTGTTTTTTGTTTTGAGGCAGTCTCACTCTGTCGCCCAGGCTGGAGTGCAATGGCATGATCTCAGCAACCTCTGCCTCCCAGGTTCAAGCAATCTTCCCACCTCAGCCTCCCAAGTAGCAGAATTACAGGCACCTGCCACCACACCCAGCTAATTTTTGTATTTTTAGTAGAGACAGAGTTTTACCAAGTTGGCCAGACTGGTTTCAAACTCCTGACCTCAATTGATCCACCCACCTTGGCCTGCGTGCTGGGATTAGAGGTGTGAACCACTACACCTTGCCAAGGTTTTCTTTTTATAAAAATAAAATATACAAGAAATAAAATTTTTGATGGCCAGAATATAAACTAGTAAAAAGAAGCAAAAGCTCCTCCATAAACTCACTTATACAGCAATTTATGCTTTTTCAAGTAGACTCATACCATCTATTAATTTGTTTTAGCCTCTCCACAGGGAGAGTAGATATTATTGCTATTTTACAGATGAAGAGGCTGAGTCAGAGATTAGGAGATATGTCCCAAATCACAGAGTTTTATGTGTAGTGAAACTGGGATTAGACCCAAGCCTCCCACTCTGGTGTCCTTTCCATGCTTTGCTACCTTCCCTCTGTTTCTGGAAAAACAGATAGCCCTGCCAATACAAAGATGGACACACCCGCGAGGTGTTTCTAAATTTCAGTGATGTGCTGGTGCTACCCCAGCCCCACCCCATCAGCTCCACAGAGCCCAACAGAGATGACAGGCACTATTCAGCAGAGCCAAGTTAGTGCCAGTGGCAAGGAAGTCCACATACCTAGAAGTCTGGGACCATTCTCTCTCTGGGAGCCCTCATCTCCCAGTACCCTATCCCTCTGGGGGAATCTGCACTAAGAGGCACTAACCCCTTCTCCAGATGAGGAAGCTGAAAAGCAGATTAAGACAAAAGAATCAGAAAGAGGACTACAAGTTCTTGATTTGTAAAAGGACTGCCCCAAATCACTCTAATCAGGGTGTTTGCAAGTTTCTTGAAAAAGCTGAATTTATCCCACTTCAAATGCCTGTTCCTCCGAAGGCCATTCTTTGAGCACCCACATAATTGCTAAGCAGCTTTGCTCTCATTCTGCTGATCTGAAGAATAAACTATTGTTACCACAATAACAGATCCATATCCATGCCAGAAACTCATCTCTCCAGTTCCCTCATAGCTGTCTGCAGTTGCCTCTGCAGGGCCTCTGCTGACAAGATGACTAATTAACTGCATGAGCCCTGCTCGTGTGGTCTGTTCCTGTTCAGTGGTTTGCTTGACATTTACCCTTTTTAAGCATTTTGCTCCAGCCATCATGAAAATGAAATCAAGGATGGTGAACAGTGTTTTAACACGAGTAAGTAGTGTTCACCCTCCTTTCTCCAAAGACGTAGAAATTCTAAAAAGTTATTTAAAATGTGCCACCCAGTAACACACTGTTTCCCTTTACAGGATGTGCGTAATGGGCAAGATTCAACACTGAAAAAAAGCAGAGTGGGGCAGATTTCTATTCCAAAAGACTTCTCTGAACTGACACAATTATAGACTTATAACTCATAATGGGCAATCTTTTTTTAAAACATTAAAATTCCTGTCTGATTTATAAAATTTCAAGCCAATGGCAAATTACCAGAAAATTCTTCCTAACAATGGACCAGCATGACCAATTTCCTACCACAGCTATGCCCTGCCTTAAGAGCATTGTCTACTCTAAGTCCTGCCCATTCCCGCATGGACTCATTTTCCCCTTCCAAACATCTTTTCATCCTGCTTGTCACTGCTTAAGTCTTGCTTGTTTCCTCTTATCGTTAATCTATCCAGCCTCAAAAATCTCAAAGTCATTGTTCACATTGCTCTCAATCCCTAAGTACAATAAATTACCATCCTAGACACTTACACCAAATCTTTAAGTACCACTAACATCACGTTATCCCCCTGCCTAAAAATCATCAGAAGACTACAGAAGGAAAAGCTAAGGAAATATGTGAGTTCTATATTTAAGTCACTCCACAAGCCAGCCCACTTCACCTTCCTTATTTCTTCCCACCCCTCTGCACCAACCATACAAATCCAGCCAAATAAGCTTACTAACTGCATCCCAGGCAACCCCTGTACTACACCCCTTTCTCCCCTGGGCCCTTGCTCAATTTACCCCTACCTCCTTTCCTACCTAACAAAAATGGCATCTCTTTCTGAAGCCTTCATCACCCAAACCAAGATGATCTTTCTTCACTCTGTTTCCCAAGCAGTACCTCTTGTGCTAACTACCACACATGATTTTTCTCTCCTGTAAGACTGTACATTTCTGAAAGGCCCATATCTTATACAACATTGCATGCCCACAGCATCTAGCATGCTGCCCAGAATCCAGAAGACTTTCAATAACTGCTAAGTGAATTCTTTCTAAAAATTCTCTTAACACTAAAGCTGTGATACTTTAATATTAACAATAATCTTAGAAAATATACTATTTCTATTTCCTCATTTCACAGATAAAAAGACTGTGGCCTGAGACTTGGCCTAAGTCACACAGTAATTAGCAACAAAATAGGGACTAGAACTCAAATCTCTTAGCTCTCTGTCCCACAGTGATGCCCTGTGCTGGAAATATTTCTCTTCTGCCTAGTCACATCCTTCAAGATTGGGTCATTCATAAACTCTAGGAAATCTTCATGGATTACCACCCTGCCCCATGAACTCCTATTCAGCATTTAACTATGTTCAGTTTCAGATACTAATGGTATCTCAAATATCTAACTTATCAAATATCCTCCCTTACTGAAGGGAGGAAATAAATATTTTCCTTCTGCATCCTTCAGTGACTAGCATAGGGCTAAGGGAAGATTCAGTAAGAGCAGAACACTTACAGATTAAGGAAAAGTAACTCAAAGTCATCTGTTGGAATGCTGTCCACAGAATATATGCCACCGATGTCATTCATACAGCATGGATGGCACTGGATTATACTCTAACTGAACCACCTTTTTAAAGTTATTTTGGAAAACTTACCAACTTACCCCTCTTCAGAAACTAAACAGAAAATACTGGTAAATTTGACCACAGAAAAATGCTTATATTTTCTTTTAAAAAGAAAGAAACCATAAAAAAACAAAAAAGGCAAATAGCTCCAATATTCAAATCATTCTCGTGGACATGAATAGAAAATTCACAAAAGAAACTAATCACTAATAAATAGAGGATATTCAAGTTCAGGTGGGACTCCTGGGACCTTTAGCTTTTAGACTGTATAGCTAAGGCATAATGTTGTTTGTTGTGTATTATATTTGGTATAACTTTTCTTACTGTTTCTCTACTAAGAACGTCTTTAAATGTGGTTATTGTGATACTTTTTACAAGGAAACTATACTTGAGCAGTTCCAAATTGTACCTACTGTATGAACCTTGTCCTCTGAATGGGTTCCTTATTTCTACATGGAATTTCATAGCTTGCAGTATCATGTAACTAAAGATTAAACCCCACCTTTTACTTCAAAAATATGTAAATAAAATATAGGAAAAGATGCTTAATCTTGCTAGTAATCAAAAGAATGCACATTAAAAGAGCTATTACTTTTTGCCTAAGTAACAATACCTGGTGTTTGAGGAGACATAAGGGAGTAAAGACTACCAATATCCAACACTGCAGAAGGTACAGAGCAGGTTTTTCTCAACTTCAGTACTACTGACATTTTGGGCTGAATAATTATTTGTTTGGGGGACAGGGCAGGTAACCTACGCATTGTACAATGTATAGCAGCATCCTGGGTTAAAAACATTTAAAACATCTCAAATACCTGTCAATAGGAACTGGTTAAATAAAGCATGATGCATCAACACAATGAAATAGTTCACAGTCATTATAAAGTATGGTGTCTGTATCTAAATGCATTTATACAGAAAGACGACCCTAACACAATGCTTAAGAAGAGACTATAGGCCAAGCACAGTGGCTCTCACCTGTAATCCCAGCACTTAGGGAGGCCAAGGGAGGAGGATCACTTGAGCCCAGGAGTTCAACACCAGCCTGGGCAACAAAGTAAGACCCTATCTCTACAAAAAATACAAAAGTTAGCTGAAGGAGGTAGCGTGCGCCTGTGGTCCCAGCTACTAGGGAGGCTGAGGTAGGAGAATCAAATGAGCCCGGGAGGTTGAGGCTGCAGTGAGCCGTGATGGTGCAGCTGTACTCCAGCTCTGGCAACCAAGCGAGAACCTGTCTCACAAAAAATAAATAAATAAATGGGAAAATAAAAGAGGATACGAATGGATACAGAATATGACCCTATTTATACAAAAGGACATATATGTCTGTGTATTTACATACATGTATATGCATGTGTGTACATGATGGGGGAAGGGAGAAAGAGATATATAAGAAAGATATTCACTGAAAAGTTAATTACAACCTGCCTTTGGTGGTAGAATTTGAATGTTTTACTTTGGACTCTGTACTTTAATACATTGTTTGAGTATTCTATGTATTACCTAGAAAATGAAGCGTTTATATTTTAATATTTTATATATTTTAAATAGCAAATTTAAAAATTAAGTAGGGCAGAGGGCTTGCTATGGTCTGAATGTGTCCCCCAAAATTCATATGTTGAAACTTAATCTCCAATGTGTCAGTATTAAGAGGTGAGGCCTGACCGGGAGCAATGGCTCATGCCTGTAATCCCAGCACTTTGGGAGGAGGCCAAGGAGGGTAGATCACGAGGTCAGGAGATCGAGGCCATCCTGGCCAACATGGTGAAACCCCATCTCTACTAAAAATTTAGCCAGGCGTGGTGGTGTGTGCCTGTAGTCCCAGCTACTCGGGAGGCTGAGGCAGGAGAATCGCTTGAACCAGGGAGTCAGAGGTTGCAGTGAGCAGAGATCACGCCACTGCACTCCAGCCTGGGTGACAGAGTGAGACTCCGTCTCAAAAAAAAAGGGGTGAGGCCTGTAGGTGGTGATTAAGTCAAGAGAGCAGAACTCTCGCAAATGGGATCAATGACCTTATAAAAGAGGTTGAAGGGAGGGAGTTCCCTAGTCTCTTTTGCCCTTCTGCCATGTGAGGATACAGCAACAAGGAACCATCTTGGCAGCAGACAGCAAGCCATTACCAGACACTCAATCTGCTAGCATCTTGATCTTGGACTTTCCAGTATCCAGAACTGTGATAAATAAATTTATATTATTTATAAATTACCTAGTCTGTGGTATTTTGCTGCAGTATCAGGACTAGGTGAAAACAGGGCTCCTCCTAGAAAGCACCAGTAAAATTAGAAAATGAAAAGATCATTGTAGAACTATAAAGTTGATAAAATTAACTCATCTGAGTCATCCACAAAGCATGCTTTCCCATGCCTCTTTAAAAAGCCACCCTGTGGAGGTTGTGGCAGGCCGAGATGGTGCTACTGCACTCCAGCCTGGGCACAGAGCGAGACTCCATCTCAAAAAAAAAAAAAAAAAAAAAAGTCACCCTAATGGGCAACAAAGTCCCCCAATTTGGGACAGCCTCCTGAGAGTCCAGCCCCCCCAGTGAAATATTGCACAAATGTCTTTTAAGAAGGTAAATCATTTGTGAGAAGATTTAACTCCAGCCAGCTTCTTTATCTTTCTCACTATCTTTAAGTTCCTTAAAGAGAGGGTCTGTATTTTAGCCATCTGTGCAATACCAAAACCTAATGGAGTACCTAATGAGAGAGCTGTTCAACAAATGTTTGCTAAATTAGTCCCATTTAAGAATTTCTAATAATTTTTTTCTTTTTTTAAATTTCATTTTGCTACTCTACCATCTTCATCTAGATCTGGGTCTTTGCATTTATTTTACTATACTACCATGTTTCTAGAAGAATTTTTAATTGGAATCTCTAGTTCAGATCACTTTCAGAGTGAAAAACAATGCCTCCATTAGTTCTTAACACCACCAGAACTAGCCAAGCATAACTCATCTGGCCTGAGATCTATTAGAGACGTCCAGTTCCTTAAAATTCAAGTACAGACTTCTGAGAAAAGGACACAATAAGAATTAACAAGCAGGTGTGACAGAAGGCTCTATAACAGAAGCGGGGACTCTGAGCTCCTTGACTATCACCTTCCTTGAAAGTTTAATTTAGTACATTCATCTCCAAGAGAAAATGTGAAGTCACAGTGTGCACTCAAGTAGTGACAAAGACCACAAATCTAGCTGGACGCAGTGCCTCATGCCCATAATCTCAACACTGGGAGGCTGACGCAGGAGGATCACTTGAGGTCAGGAGTTTGGGACCAGCCCGGCAACATAACAAGACCCTGTCTCTATGAAAAATATAAAAATTAGCAAGGCATGGTGGCACACACCTGCAATCCCAACTGCTCAGCAGGCTGAGGTGGGAAGACCACTTGAGCCTAGGAGTTCAAGGTGGCAGTGAGCCGTAATAGCACCACTGCACTCCACCCTGGGTAACAGTGTAAGACCCTGTCTCAAAAATAAAATTTTTTAATTTAAGAAAGATCACAAATCTGGTCATTAAAATATATAGAAATCAAAAATATGTAAAATAAAATTAAAAATAAAAGAATGAAAAAAATCACAAATGTGAGGTTTCCCTCGGCTGCTCCACCTTCTCACCAATCTGACCCCGCATGGTCCCTAAAATATGACTTCTATCCCTATCAATCTCTTGAAATTGCTTTTCTAAATGGATTCTGAGGTAGACACAGAGATGCACCACTCAGATGCCCCCTCAAGTAGGTAACTGCTACCCAGCTACAAGGACTGTGTTAAGCTGATAGCCTCCAGCTACTTTCAGGGTCCCAGTGACACAGCGGGGTGGTACGATCTCTTTTCCTCAATGCAGGAGTCCCATAAGGGGCAATCTTTGCTTCAGAACTCCTGGTTTTGCCAAATCCATATGATGGTTTGACAGTTCCTTTTCCCAATTTCATTTCCTCTCTCCCACCCCACAGGTAACACTTTTGTATTCCTAACACTGTCTTAGCATTGGCTTCCTGGAGAATCCATGCTGGGACAGATACCTTCTGGCCAAGTCACTCTCCCAAAGGTCTGGCAGTTGGCAGTCTGAATCACCCCCTCCTCTTAGACGTTTTTGGTCCCTGACATACCATTTTCTTTTCTTTTTTTTTTTCTTTTTTTTTTTTTGAGACAAAGTCTTGCTCTGTTACTCAGGCTGGAGTGCAGTAGCTCGATCTGGGCTCACCACAGCCTCGACTTCCTGGGCTCAAGCAATTCTCCCACCTCAGCCACCATCCCCCACCCCTCACCCCCAGCAGCTGGGACTACAGGCACCTGCCATCACACCCAGCTAATTTTTCTATTTTTTGTAGAAACAGGTTTCACCATGTTGTCCAGGCTGTTCTCAAACTCCTGAGCTCAAGCCATCCACCTGCCTCAGCCTCACAGGTGCTGGAACTACAGGCATGCGCCAGCGCACCCGGCCCAGACAGAATAGTTTCTAAGTTCTTCTAAGGTGCCTTTATGCAGTCACATCCATCATCCCTCATTCTCCCAATCTGGTCATTTCCCAAAGATCAATTTTCAACCCTGAGTTCTATTTTAATTTCTTCTTAGAAAGTGCTTTTGGCGGCCGGGCGCGGTGGCTCACGCTTGTAATCCCAGCACTTTGGGAGGCCGAGGCGGGCGGATCACGAGGTCAGGAGATCGAGACCACAGTGAAACCCTGTCTCTACTAAAAATACAAAAAAATTAGCCGGGCGTGGTGGCGGGCGCCTGTAGTCCCAGCTACTCGGAGAGGCTGAGGCAGGAGAATGGCGTGAACCCGGGAGGCGGAGCTTGCAGTGAGCCGAGATTGCGCCACTGCACTCCAGCGTGGGTGACAGAGCAAGACTCCATCTCAAAAAAAAAAAAAAAAGAAAGTGCTTTTGGCCAGGCACAGTGGCTCACACCTATAATCCCAGCACTTTGGGAGGCCAAGGCAGGTGATCACTTGAGGCCAGGAGTTTGAGACCAGCCTGCCAACATGGAAAAACCCAGTATCTACTAAAAACATAAAAATTAGCTGGGCGTGGTGGCACATGCCTGTAATCCCAGCTACTTGGGAGGCTGAGGCATGAGAATCACTTGAACCCAGGAGGTGGAGGTTGCAGTGAGCACAGACTGTCACTGCACTCCTGCGTGGGCAACAGAGGAAGACCCTGTCTCAAAAAAAAAATAAAAAGTAAAGACATTCTGTGTTTATGAATCAAAAGACTTAATTAAATTTTTTTAATTTTATATTTTATAAATCTAAACATTTATAAAAATAAAAAAGTGATTTTATTCTGACAACCTTAAGTAATCTCTATTCAAATGATTTATAGATCTCTTTCTGATCTTAACCTCTCCAATAAGCTCTGGTTTATATCACTAAATAATACTAAGTTATTTCTATTCTAAATCTGCCTCATGTCCAAAAGATCCAAATGAGATCTCATCACTTTTCTCCCCAAAATAGGTTTGCCACCCTGATTCTGACTTTGGTATCACCATTGCCTTAACAAAACTATGATCTCTTCTTATATCTCTTTTTCATATAGTTTGTCCACCTCCTGGATCTAATTCAGCCCCAGCCAGTGCCAACTCCTGTCTCTACTGCGTGAGCCGCTCTGTCACCTTCAGGCTAACCAAGCAGAGTGTGTGAGGCTGGGGAAACAAGGGCTCCTCTCCTCACCTCCCAGTACAAGGTCCCATTCTCCCCTCTCAGGCCCTTTCAAAGAGTTGCTGCAGAGCAACTACTCCTCAGGATATAACCATGGTAAACACATCAAGCTACAAGGTTCAGTTAGAAGGCTAAACCTCAAAGAGCGTGTCTGCCACCCTACATTTTACAAATGAGGAAACTGAAGCCCAGCAAAGAGAAGTGACTTCCCATGACCATACAAGTAATGGAGTACAGGTAACTCTCCTTACTCCCCAACTCCTCTCTCTTTTAACACTTTTCATGTTCCTCTAAAAGTTTTACTTTCTGAATCTTTCATCATAGTATTCTCACAGAGGAATTTCATACATCCTTTTCAAGTTAGTGACAAATGTCTCCTCCTCTAGGAAGCATTCTCTGAGCTAACTCCTCATGTCCTCACCCCAAGCTAAATAGGTTCCCTTCCTCTGCATTCTACCTTCTGTATCTCACTGTATTTGAATTGCCAGTTTGCTCATCTGTATCACTCACAAGATGTTAAGCTCTACAAGGGGAGTGTACATATCTGTTTTAATTTCCATAGCTACCACTACTGACCCACCCTCACCAACTTACCCAGACTTCATAGCACCCCACTATCAAGTCCCCCAATCTCCAGCCTCTCACCTTTAGTCATTAAACCTACATCATCAGAATAATTTTAAAACCGTATCTCTGCCATATATATACCTAAAAACTTTAAATGACTTATCCTCTTTACAGGGTCAATTCTGAACTAATTCTAACACAGACTGTCAGTCAATAAACATATATTAGCCATATATTCTGTGCAAAAATATTCAATGACATCTAAAATGTAGCCCCATCTCTCTTTAAGTCCTAATTCTCCACTATGCATTAAAACAAACCTTCTACTCCACTCACAGTATTTGCTTTCTGCTCAAATACTCCAAGTTGAGGCTCTTGCTCTTAATTTACAGTGCTACCACCATATTTGTCACCTTTTTGCAATTATACTGGACAAGATCTGCCCCATTCTCTCAAGACCTTGAGAGCTTGTCTGGAGGTTCTAGCAGGTGAGCACAGCTACTCATATACCCTTGACCGAAGACCGGTCCTCCTCTATCGAGGATGGTCGTTCTCTTTGACTGAGCAGACAGCATTGGGAGGGACGCATATGGAGTGGTGAGGGAGGAAGCGGACAACCACCTAGCCAGCCAGATCAGCGAAATCAACCCTGGTGATCAATGGGGTGACAGATGTCACAGCCAGATCACCCTCACATTCACCATTCCCTCAAGAAATAGCTGAAGTTCTATCTCCTTCATGAAACTTTGTCTGTAACTGTGTATATCCTCTTCTCTATTTGCCCTGAACTTCTACAGCAGTTCTGGCCAATGGAAATATACTGCAAACCACATATGAATTTAGAATTTTTAAAGCAACATTTAAAAAAAAGTAAAAGGGAATAGGTAATATTAACTTAAATACTACATCCAAAATATTGTAATTTAAACATGTAATCAGTATTTTTAAAAATCATGCCTGCAATCCCAGCACTTCAGGAGGCCGAGGCGGGTGGATCATCTGAGGTCAGGAGTTCAAGACCAGCCTGGCCAACATGGTGAAACCCTGTCTCTATTAAAAACACAAAAATTATCCAGGTGTGGTGGCAGGCACCTGTAATACCAGCTATTTGGGAGGCTGAGGCAGGAGAATCACTTGAACCCAGGAGGCGGAGGTTGCAGTGAGCCAAGATCATGTCATTGCATTCCAGCCCGGGCGACAAGAGCGAAATTCCATCTCAAAATAAATAAATAAATAAATAACGAGATATGTTACTCTTGTTTTGGTACTAAGTCTTTGAAATCCAATGCATATTTTATACTTAAAGTACATTTCAACTCAGGCTCACGACTTTTCAAGCAGTCAACAGCCAAACGTGGCTATTGGCTAACACTGGATGGCACAGCTTAGAGTGGTCATCTTCTACACTCTCTAGAACTTGCTTATATATTGCGTCGTTGTGGTCATTTCATGTATTATCTTCTTGACTACACCACACAATCCTCAACTTAAGGGACAAGGCTGCATGTTTTTTTCTTCCCAGGGTGCCTAACAAAAAGTGTTCAGTAGACTGAAACCTTCAAATTCATATAATGTTTTATACATTAGTTTTCTTCAACATCATTGTTTGGTAGAAAATAAAAGAATTTCTGCTGTCACATATAAAGGTTGTGAGCTCTATTATAATCTTAAAATATAAAAAGCAGGCCGGGTGCAGTGGCTCATGCCTGTGATCCCAGCACTTTGGGAGGCCGAGGCGGGCGGATCACAAGGTCAGGAGATTGAGACTATCCTGGCTAACATGGCAAAACCCTGTCTCTACTAAAAATACAAAAAAATTAGCCAGGCGTGGTGGTGGGCACCTGTAGTCCCAGCTACTCGGGAGGCTGAGGCAGGAGAATGGTGTGAACCTGGGAGGCGGAGCTTGCAGTGAGCTGAGATCGCATCACCACACTCCAGCCTGGGCGACAGAGCAAGACTCCGTCTCAAAAATAAATAAATAAATAAAAATAAAAATAAATAAAAAGCAAAGGAAGCTTCCCAAAGGCACCCAGGTAATTCCAATGTAGTCTGATCTACTAACTGTCTGGTGTCCTATTACCTAACAGGTATTCTCAAATCATCACTGAAGACGATCACTGAGGCTGGAGTCAGTTGCTCATCAAGCTACAAGGTTCAGTTACAAGGCTAAATTTCAGGATAACAGCCAGCTAGGTGAGTATCCATCACCCTAGGAACTGAAAGAATTGATGGGGATGTGCTGCCTGCCAAGGCTAACATGCCCCATCCTCCCACAGCTGTCTGTAGAGTGGAATGTAATACCTTCCAACACTGTGCATATGACCAGAACAACTTTCATCCTAACCAGCATCACTTCTGGCTGATACACCATGCCCACATAACACCATTCTCCTCCTTCAAATCAAATGTTGTAAAGCTAATTGTTCCTAAAGAAGCAAAAGGTATAGAAAACAGTAGAGTCTTAGATAGAAAAAAATTAGTTTTAGATAGAAAGTTTGGAGGGAAGTTTTATCTAAAAAAAATTAGTTTTTCTAATATTGCAGAAATCTCTCCTTAACCGCGAGATCTCCTTATATGAAATTCAAGTATACACACGTTTCCATTTAAATATCTCCCTCAACTGCTGAAAACTGCAGTTTCCAGCAGATACAGATTTTGAGTTTAAAGAAAAGGAACACGACGGTGGGATGAGAAGAAGGAAATAAAGCAGAAGGTAGAGCAGGAAAAATAGTTTTATGAAACGCAGCCTTGGGGAAGAAAAAGGAAGCTGAGGCAAGGATCTACCTTAGGCTTGTGTTGTGGGAGGGGAACAAGGACATGCCTAAGAGGGACTAAGGAAGCAGTGAGAGTGCTAATGTGCCAATAATCACCACTGATGGGACTAAGGTTCTATAACCCTCACGGTGGGAAGGAATGAGAAATACCTATTGAGTGATGGCATGCTGAGTACCTGGAAGAAGGTCACCTAAAGCCTCTTCTGTCTCTAGCTTTGTTACTATGTACCTCTGGGACTGTGATGAGACCCCAGAGGAAATACAAAATGGAGATCAGAGAGGTTAAGAACTCTGAGTCCTAAGATCAGAAATGTACTGACTATTAAGATGGAAGGTCAAATACAGAAAAAAAAAAAAAAAAGCAAGCACCTCACAGTTTACATGTTATTTTCGATAAAAGTACATGTTATTTCCAAAAAAAAAAAACACACAAAAATGTCCAAGTTATCTCACTGAAAAGTTTCTAGCAAGTAAGGAATAGAAACTAGAAATAATCCAACATTCATTATCCTATTTTAAGATTTCTAAATGTGTAATTTTCTCTTTATTTACAGAGATGCCTTTACTATTTTATTTTGGTGATATCTACATAAAAAATATTTACAAAGACTTTAGGCTGGGTGCAGTGGCTCAGGCCTATAATCCCAGCACTTTAATAGGCTCACTCAAGACTCTGATCCCCAACCCCATTTTAAAAATAGATTGTTTTTGTTCCTCAATAGAACCTTTTACCATAGAGGTTAACAGAAACACAACACAAAAGATTAGGGAGGGAATACTATACATGCCAAGTTCACAAAAGAATTAACTACATTTGTATATTGTGTTCCACAAATAAAAACCCTGTCTCATAATTTGCTTCCTTTATATTTTCAACTTACCAATGGCCTGGCTGAATTACCTTTGTAACTAGCAAGGTTAAAATTTTCTTAGGCTAAATATCTATATGGGAACAGAAAACATGGTATGATTCATAAGATATCCAAACTAATTGTGAGGCAAAAGATGAAAAAATAAAAAGAGATTTTAGTTGAAAATCTATCATCGAGAAAATAATAAAGATTTAAACTATCCATGTTGTTCATCAAAATTTTTTTCATTTAGATCTACACCAGAGTTGTAAATTCTTTTATTTCAAAAAGGTACAATAAATTTTTTTAAAAGCTGTATTTCTAAAAACAACAGGATAAAAATGCACAGCCAATGAGTTCATTTCAAGACATTTCCTGTGCTGACATGTAATTCACCCTGCAACCATAATTGCAAAGTAAAGCTATAACAGAGGTTACAAAAAATATCACTAGATTTTGCTATTTTAAGAGGAAAACATTTACTAAACGATAAGGGTATTAATTTTAAGCTTCATTTTGATCTCTCGAAGGAACAGAAGAAGCTAGAAATAATGGTTACCTCCAGGACAGGGGACTAATGTGGGCCAAGGGTTAAGGGAAACTTACTTTTCATTTTTGTAAATACCCTTTAGAATTTTATAAAATTTATATGTGTCTATATGAGATATTTAAAAAGTTTCTTTTTAACATACATGTTTAAATAATAACCTTTTTTCTTAGAATTGCATGTACTGTATTTCTAAGTAACACTGGAGATTTAGCATCTTTCAGCAAGACCACTGAAATTCTAAATAATTTTTTTTTTAATTTTTTAGCATCAGTAGAGGAGAAACAATTATTGCCTCTACTTCAAATAAGATGCCCTATTCCTATTTCCATTATGACTTCTGCAAATTTATACCATAATTTAAAAGTAACAATGTCTGTTTCAGGTGCCACATTAATAAGGTTTATTATTATTAGAGAGTATAGAATCCACATACAAATAGCTCTCATAGAAAAAAAAAAGAGAAATACAGTTGGCCCTCCGTATCCCTCGGTTCTGCATCTGTGTGTTCAAGCAAGTGTGGACTGAAAACATTCCCCTTAAAAACTGCATCTGGGCCAGGTGCGGTGGCTCACGCCTATAATCCCAGCACTTTGGGAGGCCGAGGCAGGTGGTCACGAGGTCAGGAGATCAAGACCATCCTGGCTAACATGGTGACACCCTGTCTCTACTAAAAAAATACAAAAAAAATTAGCCAGGCGTGGTGGCAGGCGCCTGTAATCCCAGCTACTGAGGAGGCTGAGACAGGAGAATGGTGTGAACCCGGGAGGCGGAGCTTGCAGTGAGCCGAGACTGCGCCACTGCACTCCAGCCTGGGCAACAGAGCAAGACTCCGTCTCAAAAAAAAAAACTGCATCTGTACTTAACATGGGCAAACTTTTCTTCCTGTCATTATTCCTTAAACAATGTAACTTAACAACTATTTACACAGCATTTATATTGCATTAGGTATTATAAGTAATCTAGAGATAAAGTATAAAGAAAGATATACATAGGTTATATGCAAATACTATGCCATTTTATATAAGAGTCTTGAGCATCCTAGGATTTTGGTATCTGCAGGGAGTCCTGGAACCAATCCCCCAAGGATACCAAGGGACAAACTGTACAAACAAAAGAAGAGCACCAAAACCAAACCAAGGGGAAAAAATGGTGGAAAAAATGTCTAACATTCAATTCAACTACATTTACTCAGCTACCTATGTGCACCTAGCACCTTCCTATAGATATAAAGAAAACCCCTTTCCATGTCTCTCAATACAGTTTTCAGTCTCCCATCAGTTATCACAGAATATACTAAAATTGCAATCAAAACAGATAACACAGTCTTAAACTATACGGTTTGTTCTAAGAAAGGACTATTCATGAATACAAGTTTAAAAGCAAGTAGAAAATGTGTTTCTGGAAGTCTGTTTCCCCACTATTAGTCTATTGCTATCTACTTCAGCTGCTGAAAAGCAAGTAAATCTTTGCTTAAGAAAAAGCTCAAAACAATCACTTACTGTTCCTCGTTAGTTCAGCCTGAAAAACAAAGTAACACCAAATCAACATGACAATCAGTTGTCTTTTAACAATCCAATTGCAAATTAAGTTAACAGAGCTGATGACTTCTATGAAGGTGCACAGGATGGGTGTAGAGATGAAGGCCTACATACCCTCAACTCACGTGGGGAGCCAGAAAAGTTACAACTGGAGCCAGAGAGACAGAGCTCCCCTGTAGAAGGTGCACAGATTGCCAGGAAGATGCCCAGTGAGATTACAGGGAATGTGGGAGAAGGAAGGAGAAAAAAAATGAAGGTAAGGAAAGTGAAGCAGACAGAAGTGGTTCCCTTTTTGCGGAGAGGGGTGGTGTGCGGAAGAGGGCTTAAAGATTCGAGAAAACCTACTGACCTGCAATGACCTTATTTATGGCTATAAATATATATTATATATATAAAATATAAAACAGTTGTTTTAACAAGAAAACATTACTGTGACTAGACAACCAGCAAACATCTGTTTCTACTGTAGTTTATGTAAGTCATAAGAGGTCTTTCTCCCTTTCTCTCCCTCTGTCCCTCCCTCCTCCCTCCTCCCCCTCCCCCTCCCCCTTTCTTTCTTTTTCTTTGGATACAGGGTCTCACTCTGTCTCCCAGGCTGGAGTGCAGTGGCACAATCATGGCTCACTCCAGCCTCCATCTCCTGAGTTCAGGCCATCTCCTGTCTCAGCTACAGAAGAAACTTGGACTACAGGCATGTGCCACCATGCCTCTCTAACTTTTTAAATTTCTTGTCTTACGATGTTGCAAAAGCTGGTCTCAAACTCCTGGGCTCAAGTGATCCACTCGCCTCAATCTCCAAAAGTGCTAGTATTACAGGCATGAGCCACTGCACCTGGCCTAGGAGTGGCTTCTATTTTTTAAATTTAAAATTTTTTTTTTTTTGAGATGCAGTCTCGCTCTGTCACCCAGGCTGGAGGGCAGTGGCATAATCTTCCCTCACTGCAAGCTCCGCCTCCCGGGTTCACACCATTCTCCTGCCTCAGCCTCCCAAGTAGCTGGGACCACAGGCACCCGCCACCACGCCCAGCTAATTTCTTTTTTTGTATTTTTGGTAGAGACGGGGTTTCACCGTGTTAGCCAGGATGGTCTCCATCTCCTGACCTCGTGATCCGCCCACCTCGGCCTTCCAAAGTGCTGGGATTACAGGCGTGAGCCACTGCACCTGCCCTATTTATTTATTTTTGAGACAAAGTCTTGCTCTGTCACCCAGGCAGCAATACAGTGGCACTATCTCAGCTCACTGAAGCCTCCTCCTCCTAAGTAGCTGGGACCACAGGTGCCCACCACCATATCCAGCTAATTTTTTAATTTTTTGTAGAGACAAAATCTCATTATATTTTCCAGGCTGTTTTCAAACTCCTGGCTTCAAGCAATCCTCCTGCCTCAGCTTTCCAAAGTTCTGGGGGGATTATAGTCACGAGCCACTGCACCCAGCTTCCCAAGGGTTTTTTTAAATCTGTGTTCTATAGTTCGATTTTATTGGTAAGTTTGACAAAAGTCTATGTTTGCAACATATGATATTATGAGACAGAGATATATATAGATAAATATATATAGGTTTTCATCCATAGTCCCTGGCTCGTAACGCCATAGCCCTTGTTATAATGTTGGGGTACTTTAGGCCTCAGAAGCAGGTCTCAGAAAACAGAATCTCGGCTGGATGCAGTGGCTCACACCTGTAATCCCAGCACTTTGGGAGGCCGAGGCAGGCAGATCACTTGAGGTCAGGAGTTTGAGACCAGCCTGGCCAACACGGCGAAACTCGGTCTCTACTAAAAAATACAAAAATTAGCCGGGTATGGTGGCATACACCTGTAACCCCAGCTACTTGGGAGGCTGAGGTAGGAGAATCGCTTGAACCCAGGAGGCAGAGGTTGCAGTGAGCCAAGATCATGCCATTGCACTCCAGCCTGGGCGACAGAGTGGGATTCCATCTCAAACAAACAAACAAACAAATAAATAAATAAATAAATGAAAAAAGAAAAGAGATCTCTCTCTCTCTCTGACCTTCTGTCCTTTTTTGCCTGCTCCTTTTTCTCCCCAAGGCAGGCCGTAGAAACTAAAAATATAATCTCATCTCCCCCAACCTTTATATCTTGGAGCTGGTCATAAAGAAATTCTCTGACCTTCCTTGTCTAATTGTAGGCCACAAGACCTTCATTTCAGAAGGGGTCCTCCCCCATACCCTGGAGGAAGGAAGGCTACACAGAGAGACCAAGAAGAATCTGAACAGACAATCCTTGCTGGATTTTCCCACTCAGTCTATTAATATGAGATCATGCGCTTTTTTGTCTAATCACATTTCTACATGGTTGTCTGTACTTTAATCATGACTATCCAATAAAGTCTCCATAAGAGACCCAAGAGGACAGGGTTTGAGGAGCTCCCAGAGAGCTGAACATGTAGAGGCTTAAAGGAAGGCTTAATGAGAACTCAGTCATGTACCAGGAGGGCAGTGTACCCCAACTCCACGAGGATAGAAGTTCCTCACCCCGTGTCTCTCTTCATCTGTCTATTTGTATCCTTTAAAATATCTTCTGTAATAAATCAGTAAACACGTCGCCCTGAGTTCTGTGAGCCACTCTAGCAAAGTAATTGAACCCAAAGACGGGGTCACGGAGAACCCAACTTGAAGCTGGTCCATCAGAAGTTCCAGAGGCCCAGATTTGCAACTGGTAGGAAGGAGGACGACCATCTTGTGGGACTGAGCCCTCAACCTGTGGGATCTGACACTCTGTGGGATCTGGCACTGTCTCCAGGTAGATAGTGTTGGAATTGAACTGGAGGATACCCAGCTGGTGTCCACTGCAGAATTGATTGCTTACTTGGTGTGTGGGGAGAAACCTCCACACATTTTGTCACCAGAAATCTTCTGTGTTGATTGTTATTGTGGTGTGAGAGCAGAGAAAAAAACAGTTTGTGTGTTGTTTCCACTGACATACTATTAAAATGATATCTAATTATGTTGTTAATTTTTCTTCAGATTTTGCTTCAAAATTTACTTGGATAATTTTTCTTTTACTTAATAATAGGCTATTTGTTAAAAATTAGGTATATAAATAAGCTTTGTCTGTACTACACTGGGGGCCCTCAACGCCAGTATTTACTAATTATAGCAATGACTCAAGCACAGTTATCTAAATGAATACCATTCTACAAAGTAATCTTCTTAAAAATGAAAGATACAGGCTGGATGTGGTGGCTCATACCTGTAATCCTAACACTTGTAGGTGGATGGACTGCTTGAGCCCAGGAGTTTGAGACCAGTGTAAGCAGCAAAGTGAGACCCTGTCTCCGCAAAAAAAAAAAAAAAAATTAGCCAGGTGTGGTGGCATACACCTGTAGTCCCAGGTGGGAGAATCGCTTCAGCATGGAGGTCATGGGTATGGTGAGCTATGATTGTGCCACTGCACTCCAGCCTGAGTGACAGAGTGAGACCCTGTCTCAAAATAAATAAATAAATTTTTTAAAATAAGTAGAAAATACATTTATTCCAAAGATGATGTCAGTATTCCAAGCTTTTCATAACTTCTCTTTAGAGAAGAAATATGAAGTTTATGAGACATGGAAAGGAAGAACCAACCTGATTACTTTACAACCATATATATATAAAACAATAATAGGCCAGGCATGGTGGCTCATGCCTATAATCCTAGCACTTTGGGAGGCCGAGGCGGGCGGATCACAAGGTCAGGAGTTCGAGACCAGCCTGGCTAACACGGTGAAACCCTGTCTCTACTAAAAATATAAAAAATTAGCCAGGTGTGGTGGCAGGCACCTGTAGTCCCAGCTACTTGGGAGGCTGAGGCAGGAGAATGGCGTGAACCCGGGAGGTGGAGGTTGCAGTGAGCCGAGATGGCACCACTGTGCTCCAGCCTGGGCGACAGAGTGAGACTCCACCTCAAAAAAAATAAATAAATAAAAATAATAATAATAATAATAATAAAAAATTAACTCTCAAAGGTATGAGACCACGTTTTCCTTAAAAGTCTTCTCCCTCAGCTCCAATGTTGCCCCAAAGGGGTTCTTATCTCTGATTTCCAGTCCTCTGCTTTTCTTGTTCCTCTAATCATCTACTATAGCTATTCCCCGAGACTGTCAATGGCTCTTTTCTCCTATTTTTCCAAGCTTCAACTACCAAATTCCTTACTGACAACCCCAAATTTTCCCAGGAATGTCTTCTCCAGCTGAACATACACCCATCAAAGACCTCAAAAAAAAACAAATAAATAAAACAAAACAAAACTTTTCATGTTCAAAACTGTATCATTGCATAAACAGCTCCTTCTCATGGCTTTTCCATTTCTATTAAAACCCACTTCTATTAAAAACCATTATTAAAAAAATCAAAACCACTACTATACATTTGGTCAACTGTAGTTGACATATGAGACATTTCTGAATCTGTCCTTTCCCGTCCTCCTCCCACCCAATCATGGGTCAAGGTTCATACCTTGACCCACCATTTCCCTCTTGTCCATCTTCACTGTCTCTAGTCCCTATTACCTCTTATCGGGGCTATTGCAATGGTTTCTAACTGTTATCTTCCCGATCCACTCTAGCCAGCACATCTGCTATGTCGCCCAAGCTGGAGTACAGTGGTGAGATACCAGCTCACTGCAACCTCCACCTCCCAGGTTCAAGTGATTCTCCTGTCTCAGCTCGCAAGTAGCTGGGACTACAGGTGCGTGCCACCACACCCAGCTAATTTTTATATTTTTAGTAGAGACAGGGTTTCGCCACGTTGGCCACACTAGTCTTGAACTCCTGACCTCAGATGATCCACTCACCTCAGCCTCCCAAAGTGCTGGGATTACAGGCATGAGCCACTGCGCCTGGCAAGTAACTTTCTAAAGTGCAATTCTGATCACAACTCATCATCCTCTGAAAACCTGGGGGGCCCCTGGCATCCACCTAATTTGTCTGGCAATCAAAGCTTTCTATGCATTAACCCCAATCTATTTCTGTAGCTTTATCACCAGCAATAACTCTCTCATACACACACAGGAACACACATGTGTATGTTCTATACTCCAATCAAAGTAAGTTACACAGAAGTCCTCATAAACACCTGATTCATTCCCATCTCTTGCAGTAGTTCAGTGTTCCCTAGGGATAACAGCAATCAATAAATATCCATTAAATAAATAAATTAGGCCGGGCACGGTCGCTCATGCCCATAATCCCAGCACTTTGGGCGACTGAGGCAGGTGGATCACTTGAGGTCAAGAGTTTGAGACCAGCCTGGCCAACATGGTGAAACTCTGTCTCCACTAAAAATACAAAAATTAGCTAGACATGGTGGTGCACATCTGTAGTCCCAGCTACTTGGGAAGCTGAAGCAGAAGAATCCCTTGAACCAGGGAGGTGGAGGTTGCCACTGTACTCCACCCTGGGCAACAGGGCAAGACTCCGTCTCAAAAAATTAAGTAACAAATTAATTAATAGAATGGGATTAATCTTCCCCCATTCCTACATAATCACATCCTAACTTCCTTCGGAGTTCATTTCAAAGAAGCTTTTTTCATAAAGCAATCACACCAGTGAGAAGAAATCGCTTCTTCCTTTAAAATCTCATGGCTCCATATCTTCTGTCACACTCAATATCTTCTACCCAATATTTCTGTTTCTTACCTTCACCACCAGACTTTTATGTTTTTTAAGGATCAGTAATTGTCTGAGTAATATAATCTCTATCTGGAGAGAAAGAGTGCCTTCTTTAATGGTCATTTAGTCTTTTAATTTGCCTACCAAAGTTTAAACTCTTTGAAGGCAAAGATTCATATTTGTTTCTTTTTTCTCTGCCTTTCACCACCATATCCCTTATCTAGTGAATATATCCATTCTCTGTGTCAAAAGTTGTGAAGATAACTCAAAAAGGCAAGTATCAAAAATATTTTAGAATACCCATATAGCTTTCCAAAGCAATACATTTTAACCATCATTTTGGATATATAATTATTAGTCTGCTGTTTAACAAATCAATTATTTGACATTTCCTCCAAGGAGATATTAACTCTTAAGAGCCTAAAAATACTAACCTTATTAAATTAGCATGGTACCTTACACATAGTAGACTTACAGAAGGTTACTGTATGAGTGAATGAATCAATCAACAAATTAAGGCAAAAACTCTACTCCCAGCCAACAGAACACAGAACTAGGGTCAAACACAAAAGGAGACCTAGATAAAAATGTTTAAATATTTTCAATTCTACAAACACTGGCAAGAAGAACTGAACTGAACCAATCCCAAAGTCTCATACAGACAAGAGAGAGACAAAATACAATCGCACAGTTCCATTATCAACATACTGTGGGTGAAATCTATGAACTGGGATTTAACACTTCCTGCCAAGACGCTTTTCCTATAAGCAGCCATAATGACAATTTTGAATAAAGTATAATCAAAGTAATCCGAAAAATCTCATTTATGCCGTCAACTGGAAGAGAAGAAAATAAAGAAACCATTGGCTTTAAAGTGTGAAAATAGGCCGGGCATGGTGGCTTACACCTATAATCCCAACACTTTGGGAGGCTGAGGCGGGTGGATCACCTGAGTCAGGAGTTCAAGACGAGCCCAGCCAACATGGTGAAACCCCATTTCTACTAAAAATACAAAAATTAGCCAGGTGTGGTAGTGGGCACCTGTAATCCCAGCTATTTGGGAGGCTGAGGCAGGAGAATCGCTTGAACCCAGGAGAGGTTGCAGTGAGCCAAGATCGCACCACTGCACTCCAGCCTGGGTGACAGTGCGACACTCCGTCTCAAAAAAATAAAAAATACAACAGTAATAGTAATAAAGTGTGAAAATAGGATGGGTGCAGTGGCTCGCGCCTGTAATCCCAGCATTTTGAGGCTGAGGCAGGCATATAGTCTGAGCTCAGGAATTCGAGACTAGCCTGGGCAAATGGCGAAACTCCATCTCTACAAAAAGTACAAACATTAGCTGGGCGTAGTGGCCTGTGCCTGTAGTCCCAGCTGCTTGGGAGTCTGAAGTGGGAGGACTGCTTGAGCCTAGGAGGTTGAGGCTGCACTGAGCCATGATCGCACCACCGCACTACAGCCTGGACGACAAAAAGACCTTGTCTCCAAAAAAAAAGAAAAAAAGAATTATAAAGAGTTGGCTGGACAAGGTGGCTCATATCTGAATCCTAGCACTTTAGAAGGCCGAGGCGGGTGGATGTCTTTGAGCTCAGGAGTTCAACACCAGCCTGGACAACATGACAAAACCCGATGTCTACAAAAAAATACAAAAATGAACTGAGCATGGTGGCTCATGTCTGTGAGCCTAGCTGCTTGGGAGGTGGAGGCTGGAGGATCGCTTGAGCCAGGAAGTGGAGGTTGCAGTGAGCCAAGATAGTGCAACTGCACTCCAGCCTGGGTGACACAGCGAGACCCTGTCTCTCTCTCTCTCTCACACACACACACACACACACACACACACACAAAAGTGTGAAAATCTTGGTTCTAGAGTAGCTACTACTTACAACTGTGACTTTGGACAAATCACTAAACATATCATTGAGGTTGCTCACACCTGTAATCCTAGCACTTTTGGAGGCCAAGTTGGGCAAATTGCCTGAGCTCAGGAGTTCGAGACCAGCCTGGGCAATACGGTGAAACCCCGTCTCTATTAAAACATACACACACAAAAATTAGTCAGGCATGGCAGCAGGCACCTGTAGTCCCAGCATTTTGTGGGGCCAAGGTGGGTAGATCACAAGGTCAGGAGTTTGAGACCAGCCTGGCCAATATGGTGAAACCCCATCTCTACTAAAAATACAAAAATTAGCCAGGCTTGGTGGCACGCGCCTGTAGTCCCACCTACTCGGGAGGCTGAGGTAGGTAAATCACTTGAACCCGGGAGGCAGAGGTTGCAGTGAGCCGAGATCATACCACTGCACTCTAGCCTGGGTGACAGAGTACAACTCCGGCTCAAAAAATAAAAATAAAAAAAAAAAATAAGAGGTCATCTGGGAATATCTGGAAAAAAAGAATAAAATTTTCTTCTCCTCTTAAGATCTTTAAAAAAGAAATGATGGTTGAAAGCAAAAAATTTAATATTGTCTGATGGGGATTTCAATGTATGTAGATTAATAAATATGACAATTACAACAGAAAGCAGTGAGGGTAAAGGGACCTATATGGTGATAAGTTTTCTACATTCTCCTTAAAGTGGTAAAATATTAACTCTAAGTACATTATGAAAAGTTAGGGATGGATATTCTAACTCCTAGAGCAAGTATTAAAAAAACCTACACGAAGAAATATAGTAAAAAACTCACTATTAAAATGGAATATTGGCCGGGCACAGTGGGTCACACTTGTAATCCTAGCACTTTATGAAACCAAC